>NC_089838.1:124030571-124336025 GCF_035609145.1 Eleutherodactylus coqui | reverse complement strand
ATCTTTTCTTCCGAGCGGGCAGATACTCGCTAAGGGCAATTCTCACTTGAGTAATTGTCCTTAGCAAGTATGCTGGCTCATCTCTAGATATGAACAAAGCCTTTTATGATGAGGACAGATTTCTATCCACCACCGGAAGCAAATAATGAAACTTTCTATGGAATGACTGCAAGCAGAGATCTTGAAAACGATTAGGAATTGATGCAGAAACTAGATTAGAATTTTGTATAACTTTTTAAAGAAAAGGGACCACCTTTTAATTTTCAAAGAGAAGAAAAATTAAGAAAATAAATAACCTGTTGTGAAATAGTTAAACTTCCTATAATCTCCAAGACTACATTTATTCATATATGTATAACTAAAATTGTTTATTATCCACAGAAGCCGAGCATTTGTAAGAACAGATTGCAATATAAAAACCGCAATAAAGCAAACATTAAAGATCAAATGAAACAGATGGAGTTTTCTTGTAAATTGTTTGGAAACAGAGACAACTGTAAAATCAAAGTCTAGTTATGCTGCTCTGTGTTAGACACAAGACACAAAAGCAAGATGAACTTGGAGGGGAGATAAAACACCGCTTTGAAAATTAAAAGGTATTATGAACTATCCTTCAAAATCATTATTAGCAAACTTCAGCTGACCCGAGTCAAACGCCGTGATTCACTGCACTAATATTTTACATTTCTCGATTAACAATAATTATAGCTCTTAAATCTGCAAAAGGAAAAATCATGAGTAATGCCGCAGCATTCATTAGCGAAGGCAACCTGCCATTACATTCATGCCACCCTAATCAGAGGGCACCAAGACTTTAGCTGTATTCAGATGGCCATATTAGAGTTCCACCTGAGAAACTTGAGTGCAATTCGCATCGGGCAACATATGGACACCGGTCCATGTGCGGTCTGATATACACGGACCCCACTGGTTGCATATCCCATGAAAATGGATGACAATAAGACTCATAGCAAGAAAGAAAATTTGTGTAAATATCCTACTTGACTATAATGGGTTAATGGAATATGACAGTTTATGGAAAACGTTTACATGAGTTCAGTTAAATAAGCAAGTCTTTACAAAGTATCTGATAAAGAAAGCAAAAACATAGAACAGTATTATTTGGACAGAATGGCAAGGCTACTAGCAATTAGCGCTATAGCTTGGTCCGTACCCTATGGATTAGATACACTTATGAGGTGCGCACACTTTTGGAAAATCAAAGTGAATTTACGGTTTACCCTGGCCAGGGATAAGTAAGCTCCACAGAAGGAGAGAGCCTCCTCCAAAACAATTTTGTCCTTCAGGATCTTTGGTTGACCAAGTAACAAAATTCAGCTGCTGGCTAATTAGAATATACAGTCACAGTCCATTGAACAACTGATTAGCACAGTACCTTTGGGAAGTCTGTACAGTAATGAGTCAAACACAATGTAATCTATCGGAGAGGACAGGAGGCAGTAGTACTCATGAATAAACAATTCCAAAAATTAGCCGTCTAGATACTAGTTGTTACTGTTGTGGTAACTGTTGGCGACTGCTGCTCTCAGGTACACAAGTCCAGCTCTGCTGCAGCTCCCACTAGCAGAATCTCTCTTTTCCTTGCACTCTCTAAAACAGCCGAATCACAACCGAGGTCAGGAACAGAACTTTATACCTAGCCCCTTTAGGCAAGCAATGTGCAGCTCAAGCCCTGTCAGACCACAGCAGCAAAATCATAGTGGACAGAAGTCATGTTTCCATTCCTGCTTAGGGCTCCATGGAAAGTCTGTGGAGGCCATACACCTCTCTGACTTGTTACTATGTCAGGAGTATTTCTTAAAGCTTTGTTACACAGTTATCCACTTTGGACAAATCCTTTCTCGTTAGGATCCCCTGACAATAAGCAGACCACAGGGTTTCACTGCTTGAACCCCCAGCAGTCAGCGGAGAAACCTGACAGCAAGTGTTTAATTACTCCGCAGCACTGACAGGAGAAGAAGCTGGGAAGGAAGGGGGGGGGGGGGGTGGAAATTTTTGCAATGCCCAGTGATATCAATGGACAGTTCATGTAATGTTGAGATGTGTTAGGTCTTCAAGAGTGAAAAACTTGCTTTAGTAGCTCATTGATCAAAATGTTGGAGAGGGGGGGGGGGGCTGTTTAAGTGACCCACCCCCTCTAACTGCTTGAAGGGGTTTTTAGGCAGTCTCCTATTTTGCACATAGAACTTGTGTATAGCTGTATCACCTTGAGGCCGGGCTCACACGATATACTGTTGCTGCCCCTCCCCATCCATCTGTGTGCGGTATAAAAGTGAAATTCATTGCAGTTTACAACAATCGTTGGATAAAATCCCTGGTTTAAGGTCTGCTATTCAACTTGTAAAATACCAGAGGTCTGAGGAGATTACTATAACTTACACTAAAATAAGCATTAAACGGTCACTGAAAATACAGCCTAAAACGGAAAGGATTTCATAAAAATAAGGAATATGCAGAAGCAGCCGCAACAGCTCCCCGGACTATAATGAGCTCCATTTGCAAACTCACATTAGTTAGTTTCTCGCCTCCTTCTGCAGTAAACTGTAGCAATTTGTAGTTTGTACCGCGCTTCATGCATGCACGGGTCCTCCCTTTACCAGACTAAACAGCATGCTGGCATTTAATAAATAAAAGGATAATAAGAACACTTAACTCCACAAAACATCATTCTGAACAGAGCAGAGTGTAAAAATACAGCAGCGAGCACAAAAAATAACCATAATACACTTCAATGGAGAATCTCATTACAGTGTATGTAAATTACATCCATAAAGCTGTCACATTCTAACCTGAGCATGAATCATTCTATAGAAACAGGGCAGAAATGCAACAAAGGAGCAGAATTACCCAATGCACCACTGGCAGCTGGCACAGCGCTAGGTTCAAAATGGGCTCATCCCTGCTATAACGAATGGTTGAGCCTCAAATCAATCAATGGAATATTCACAATGACTGATATGAAGCTCAGCTTCCTCTACTCAATGAGGTTCTGCAGTATGTGCTCTGCAGCCTATTGCAAAGTCTATGGCTCTGATGAACACAACAGAGCATGGCAATCAGCTGTGTACAGCAAGGCCGTAGAGTTTAAAGGCAGCAGTAGAGGGCATGCCTGACCATTGCTTCGTTCCCACTCCTTGCAGCTAGAGAAACGGGAGACTAGGCCCCATGTTCTAGTGATCGAGGTCACACCCCCGAGGGATCTAGCTTTTTTCACCTATGCTGTAGAAAGATGAAAATGCCCTAGACTTGAATACCCCTTTAGCTGTGATCTGGCTTACAATGTTATGCCTTTATGTAATATCTCATATCCCTACATTTTAGAGTAGGGGTTACATTAACTCAAATACAGTTGTAAGAAAAAGTAAGAGGACCCTTTGGAATTACCTGGATTTCAGCATAGAATACTAATAAAATGTGATCCAATTGTTAACCAAGTCATAATTATACACAGTTGTAATATTCCTATCTTTTACTGAGCAAGGCTCCAGAGTTCTAAGAGAAAAAAGTAAGTGAACATCTGTGTTCACGACTTTTCCAAGAGCCAATTGGCAGAAGGTGTTCTGAGTTAAGGAGTAGTGCCAAGGGCATAACCCATGTTTATATGCGTACTAGGGCATATAAATGTTAAAGCGCAGGGTCCTTTACTCAGAAACCTCTATGAACTAGAACAGAGCAGCTCCCATACTGGTGGACCTTGTGCTGTGAACATTAAATATTTGATGGCTAATGCTCCCAAATTTGTGGGATCTGCAAATCATCATCATGATATAATAAATACTTGGACAGCCGTGTCTTCCCGCTGCAAAATCGTGGTTGCTGGAAGTGCAGAGAGTGGGATCAGGGATGTTCGGCTCTTCACAACAGGCCCAGTATTCTGGGAGATGATGTCCATGATAGCACAACCCATTCAAGGAGATTGGAAATGCCAGACAGCATCAAAAAGAGGTGCAGATTAAAACTCAACCATGACGGAGGAGTTACTTTATTGCACACAACTTAGACATAGCAAAGCAGCAACGTTTCGACCCAGAAAAACAAAAGGGTCTTTGTCAAGCTTTGTCAAACCCTTTGTTTTTCTGTGTCAAAACATTGCTGCTTTGCTATGTCTAAGTTGTGTGCAATAAAGTAACTCTTCCGTCATGGTTGAGTTTTAATCTGCACCTCTTTTTGATGCTGTCTGGAATTTGGACTATTTGGATGATTTGTGGATCGTGGTCTCGGTCCATCCACAGGCGTGCATCTGATTTATACCCTTGAGAGGTTGGTTGAAGGAGTGCTGCTGGAGCTACTTATTTTTCACTTTCAAGGATATTGGAGGTGTGGGTTTCACAGGTGATTTCCCCATCAAATGGAGGCACACAACCACAAAGTCCAGTTACTATTACATTGAGGCAAGATTTATACCAACTAAACAACTTTTAGAACTGGCAATCCTAAGGCTGGGTTCACACAGGGCGGATTTGCCGCGGAAATTCCGCCACGGCCGCTAATCTCGGGATTAGCCAGCCATGTGGACGAGATTTCTCAGAAATCTCGTCCACACGGGACGGCCAATCCGCTGCGGTAAGTCAGGCTGGAACCGTGCCTGCGGCGGCCGCAGCCACGGTTTCAGAATATGCAGCATGTCTATTTATCTTTTGTTTCCGCCACGGCCGCGCTCTCCTCTATGGGAGCACCGGCCGCAGCGGAAAAGCGAGCGGCCGGGCCGCTTCAAAGCCGCCGCGGGTTTTTACACGGTGGTTCTCCCGGTTTTTGCTGCGGCCAAACCACGGGATTTCCGCCGGTAATATGCCCAGTGTGAACCCAGCCTAAGAAAGGCGAGAAGAACCCAAGAATAATAGCAAAAGAGCTCTAGAGGACTCTACAAAATACAAAAACCTCTGTTCATGTGTCCACTATTAGAAAAACATCAAACAAAGAATGGAGTTTATGGAAAGATACCACAAGGCAACCTCTTGATATCCAAAACAAACAAACCATTGTGGACTGTCTCACGTTTGCCTAAACCGCCTGGATGTTCCACAACCCACCTGGAAAAAATGTTATATGGACAAATGAGGAAATATAATGCAATGTAAGGTCAACAAGTCTGACTTCAAGCTGAAGAGAACTTGATTGATGCAACTAGACAGCTAAAGATGGGTCGACAAAAGATGATGTATGTTTTGGAATGACCAAGTCAGAGTTCTGGCCTTAACTCTACAAAGATGCTATAAGATGATCAGAAGACAGATGCATGCAAGGCATCCCAGAAATATTGATGAACTGAAACATTTGCAGGGAGCAGTGAGTCAAAGCTCATACTTAACATTGTGAAAATTTCATTAAATGTTTAGTGGAGGCAATATCTGCTAAAGGGGGATCTACAAGGTATGAAATCCAAGTATTCACTTGAATGTTCTCAATAAAAGATATGAATCATTCAACTATTTGTGTTTGTCTATAATCTTGAGTTTGATAACATGGCATTTTTTTTAGCAATCACATAATTCTAAAGTTTTAGTTTTTCTTGCAACTGTACAATAGGTTGCAGGATTCTCACTACGAACAACTGGTAGAATTTTAGTCATTTTAGTGTAAGAAAATTTTGATTATGGAAGCAATTAAAAACAAAAAACGATAAATGCAATGAACTAAAATAGCAGAATTGTAATTAGAGATGTGCGATAAAACATAACTGTGCTTCTTCCACTTTTTTGTATAGTTACGGCAAGAGAATATGTGCTACCATATGGGACATATAAGAGACAAGAGGCATTAGCTCCACTCCAAGGAAATGAAGCTGAAAATATAACAATAATCACACCATACAAATCAAACCGATACAAAAATGCAAAAAACTGTAATCCATAATGATCAAGTAATCACTAGATGGGAGATGAGCTCATAAACATGTCGCTACATTGACACTGCCTCGCTTATTAATTTACTAAATGAGACGGTATGTGGCGGAGCATGGAAATGAGTTCAATGATTCCTCTGTAAACAGAAGAGGTTTCGTGGAAACGCATACAGGAAATCACATTTTCAGTCAGGGCTCAACAGTATTTGGCCATAATAGCAGACATTTTACTGATTCAATGTATTCTCCAGGCTAATAATCTAAATATGACAGCTACTAATATAGTGTACTAAGTATCCACACTGCTGAGGGACTAATGGCAAAGCGAGGCAGTAATGAGCCGTCAGCATGTGCGGTCACACATCAGGGCGCGGGCGGTGGAGCCAGACAGTCACTCAGCATGCCCTCCAAAAAGTGACCATCGCAAAGGTTGGAAGGAGGGTCAACACAAAGTATACTTCACTGTGACATCCTCCACACGTATCCCAAAGTCTTCTGTAGTTTAGTGAACTGCAACTAATGCAAGCAGCTATTTCAGAAAAATAGGAATGTGGACCAAATGTAAGGGCAGGCTCACACGAAGGTAACTTCAAGGTGAGTGGGGTCAATGAAAGTACATTAATTTTTATTGGCCCACTCACACCAGCGTTTTTTTACTGCGTAAAAAAAAGAACGTAAAAAAAGTTCTATTTCACCGCATATTATGTACGATAAAGTCCTATTGTTCTCTATGGGCGCGTATGAAACGCTGGACATACGGAATTAAATTGTATATGTGCTGCATTTCTACACAACGTCAGTAAGCAGCAGAACAGGAGATGAAAAAAAAAAAGTCAGACTGCGCATTACAGAGTGTGCGAGATATGCCGTCATTCGCAGTGCAAAACCGTTGTCCTATGCAGCGGTAAAACGGGTTATGCACATAGCGTTTTACACATTCACTCGTGTGAGCTGGTCCTAAGACAGCTGCTCCAACCGTGCCCTCCGACGGCTGCTCCAACCGTGCCCTCCGACGGCTGCCCCAACCGTGCCCTCCGACGGCTGCCCCAACCGTGCCCTCCGACGGCTGCCCCAACCGTGCCCTCCGACGGCTGCCCCAACCGTGCCCTCCGACGGCTGCCCCAACGGCGCCCTCCAACGGCTGCCCCAACGGCGCCCTCCCTCCACTGAGTAGGATTCAGCAGAGCCTCATTCCATTTAGATTATTTGTTGCTGAAAATCCCAGGCAGACCTATGCAGGTAACATTGCACAAAGCAAGAAAGCACCTACCAAGAACTAAGCACATTGACAAGTAGGGATACACTTTTTTGTGCCATTTTCTGATTTTTTTTTCTTTAACTGGCGCGTGCATATTTAGAGGCTTTTTCTTGTGCGATTTTTGTCACCTGGTCACACTTCTATATGCATTCCTTCTAGGGTTTTTTATTCCCTATAGCACAGGTGTCAAACACAAGGCCCGCAGGCCGAATCCTGCCTACTGTGGCCCGCTGGCTGTGCAGTAAGTTCCCTCACCTCTGTGCTGCTGTCAGTAGGCGATCTTCTATCGGCTTGTTCTGTCTAGTGCAGACAGTAATAGAGGAGTGCCGATAGCAGACTGACAACGGCCGCGGAGGAGGGAAGACGACAGCCGAGAACATGATCTCTGCAGCGAGGAGAGCGACGCTGAGGAGGAGCAGCTGCAGGGTAAGAGCCTGGTCAGCGCTGGCCTCCTCTCACCGGCCCTCCCTCTGTTCATGGCTGCAGGTCTGGGAGACATCAGGGGCCCAAGTATGCAGGAGGGCCCTAAGAAGGACTGACAGCTGCTGGTATACCTGCAAGTGGAACCACAGTGGATGCAGGTAAGTATAAAAATGCAGAAGTGTCCTTGCGTCTGTGCGTGTATATGCAGAGAGGTGTGCGTCTGTGCGTGTATATGCAATGCAGAGTGGTGTGCGACTGTGTATACATATGTATGTATAATAATAGTGTGCGCCTGTGTGCATATGGGGTTCACTTTTACTTTACTGTCTTACAATTCGAATCGGCCCTTTAAAAAGGCAACCATAAGGCTGATGTGACCCTTTGTGAAAGTGAGTTTGACACCCCTGCCCTATAGAGAAGCCTGTGCAAAAACATCAGAGGAAAAAATAGTCAAGCCTACAGTGTGCTGTGCAAAAAATATGCTAATGAGCAGAAAAAAACACGGCCGAAGAAAGTGAAACGCCGCCAATATATGTACTGTTTATATTGAGTTGTTTACTACAAAAATGTCTGGGAAACATTGTGATAAACATGGGAGTTTTCACTGGAAATGCTGTGTGTGCAACTAAGCGAGCCTCTCGTCCGGGACAAACAAGCATGGCCACACAGCTTTTCCAACTGATAGACTAATGATGCATTCCAATGGACCACGTAGACGACACTACACAGGGCACTGACTGGCCACGTGAGCAACACTGAACAATCAAAGCAGCGTGCAGTGTCTAATGCAGCCTGCACACGGGCGGATTTGCACTGTGGAATCCGGGGCGGGCGTCCATCTCTGGATTTCCCAGCAAATACCGCCGATAGTATGCAATGGAGAAGCATTTTTTTTCTGGCAGACAAGTGGAAATCAGTTGCCATTTTCTGCTCACAGGGCAAAAAATAAATAAGTAAATAAATAAATAGCAGCATGCTCTATTTTTTGGCGTATTCCGTGTGGATGGCTTCCATATAAGTCAATGGAAGACGTCCGATCCGTGGCCCTTCCCTAGTCGCGTGATCTGTGTCATTGCCTTGCAACGGCGCAGCAAAATCTGTACTGCGCATGTGCGCCAACCAGACCATCCACAGTACAGATTACGAAGATTCCAGACAGGTACACGGGGTCACCGGCCAGGCACAAGGCACAGACCCGTTCATGTGCAGGCAGCCTTATAAGGCCATGCATGCTCCTCTGGGAAATCTACAAATGGGAAGATGGAACTATACCTCCGCATTAGGCTACATTCACACGGGTGAGAAACGCCCACAAATATAAACTCCATTCTTTTAAATAGACTTCTTCACATGAGTGTTTTTTTCTCCTCGTAGCGGGTGCTGCAAGCATAAAAATTGCAGCTTGTTCTATTTTTTAGTGTCCCCTTGGAACGCCTTTCCTGTGGTTTCTAAGGGGACCGTGCGATGTGACGTTTCCCACTGAAATCAATGAGAAACACTTGCGATCCACTCATCGCAATTTGACAGAAGTGATGCGAGGCTTTTTTGAATCAAAAACCCCTTGCATCGGTGTAAAAAATACACGTTGGCAAGCGCGATATTACGCCGAGATTTCTGACTCATGCGGCATACTAATAAACAGTGTGCATCAGGTAGTCAGGAGCATTTCTGCCATCTTCATTTGTTTAGAACCGGAAGGATCACCTTAAGCTGTGACCCTCCAGGAGTTGTGAAATTGCAACTGTTGTATTGTTCGTGTAAGGCTGGATTCAGACGAACGTATATCGGTTGGGTTTTCACGCCGAGCCGATATACGCCGTCTCTCTCTGCGGAGGGGGGGGGCTGTAAGAGCCAGGAGCAGTGCTCTGAGCTCCCGCACCCTCTCTGCCTCCTATCCACCCCTCTGCACTATTTGCAATGAGGAAAGGCGGGACAGGGGCGGGGTTAATTTGCAGAACTTGGCCACGCCCCCATCCGGCCTCCTTTCATTGCAAATAGTGCAGAGGGGCGGAGAGGAGGCAGAGAGGGGGCGGGAGCTCAGTTCCTACTCCTGGCTCTTCCTTTCCCCCCCCACCTGCAGACAAGGACACTGTGTGAATCCACCCTTACCCTGTGTTTTAAAAGCGCTGCGGAATAAATTGGCACTAAACAAATAATGAACGGTAGGTTACTACATACATAGTAGCTTTTAGATTTGTCAATAAACAGCTACTACCTCCCCATGCCTTGCGGTAGGTAAGCAATGAACACTGCCATTTCATACAGTAGGTTGCGGCCAGCAGTAACTTTGAGATCTAACTTTCTTTGACCCATGTAAATAACTCATGTCCCAGATGATCAATAGCTTCAGCTATAGCAATAAGGCAACTGTGAACAAGTCTCCTAGAAGTTCCATAAAAAAAGGAAGAAATGCTTTCAGAAAAATATTTTGCTTACAGAGCAACCTTTTATTTCTCAGCCATCATCAGAATGACCTATTTTACAGTAAACTAAAACTAATTTGATGGTTCATTACTAGAGACATTATGATAAATGTGAAAGCACTTAAAATTATGTTACATGCGTATTTCCTAGTGATGTATATATTAGTGCTTATGCAGAGAGACGTATTGTGTATTGCGGCTCCATAAAACCTTCCCATTATTCCGAGGCATAACATAGTACTCTACAGGGGCCATCCTGCACCTTCATAGTAAATAAATATACCTCTGCTTTCATATGGATGTTTTTCATTTGGATTTAGTATGAATCTAACAAAAATAAAATTGGGAGGTCCTGAGGCTAATGTTAGCCAATACACTCGTGGTTTAATTCCTACAACCTCATAGAGGTGTATAAAATTATGGTTGAAGCACTGCCCCCTCAAGCCACTGGCCGACCACTAGTACTACCACAACAGTCCTTGAGTCTCCCAACCTCATCCCAGTTGTCCCTGATTGCATACGGGAAAATCCGCTTACAGAGAAGACAATACAAGCCCTGTTACAAAGGCACCTTGTCATCCTTACAAGAAACAAACAGTAATTACTTAATAAGCAGATGCTCAACAGGACTACATCAAATAAAAAAGCACATCTGAAACAACATGGTCCTAGCCACAAAGGATCCTGTGTGCCGCTAGGAAAACATGATAAGAGGGTACAATCTGCTTTACAACGGATATAAAGCACTACATTTAATTAATTGCCTATATCAAGTAAATTAGTAAAAATAAAGCTCTAACTGCAAGAACAGAACGGGATTATCAGAGCGCTTTATCTATAACGATTCTAATTAAGATGAAAATCAATAATCACTGGCATTAATTAAACTATTAACTATCAAATACTAAATAATGCTACGTTTTATCTCAAGGTCTTCAATACAAATCACATTTTGCTTATTATTAGCTATCATCATATGAGTCATGTTCGAGTATGCTCCAAATTCTAAGAAAAATTATGGAAGCCCGAACATTGAATTCATAGATATTTAAAATGGTATCATAAGGGCAAGGCCTTACATAGTGGCCAAAAGACAGCCAAAGAAAATGCAGTCATACAAGCCTAAAGAACAGTGCATTCCATCATCAATTTAAGGGGTCGCCCACTTTTAAACTAATCTATAGTCAGGAAAGGTCATCAATACTAAATTGGCTAGGGACAATCACTTGGGACCCTCACCAATTAGATGTCCTCCAGACTGGTGTGCTCCTGCACTGTGCTGATTTCCGCAGGATGCCGACATCTCTGTTCTTATAGCAGTGACCAGGTTCCCATTGAAATGAATGGCAACTTGGGCTGCAATACCAAGCCTGGCCACTGCTATAAGAACGATGCTGTCAGCTTCCTGCAAAAATCAGCGCAGCGTGCAAGCATGCTAACTGTTGGAGGTCCCAAGTAATGGACTCCAGCCAATCTAGTATTGGTGACCTTCCCTGGGGATCGGCCATCAATAGTTTACAATTGAACAACCCCATAAATGCAATTTTAAAGGTCTATTTGAACACCAGACAGACGTTTATGGGGTTTTTTTGCCTACGATATGGTATGGGACCCTTATTACATATAAGATTAACTTTAAATAACTTCAGAACAATTATTTACTCTGAACCACTGAATTATTTGGGACAGGTTTGTTACAAGTCCATCACAGTGACTTATCCTAAAGCTGGTTCCACACTGAGTATTTGTTAAAAAAAAAAAAAAAAAAAGCCACATGTTTCATGGCTTTTGTTAGTATCCTTGAGCAACATTCCTGCAGCCAGATGTTACTTTAAAGTCTACGGTTAAATATAAAACATACTACATACAAGGGGTTTTGGTTCATGGCAGTTTTATAGGATTTAGGGGGTTACTGTCTTTCTTTTTTTTTTTTTTTTAATACGTAACATGCTCTAGTTACAGTGTTTTTTTCCCATAGACTGCTCTATAGTATTTGAAAAACACCAGGCATGTACAAAATGACACTAAACACCACCAAAAACGCAACGCCATAAAAAGGATATTACATTTAAAACAAAAATGCATTTTAAAATGTTTTTTTCACAATACATTTTAAAATGCCAGAAAAAAACAACTTTGCGAAGGAGCCCTAAAGGGGTTTTTCAGATTTATGTACAGAGAGATTAAAGGGGTTGTCTTTTCAACTGATGATCTATCCTTGTCGATGGACATGGGTACGCCGCTCAGAACTCCATCCATCAGCTAATCATCCAGCCTCCTGTCCAACATAACAACCAGGACCTTGTCACCAGCGGACAGGTCAAGGGGGAGGAAGTGAAAGCACCAGCTTCCCTCATTAAAACCAATGGGAGCACCACCCTGCTAATCCACTTCCTGCTCCTGTTAATGACTTCCTGTCCGGGGCAGGAAGTGGAATAGTAGAACAATGCTCCCATTGATTACAATGAGAATAAGGATAGCGCGCTCACTTCCTTCCCTGTCCACTAATTACAAGGTCCGTCCTGCTGCACTAAACACCCGGTCGGATGATCAGCTGATGGATAGGGACCCCGAGCAGTGGACCTCCATCCATCAACTACTGATTGCTTATCCAGAGGATAGGTCATCAGCTGAAAAGAGCCCAACTGTAGAGATCAGATGGGTTGCCTTTTAGGCATGTATAGGTTTTCAGCCCCTAGTTTTTATGTAGGAAGGATTTCATTCATAAAAAGCACATCTTGACAGCATTGACATCAATGGAGGCCATCCGCGCAGATTCCACGGTAGAATAGAGCATACTGCCATTTTTCTCCTGCTTGCAGAATACACAATTTGTATCGGCGGGTCTGAAGGAAAATTCGAAAATGCATGCCTTTCAGTGTCCGTGTTTTACCGCTGAAAGTCCACATGGACGCCGATCTGCAATCCAAATCTGCTCGTGTGAGTCCAGCGTAACAGAGTTAGGCTGCCTTCATACAAGAGTTCAGACTTAGCTATTTACCTGCGTAAATACATCGGCCATCAGAGAGAACGCACTGGATTGAATATGTTCATTCAGCTGGCCCGGCGTATTTACGTGGGTAAATAGCTAAGTATATAATCTCGTGTGAAGGCAGCCTTATGAGTAAAGTTGCTCCACAATTGTTACTTCATGGGGAACACAAGCATTTACTAAAATAGACATATCTCGAGTGTTGACAGGTTTTCTTAGAGTTAGCCACAATGATAAGATTTTAAAAAGTGGACTTCAATTATTTGGACTGGATCAAATTAAAATCTAGGAGCTGTACGTAAATTGGTCAACTACTGACTGTATCTCCCTCCCCTATTAAAGCAGAGCTAAAAATGTATGATAATAATTAGAGATGAGCGAGCATACTCGCTAAGGACAATTACTCGATCGAGCATTGCCCTTAACGAATTCCATACCCGCTCGGAAGAAAAGATTCGGCTGCCGGCGGCGGGGGAGAGCGGGGAGGAACGGAGGGGAGATCTCTCTCTCCCCCCCCCGCTCCCCCCTGCTCACTGTCACAACTCACCTGTCACCCGCGCCGGCAGTCGAACCTTTTCTTCCGAGCGGGGAGATACTCGCTAAGGACAATGCTCGATCGAGTAATTCTTTTTAGCGAGTATGCTCGCTCATCTCTAATAATAATCTTTATATGTATAGCGCCAACTTATTCCGAATCGCTTAAGAGTTATTGAGGAATTGGACCAATCAAGCATCTATAGGCTCTGTTCACATCTGTATTGGCTGTCTGGTTCCGATCCTCCAGCTCAGACAGATCGGGCACAAAATTAGAGATAGAATAGCGCAGCACGATGCACTATTTTGCTCAGAACAAATGTGGCAAGGCAGCATGATGACAGCCCAAAACCTCATTATAGTCAAAGACTCGTCAGGTGCTGTTAGTTTCCATCATAGGACCCATCCGTCCCCAGGATGGTGCTGGATCCTGCCCTTTGAGATCAGGAAATACAGCAATTTTTTAGAAAAGCTTTTGCGATGTAACAGGATATAATACAATCCTAGACTTGCCACTAAACAATTACTCCTGCTTGGAGTCATATGAAGAAAGCCTAATCGTTCCAATAGCATTATGCGAGTTTTCTTTTAGCAAGAAAAATAAAACGTATGTCGCTTTCTCGGCACTTTAGAGGCAAAATGGGACTTCTTTTGTGATATAGAAAAAAATAACAAAAACACAGCTGAAGTTCATCCATTCAGAGGAAAAAAAACATCCCCAGGCAGTAGATCCATAGAGAACATAAGAAAGTTTTCCTTATTGTCCTGTGAAGCAATGATTCAAAGGACAGTAGTCAAACTTTGCCGATAGCGCACGCTACTTTAGTTACATATGTTCGCAGTAAAAGATCCAACTAGTACAGGAAAATATTTAGATTTTATTGTGACGCACAAAGAAGAATCACCATCAGCCCAAACCCAAGAGTGCAGAAGAAAGCACCTTCTAAATCAAACCTGTACATTAATAATGAGATGGAAATGTATACATAAATTCACAAGCAGATGGTACTTACACTTTTCCCAAACGTACTGCGGCTCTTTCTTTGGCTTTGTGTATGTGGGTCACTTGCTTGATTAGATCTCAAGTGGCAAACCAAAGGGACTCCTAACACAAACCCATTCTCGCTCACAAGCCTGGCCTGCTGCTAATTCATGCATCAAGTTCATTATTGTTTAGGGAAATTGAATTTCCAGTTGCTCACTACACAGTCTAAGGACAAGTAAAATAGCATTTCCTTTGTGTTTTACATTTGTCCAAACATGAAAAGATTTTGCGCTGCCGAAATACTAAACACGTACTGTACTTTTATAGTATAGAGAATGAGTTTACGACGTGACCGCTGGTCTGAAATAAATAGTGCAAACAGAAGCGCCGCATCGCAGCACAGAACATGTGCCAGTGGCCTGCAATAAAGAAAATCCCATTAAAAGTGTTTATTTACTTTCATTAGTTTCCAACAACAGA
Source organism: Eleutherodactylus coqui (assembly GCF_035609145.1). Classification (NCBI taxonomy): domain Eukaryota; kingdom Metazoa; phylum Chordata; class Amphibia; order Anura; family Eleutherodactylidae; genus Eleutherodactylus; species Eleutherodactylus coqui. The sequence continues at coordinate 124,321,067 of NC_089838.1, read as the reverse complement.
ACAGGCCAGTTGGAATTCACCTTAAGCAGCCAACCAAGACAAAAAGCAGAGATCCATTCCCGGCCTAGTCCATTATGCTATGCATTTTCTGTGCTTCAACAGACATGCTAAATTCACTGCTACTTCTCTTTTAGTTTCTGTAGACCGAACTGGTTGTAATGTTCTAGGACCCCACAAAGTTCCCAAAATGGACATTTATACATCACTTACACAACAACAAAGCCATCTTAAAATGGATATTCTAGGCTTTTACTATTGATGACCTATACTCCGGATAGGCCATAAATAGTTGATCAACAGGGGTCAGCTGGTCAGGATCTCTCCGATCCACTATAGGTCAGACAGTGTCATTGGCGGTTAGGGTCGGAAGTGCAATAAAGGCTTTACTCCCAACTTAATCAATGGTAACGATTAGAGATGAGCGAGCGTACTCGGAAAAGCACTACTCGCTCGAGTAATTTGCTTTATCAGAGTATCGCTGTGCTCGTCCCTGAAGATTCGGGTGCCGCTGCGGCTGACAGGTGAGTCGCAGCGGGGAGCAGGGGAGAGCGGGCGGGAGAGAGGGAGAGAAAGATCTTACCTCCGTTCCTCCCCGCTCTCCCCTGCAGCTCCCCGCTCCGTGCCGGCACCCGAATCTTTGGGACGAGCACAGCGATACTCGGATAAAGCAAATTACTCGAGCGAGTAGTGCTTTTCCGAGTACGCTCGCTCATCTCTAGTAACGATCCTATAACCCTTCAGCTCCGGTCAGAGCCGAAAGTGTGATAGGAGGCTTCATTCCCATACATTTCAAAGGAAGTGGTCTATTACACTTACGACGCCGACTACCCATGACAATGTTCACCGGCTGCATTGACAGCAGGCCGGTGGATCAGCTGATCAGAAGGGATCCCAAGGGGTGAATCCCCTCCTATCAATTATTGATGACCTTTCCTGAGGATGAAATAAAATAAATTGGAAGCACCACTGGTGGCCTTCAGAGGTCAAGGGTGCACAGGCTGTGCTTGATAGACAAACAGTAAAGTTGAAATGAAGATCTGAATGACAGCATTTCTATATGGCAGGCTTTACTAACAGGCAACCACGTTACAAAATATGAGTAGAGATGAGCGAGCATACGCCAGCAGGGGGGGGGGGGGGGGCGGGGGAGAGCGGGGAGGAGATCTCTCTCTCTCCCCCCCGCTCACTCCCACAACTCACCGCTCTCCCCCGCCAGCACCCGAATCTTTAGAGACGAGCGGGCAGGTACTCGCAAAAGGCACTACTCGCTCGAGTAATTTGCCTTAGCGAGTACGCTTGCTCATCTCTAAATATGAGCCTTTTTCAGCCAAAACTTTACAATTTGTGGTGTAGTTGCTTGTTAATAGAGCTAGCCTTATAGGAGTGCTGACATACATATCTTCATTTCAACTATCTTGAGAAGTCATCAATAGTAAAAGAATACTACTTTAATATTTATAACTGATTTTAAAGACAAAAACTTTAGTATCACTTAAAAATATTGGGGAGAATTCACTAAGCCTGGCATTTCCAACATCGGGCTTAGTATGTCGTAAAAATTTTTGCCCAAGGAGCCCTTGCGCCAAATTTTGTGACTTTTCTACGCCAGTTTTCTGGAATTAGGTCTTCATAAATGTCCCACATTCTGTCTAAGGACATTGAGAAATGTCTTCCAGAGGCACTTACAAAGCCCCCTTATTTTTTGCCTTCTGAGAAATTGAATTCTAACATGCCTTAGGTTTCACCAGCAACTTCAATCTTAGTCTCCTTTATTTAAGAAATAATGAGCATTATGCCACAAAATTCAAGATTCTCTTACATTAGTGACATATTATGATCAGTATATTTGTTCTGCAGAGTATTGGGGGTGGGGGTGGGGGGTAACTGGTGTGAAAGATTTCCAATACTTCATGCTGACATAAATAAGGAACAAACTGTGCTAGTTGTGACCTGTTGTACGTATGCTCCAAAATGTCATCTTTAAAAAGACACTCCCAAACATATCCCACTGGATGGAAGTGACAAATCTGTCCAATACACAACATTCTCCTTAAGATCACAGACATGCAAAAAAAATGTTGGACCTTTCATTATAAAAACAGCATTAGGGCGATTTCACATACAGCGTTTTTCAGGAAGCTGCCAGTCTGTGTGGTAATTCTACATGCACTTTTTGATCCAAAGCCAGAAGTGGAGTCAAACGGCATGGGAAATATGAAGGAATGTCTTATACCACTTACTTCTGGGTTTAGCTGAAAATTATGTTTCTAACAAAATAGTAATGTTTTGTTTTTTTCCCAAAAAATACAATTGCTCCTAGACCCATCATAAAACCGCAAAATGTGGAGCATTTCTGGTGCATAATCTTTTGGACCTTTTATGAAGCAAAAACTATAATCTACTGTGCCTCTCCCAACATGGTGGCTTGAGTGAGAATAGATGTGACCTAAATGTGTGCCAAAACTGTGGCAATAGGTTGTAAACAGGGCTTAGTCTGAAGGACGCAAGCATGTTGTGCCCAACATGCATCAGTGTGCTGTCCGATCTGGACAGATAGTGCACACTATATGTTCTATTGTTGCCCACTGGTATGGACGGGAACTGGACACGCAGCAAGTTTTTTTCCCAGTGATCACCAGTTCATGTGGGAAAAAAAAACCTTGTGAATAAAACTTCATAGGCTGTAACGAGTCTATGATTTTCGAGTCGCACAGACAGCATGTGGACTGAATATACGCCAGCCTGAATGGACCCAAGACCAAAGTGTCTAAAGATCTGTCAAATCGCATAAGCCACTGTGATAAATCTGGTACAGAGATCTCCTGCACTGCCCCGCCCCCCTGCTGGCCGTTTCGTGTGCGAGCCAGCAGTGCTAGCTCCCATGCAGGAGCATGGGAGAGCGGGGATACAGTGACGAGTGTGGGGCATAATTTGCCCAACACTCGTCCAGTGTAAATGGGCCTTTATACTCCTGAAAACAAGTAGAATAAAAATATATACAGATGACGTCAATTACCTCTTTACATCCTTATCAGTCACACTAGTAGTGGGCACAGGCCACCAAAATCAATCCTGTTAGCCATGTATGAGCAGTGAATGGGGCTCCAGAGCCTTGTATAAATACAATGGAGCTTAAACTCATAATAAAATTTAAAAAAAACATTACAACCTGCTAAAGATTTAAACTTTCAGTACAAAAATAAAAGTTTTTAGTTCAAGTTGACATAAAGATGAAGATGGTGATGATTTCTATTGGTGCTAGGTTAGATACAGTCACCGAGCAGGTTCATGTGATTTCAAACCCTGGAGAACCAATACTAAACCCTTTCCGATCCAATTTGTATTCTGGTTTTCCTAGGGGGCTTACTCTTTTTCTGCTATACAATGGCGCTATATGCTGGCTAAAGCCAGTACTGCATGAGGTGACACGTTGGATAGGCTCCAACAGCAGAGAGGCTGCCAATATACAGTAAGAGAACCCCGACAAACATCTAACATTGGAGCTGTACAGCCTTAAATCATAATGACATCAGACAGTGGATTGGAAAGAGTTATGGCTGTCTGGACATGACCAGATTTCAATTGCGGAATCCGTGATCATCACCCACACGGACGATACGTGGTATTCCGTACCCATTAAAAAAAAATAGAGCACGAGTGGATTGCGATTTCCGCAAGTGGATTTAAAATCTCAGCATGTTCTATTTTTGTGCAGACTCCGCACAGACAGCTATGATTGAAGTCAACAGAAGCCGTCCAACCCGCACTCCACTCCTAGCGATGGCACGGGGAAAACAAATATAAAAAAAAATAAATCTGAATTGTGCATGACCATCGGCGAGCATCCACGGTCATCCGCAATAAATGGTATGTACACAGGGGACACTTGCAGGAGTAAGAGACAGATTCCGCTGTAGGTTCCCTCATGCGGAATCAGACCCGTTCGTGTGAGACCAGCTTTAGAATGGTTTCACATGTGCGTCAGAACCTCCAGCCGGAGGTTCAATCACAGATGTGGCTGAAAATACTAAAAGAAAAAGAGCTACATAAAGCCCTTTTCCTTCCATCCAAAAGCCAGGCAGCTGGGCGGAAAGCAGAGAGCCCCCATTATAGTAAATGGGGCCATCTGGTGCTGTTCGGTTGCACCCAAAGACAAGACCGTTTGGCCGCGAGGATTCCCCTTTCCGGCTCATTGAACGGAACTGGAAAGCTGATATCCCAGTGCAGATGTGAAGCCATCCTCAGATATCCAGGAATATCCTACTTACCATAAGCAGCTTGTAGGACAAATGCCACAGAACAACTCGAGTATACTGAGGGGCATAAGAGTTGTGAGGAATTTCAGTATGCCACTGTTGCTCTACTGAACAGCTTCCGTATGTAAAGTGAGTTATTCTGAAGACTGCTGTATATTGGGGAATTACATGCAATTATTTAATATTGAGAAATCTAGCTTTTCAAAAAGGTCCTACGCAATGACTGTGCCCTGTAGTAATTCACAAGCCCCATAAACTACAACGGAGAGAGCTACACGTATAGAAGGCCACCTCTAACTTACACCTTTTCTGAAGAGCCAAATAGAGGTCTACGGACCAGATTTTCCTGATATATGGGGTATACAGTGCAAGTGTCCGTGCTCATCTGGTTCTGAGCAGTGTGCCACTCCTCTCCGAAATGGAAAGTATATGCAAGCAGCCTCGCCGAGACAAGCATTTCTGTACAAAGGTCACAAGTTGTGAACACCCAATGGAGATTCGTATTGCAATTAAAAGGACTTTTTCAGGATAAAAATAACCTTTTCCTGAGTTTTCCGGGCTATCAATAGCCGATTAGGGCTGCTACACGGGACCCCAGCCAACCAGCTGTTTGGGCCCCTGTTCTCAGAGCCACATCAAAGGTTGAGTGGAAGCAATAAGCTCCGTTCCATGTAGTGGCCGACACAGGTAATTGCAGGCGCGGCTCCCATTAAAATTTATAAGAGTTAAGCCTGCAATTACTAGCTCCATCCACTTGACAGGGGTCAGAGTCATCAGCTTCCGCTCCTTACTCTGTACTGCCAGTGACAGCGGTTCTGGGGTCTCGAGCATCTTACCTCAGCCAGTCAACTTATTGATGACCTATCCTAGAGATACGTCATTGATAAAAACCTCAACCAAGGAATAAATGAGCAAAATTTATACAAATGTCCAATTTTGTTAATTAATATCAAATTCATATACTAGCACTGCACATAAAAACATGACAAGAGAACACAAAAGGGGGAAGCAGAACTGGCAATAAGAGACCCAGAAACCCTGATTAAATAACCATCATCTATTACACAAATAAACTGGGCATTACAGTACTAATAAATAATTCATTAAACAATGTAAGTAATGGACATAAAGACATTTAATCAAACATACATCTGGGAAAACCAAGGGCAATCAGTAGAGTCCAAGATAGATCATATTAACTGCAGTCATAAACAGGAACAAGGCTCATGCTTACCCTTGGTCCCCTGACGATGCAGAGTACAGTGATATATACATCAGGGCAAGCGTTCTTTTGCGACTGGCATGTCTGGACCTGGGACACCAATATTAGTCAGGGTAAGCATGAGCCCCGTTGTTCGTGTTTATAACTGGGGTTAATATGATCTAGCGTGGACTCTTATGATTGCCCTTGGTTTTCCCAGACTTAAGCATGATTAAATGTCTATGTTAATTAATTAGGGCATTGCTTAAACCAGGATTATTCATTAGTCTTGTCCAGTTTATTTATTGTTTAGTAGAGGATGGATACTTGATCAGGGTTTCTTGGTCTGTTATTGCCAGTTCTGCTTCCCACTGTCTTAGTGTCCTCGTCATGTTTTTTTAATATATGTAATGGTAGTAAGTATTCGTGTATCTTGACGCCACCAAAAGTAGAGGTGGACTCAAGATACAAGGAGTTAGACAGGGGGTTGACACCTCTTGTTACTGATTGGCTGCAGGGCATTGTCCCCTTTCTCGGGTTCACAGGTCCTTATTTTTTTCCCTGCGCTTACTCTAGCAGCCATCGCAGCAGCCACACTTTCAGACTCCCTGCCGCACTTTTTTCGTTGTTACAGAATTAGCTGCTGGGCCGGCTGTCACCTCCACTGCCTTGGAGCGGACCGCTGTGACTCTCCCTGCCGAACCTTCCTCCACCCTTCAACGCTGTGAGTATAGGGGAGCCGCGGGAGGACCGCAACTGCAAAAGGCGAGTATAGATACCCCCCGCCGCCGTGTACCGCTGAGCGTTCTATGCATCTAAAGTCACGAGCGCTCACCACTCCGGCCCACAGCACAACTTTGTGAACTTTGCTAGGCCGCCGGTCAGCGCTCCCTGGCGCAGCAGCGCTGCAGACCGCAGGGCGACCGCTCTTCTCTTCCTCCACGGCCTCGTCCGCTGACCATCACCGCTCATAAGTCCCGAGCGTCACCTCTCACCTTCCTCCACAGCACCCAACAGTGGCTACAAGACCTGTGAGGTTACAATGCAGGACAGCCAATCAGTAACAGAGGGCGTCAACCACCTGTCAAACTCCTTGTATCTTGACTCCACCTGTACTTGTGGTGGCATCAAGATACACTAATACCATGGCAGTATATGACTGAATTTGATATTAATTAATAACATTTTTATAAAATTTGGGCCATTTGTTACTTGTGCTGTGCGGGTTGATATCATTAAAGTAGGTCTGTGTCCTTATTCTAGATTTTGTGAGGACTTAGTAGGAGCATACATCAATATAAATAAAACCTTGTTATCTGTAGCGTACCAACTTATTCCGCAGCGCTTTCAGGTAATTTATTTATCAACCCCCCCCCCACACACACACACACAAAGCTTGGTGCTCATTTTACCAACCTTGGAAGGATGGAAGGCTGAGTCAACCTTGAGCTAATTACCTGAACCAAGCAGGGATTGAACTCGCAACCTTCAGGTTGTGAGCGAGAGCATAGGACTGCATTTCTGCTGCCTTAACACTCTGACCACACAAGGCTCGATATAGCCCGGAAAGACCCTTTAATGACTGCACTATGGATCGGTGTAGTAGAGATCCATAACACAGCACCCATATAATCCCTACTCTACCTCCAGTAGTCTCCAATTTTAAACATGGGCACACAGATTTTTTTTTTTTCCTTATGAACTTATGAATTTTTTTTTCAAAATATGCCGTACTCCAAAGGAGTACTATTAAAATCATTATTTTTATTGGAGAGAAAGAAAACCGTTCCTCATAGGAGGCATAGTATAGCATCATTTGGTCGGACAGAGATTCCAGGCACCGCCTTTCTGGGTTAGTAAATAAATGCGCTGCCGTGAGCATCCGCCCGTACACCACGTGAAGCATTGTGAACCATTAACCCCTTCATGACACGGCCTATTTTGAGCTTAAGGACGCAACAATTTTTGGCGGATTTTCTTCTCCGTTTATCAAAAGCCATAACTCTTTTATTTTTCCGTTGACGCCGGTGTATAAGGGCTTGTTTTTTGCATGGCGAACTGTAGTTTTTATCGGTGCCACTTTTCGGTACATAGACTATATTGTAAAACTTTTTTTTTTTTTTTAATGATAGCAGGGAGAGAAAACGCATCAATTCTGCCATAGATTTTTTTATTTTTTTTTTACAGCGTTAATCATGCAGCATAAATGAGACATTCCATTTTTTCTGCGGGTCGGTACGGTAACAACGATACCAAAATTCTTACATTTTTTTTAGGTTTTCCCACTTTTCTGCAATAAAAACCCTTTTTCTTGGAAATCTTTTTTTTTTCTAAATCGCTGCATTCAAAGTCCTGTAACTTTTTTATTTTTTGATGTACAGAGCTCTATGAGGGCTTATTTTTTGCGAGACAAGCTGTAGATTGTATTGGTACCATTTTGGGGTACATATGGCTTTTTTTATCACTTTTATTGCGTTTTTAGTGAGGCAAAATGCTAAGAATTAGCATTTTGCCTCAGTTTTTTAGTGTTTTTTTTAGCGTTTTTTTCCGTGCACAGTCAAAAGCATGTGCAACTTATTGTACGCGTCGTTACGGACGCGACAATACCAAATATGTGGGATTTTATTTTTTTTTTACCTTTTTTTATGCTAATCTGAGAAAAAGCATAAAAAAATGTTTTTTTTTACTCTTTTTTTACATTTTTTTTAATTCATTTTTTAAATCTTTTTTTTTTTTACACTGTTTGTGTCCCTCTGAGGGACTTTAATCACTGCCCTGATGATCGCTGTTATAAGGCATGGCAGAGCTACTGCTCTGCCATGCCTTATCGCTTGTACAGCGATTATAGGCATAGGCAATACAGGACGCCAGTGTCTGGCGTCCTGTTGCCATGGTGACAGGCCGGGCTCTCGCGATGACATCGCGAGTTCCGGCCGGAGACACAGAGGGAGCCGCGCTCCCTCTGTGAACTCTTTCCCTGCCGCGATCTACTTAGATCGCGGCAGGGAAGGGGTTAACAGCGGGGGCGCAACTCCGATGCCCCCCCGCTGTAGCAGCGGGACGCCGGCTGTGACTGACAGCCGGCTCCGGCTGCGGGATAGCACGAGATCATATGTGATCCTGCGCTATCTCCAGGACGTAAGTTTACGCCCTGTTGCGGGAAGTACCAGGCTGCCAGGACGTAAACTTACGCCCTGCAGCGGGAAGGGGTTAAGGAGCACCGCCGATATAGTCCACCTTGGACTAAGCAATGGGCTTCTGAACACACTAAAGGAGTTTGATGCCCCCCCCCCCCTTGTATAATGCAGGCAAATATCAGCTATGTCAGGGTGAAAGAGTAGAATGAAATATGAATATGCAGGTTGTATGAAAAATCTGTAGCACGTTCAGACCCGAAGTAATAAATGAAATATAAAGACCGGATTACATAAATGTGGAATATGTTGCTTTTAGTATGTGTAAACCATGCCATTCATTAGCATGCTGTGCTTATATAAACCATAGTACATGTTATAGAAATATTTGTCTTGGCTTCTATGGCATATTAACCTTTTGAATGCATTTCTGTAATAAACAGACATTATTTCACATTATATATTTACATTAAGCAGTTCGGAAACTTTTTTAATGCATTGCTAGTAAAAATGTCTGAAATAGTTCCTTCATAAAAATTGTTGTGAAAACAGGTGAAGGCTGTTACTGCGTATATATTAATTTTTACACTCAAACCCTACTTTATAAATTCAGATTACGAACAAGACCCTTCACATGGATAATGGAACACAGAACTTTCACAAAATGTGGAAAATTTATCCCCAGCAATCCTTTATGCCTGTCACTTGTTCCACTCAGTCAAGCTTTGTGTTTGTATTTACGTAAAAAGGCCAAAAGCCCTTTAATGGCACAGGCTTTTTATTCCAACTACCTACTTCATTACACCACCACATTTCAGCCTGGCACATCTACAGACAATAGTGTTGGCAAAGCAGAGCCAAGACCAACCAATAAGATCATGGTTTTTTTCCCTAAACTCTGTAATAATCTATATACTTAAATGCTTTTAATTTGGAGCCTCGTTTGGGGCAGAGTGTAAAGGCAGCAGATATGCAGTCCTAAGCTCTTGCTCATGGCCTGAAGGTTGAGAGTTCAATCCCTGCTTGGTTCAGGTAGCCGGCTAAAGGTTGACTCAGCCTTCCATCCTTCTGAGGTCGGTAAAATGAGTACCCAATTTGGTGGGGCGTAATAAATAAATTGCCTGAAAGGGCTGCTGAATAAGATGGTGCTAAAAAAAATAAAGATTTCTTTTAATTTAAATATTGGCACACAAGTCATCAAAATAAAGAAATGTATACAATCCAAATTACACCATATGAGGGAGTAATATGGATTATCAGGTCTCAGATACATCCTTGAACCATTAAGATTGTTTATGGAGCAATATGATGTTAATCAATGCAAATCCATCTCCAAGGTCACAAAGAGGGACATGTATGGGCCAAAGAGGCACTTGGGTCAAAAAGATGGACTGTCCATCCAAAAGTGGGACTTTAGGAAGGTATATATATATATATATATGTATGTCTAAAGACATGGTAGACAGTTCTTATGCCAAAATTAGCAATATTTTGTTCTGAATTTTTGCTTCCCATTCCATGGACAAGACAGCTTTAAAAAGTGGTTATGCAATTGCTAAGTCACGTCTGGATGTTGTTAGTTTCTGAATATACCTGTGGCAACACGGGGCAGTAAAGAGGGAGGACAAAGTTGCATTTGAATAGACCGTCGACGATCCCTGGAGATTCAGGGAACAAGTTGTGGTGATGTGCCCCTTGGGCAAGCATCACCACTAGTATCACTATGCACGTTAATGTTAGGTTAGACCTGTTAATAGTCTATATTAGTTTAATTGAAAGTCAAACACAAAAATATCGGGAACAAGTAAAATAGTGTCAAGTAAAAAGATGTATATACTCATCAAAAGCAATATAAAAAAAAAAAAAAATATATATATATATATATATATATATACATACATACATACAGTAATGTCCTACTTTTAATAATTAAAGTCTACAATTTCACCTGTACTATGAACTGACTTTTCCCTTCATAGTCACAAGGGCCTGCACTTAGAATGGTGAGTATTTAACATTCCTAGGACAACAGTTTAATGAAATACTGCTAGCCCCCACTCAGCTCTTGATGGTCAGGCCCCCTGTGTATTGCAGAGGTCAACAAGTGATGAGATCCAGGAGATTCCCATTTGCTTGGCTTTCTACAGTGTGCAGCCTAATTTAGTGCAACGTTACAATTGCTGCAACATTCTTCAGCCAGTACCAGATGGTAATGAAAGCAGTATGTGGTATGCTAGCGCACTTTATTGGTAGGTAGATAAACGTGTCCAAACATCTGAAAATCTCAAAAAGAACACATGATAGTAATATTCTTCATGAATTACTTTATAGGTCAGCTAAAAGCACAGACCCATGTACTAAGAAGCACTGCGCACACAATCTCCCCATTTCTTAGCCCTTGTAACTTATTTGCCCAAGTCGAACTGTAAACTTCTGACCTTAGGTGTGCTTATTCCAACGCATTCGGCAATAAGAAATTACGTACTATATACTTATCAGAATCACTTCTTGCAGAAGATTAAGGATTAAGTCAGCTGTCTAAAACGTAGGCTGCATTCAGTGGCGGAATGCGAGTTTTGCCCGAGATTCGTAGGCGCAACTCACATCTATGTGCTGTCTAATCTCTCTGAATCGCATGTCCTATTCTTGTCCATGATTAGGACCAGAATAGGTGATTTTTTTCATAAGGACCTTCGGCGAAAGCCTGCACGTGAATAGCCTCATAAGCTATAATGGGTCTTTGTGCTGTTACATGGACAGCACACGAACGGGAAATAAAAGGGTACTTATACACGTTAATATGTTATTTTATACACTGCTTTAAAGGAAATCTGTTACTTAGGAACAGCACCATAAACTAAGTTTATGGTGCTATTCAAGGAGGTGACGGGGAGCCGGTGGATGTCTTTTTATACTCGTCCGCTCTTCCGTTCCCAGGCTATTCCCTGGTCAAGTCTGCACACGGCACAAAATTCTGACTTTTCAGAGTCTCATGCGCACACCGTTCCACAGAAGTCTATGGGAGAGCGCATGTACAGAGATCTGAAGAGTGGGATTTTCACAAAGCACACAAACTTCACTTGGGAACCGCGTAGGAACGAGAGTATTAAAAAACAAACAAACCTGCATCTGTCAGTTCCCCGTCACCACCTTGAATAACACCACAACTTACTGTGCTGAGGAAGCATTTATAAAGTCTGAATGGTGCCTATGAATATAGACTCATCAATAGCTATTCAATTATACAGATATGTTCTGGAATTCACTCACCAACCAAATTTAGTGGTCCATATTTGGAAAATAGATCACAAAATTAACTATATGGAAAAAGTTATAAAAGTGGTGCGAATAGATACACAAATTTTGGCCTTTTTTGTGCACAAAAATTTTTTTTTTTACGTTTATGCTGCACACACCCGGGATTTTCTAAAGCATTGGCCATTGCTAAGTGTGAAGAACATGGCTGCTTGAGCCGGACAGATTCAACTAGAACCCGTCAAATTGTACCAGGACTCTACTGTAGCTCATAGCTGGCGGGGATTTGTTTTATGGCACACAGTCAGCCGGATATGCACCAAATATATTGAGGTGTGTGCCTTTTAATACAGTAGGCACATTTTAGTCCAGTGGGGTTCATACTAAGATCAATTTATGAAATGTTAACAAATTCACCCTTTTATTCCTATTTTCAGAGAACAGTGGCTGCTCATGAGTGGTCAACCTGTCCACTGAATGAGGGAAGCCGTAAAAGCATCTATTGGAGGTTTCCTTAACTTTCATCAATGAGAGGGTACTACCGCTCACTAAAAATCGGGACAACGACCCATTAATTCTCAGAGTCTGGGGAAAGGCGCAGAAGGCTGATAAGAATCGTATATATGGGAATCTTATATCATAAAAGTAGATTATGGGATAGTCCCTTTAAATAGGACCTTTTAGAGGGTAAGATGAACAGATAAATCGCACTATGGCTCAGTTCATGAAGCAAACACAACTTTACTTTTCTTTTTCTAAATTGCACTTCAGCAGCGGGAGCATTCTTCATCCCCAAAGAGGAAAATGATTGAATACTTGTGTGGATTGTAAGAGCCAGGAACGCTATTGGCACGGTTTTATTGTGCTGCAGAAGGAGCTGAACTCAGTCAGAACCATGCAGAGCAGGCCAGCTCTTTCTGAACAACATAGGAGAAATTGTTATGCAGCACAGATTTGCGCTACAGCTGCAAAGTGATTTTCAAATGAGGCACTTACAGCGCGGCCGGAATAAGAAATCCCTGGCTCTCTTATGCAGGGTTGTTAATTTTGTGTATCGGTTAACACTTAGTCACTGCTCAAGGATACCACTTTATCTTGTAAGGTCAAAAGGCTTTAGTAAAAGTGGCATTTAACATCTCTTTGGGAGATAGAACTGTAAAAAAAACTTGTTGGATACATTTCAGCTCTGGGCGGACCATGAAGGCAGAAGTTACTCTTTACTGTAAGCGGTGGAGGTGCGAAGTATAACAGGTGGATTGTAACAAACTGTATCCTGGTCTAGACATAAGGAGGACAGGGTATGGGAAACATCATGGGTTTACAAAGAATGTTGCAGAGAAAGCTGACCACATTTGTATATATGTCTCACATTCTATGTTACATTTAAAGCCTCCACCCCTCACCCCCATTTTTGACCCTCTCTGTACTTGAGATCACAAAACGTTACGACTTACGTTTTGTAATGAGTTTATATTTTTTTTTTTTTTGCCCCTTGTGAATGACTTAAAAACATGATAATGAGGTGAGAAAATGCAGAATTAGTCACGAGACCGTATTATAATATTTCTTACCACATTTTATTGACAGTATATACAGTACTGTGCAAAGATTTTAGACAGGTGTGGAAAAAAGAAGGCGTCCGATTGGTTTGCAATTTTTTTCTGCAGCAGAACCACCACCCCAAACAAAAGGGCTCCATCACACGGGCGTATTTGTGAGTGGAAAATTTTATTTCAATGGGTTCATTCACATTTCTAGATTTTGCAGGCAGATTTTCTGCGCACTAAAGGTTCTCCATAGAGGTAGGTCAATGGGTAAGGGGGTGGGGGACACTAATATATGTGCAATATGCTGCGTAATTGTGTTAAGAAAAGAACATATCTGGAACTATTAAACCATTTCAAGTGGTGTGTCGTCCGCTGAGCGCAAATGCACATGCCTTGTAAGCAGAAAAAAACCCCCAGTGAAACACCGATGCATGCACAAAAACGAGGCACTGAGGCGCAAGCACATGCACGCATGCCAATGTGAAAGAGCCCCCCCCAAAAGGAATGTCAGTAGGAAATATCTTCGTAGTAAGGCTGAATACACACGGGAGAAAATGCATTGCGCATGTGCGTCTGTCTGCCAGTCAGCACACTCACAGAACAGAGTGAAGACACCGGACAGGTGAGCCGCACGTCACTGCAGGGACACGGTCGCAACATGCTGCAAGAATCTCACAGTCAGAATCTGACCCGGCCATCTGCATTTACCCTAAAGAAGAACAAGGACTCCTGGAAGTGATGATATGGTCCCCACAGACCCTGATCACAACATCATTGAGTCAGTCTGAGATAACATGAAGAGACAGAAGGATTTGAGCAAGCCAACATCCTCAGTAGATATGTAGTAAGTTCTCCAAGATGTCTGGAACAATGTCCTGTAGAGCTCCTTCAAAAACTGTGTGCAAATATGTCTAGAAGAATTCATGCTGTTTGGGGGTAACAGGTGGTCACACCAAATATTGATTCGATTTAGATTTCTCTTTTGTTCGGTCACTTTGCATTTTGTTAATTGACAAAAATAGACTTAAGGCTGGGTTCACACAGGGCGGATTTGCTGCGGTTTTGCCGCGGTTTGCCGTTGCATATCCGCACTGCGGCAAAACTGCTGCATTTGCAGTGCAATGCAATACAAATGTGTTTGGGCAAAAAGCTGTTCTCACAGGACGGATTTTTTTCTGCACTGCTGCAGTGCGGAAATGCAACTGCGGTGTGGTTTTTCAAGACGCAGCATGTCCATTCTTTTGACTTTTCAGCAGTGCTTTTTTGTCCATAGACCTCTATGGACACAGCAAAATCCGCACCAAAATACACGGCAAAAAGTAAAAAAGCGCTGCGGAAAAAAACGCTTGCGGATTTTTCCGCAAGACAAAAATAACCTTTGAAGCGGTTTTGCTGCAGAAGCAGTTCTTCTGCGGCAAAACCGCAACGGAAAAAATGCAGCAAAATCGCAACACATCCGCCCTGTGTGAACCCTGCCTAACTCTTCTATTTTTGAAAGTCTTGTTACTTTGCAGCAATTTTTCCCACACCTGCCTAAAACTTTAGCATAGCACTGTACATCTATAGAATAGATTTACACTGCAAGAACTGGCATGTTTGGTTACTTTTAATATTTTTGTGTGTCGATTTTAAGTATGAGCTGTAACACCATCCAAGTTTTAACAAGTTTATAAATAACAGACTGTTATGATGCAGAAGTTGTAGTGGAGCAAATTAATGTAAATAAATTGATATTTTAAAGTTTTTCCAAAAAGGTTAAAAAAAAGTGTCTACTACGGTCTACAAAATCTCATTCCAACTAGTCACCTTAAGCCCTGATGACCTCATACAACTACTGCAGGTTTTGCCAGAACATATTATATTGTGATTACGGTACTACTTCAACAAACTGAAAAAGTAACAACATTAACTCTTTAGAGGCCTGAGAATCCCAACACTGCTGCGTGGGAACCCAACAATTGGAGTTAGATATCATCCTCTGAATTCTATTGGCACCAACGGGGAAAAAAAAAAAAAAGTTACCACAACTATTACAAGTCCAAATTGTTATGCATCAGAATTAAAATCTGAGCCAACTGGCCCTTAGAGGGCACTTCACTCACATTATCAAGGCATCCTGCATTAAGTGAATGTGCACTCTACAGGCAGGTCAAGTTTAGAAACTGTCAGAAAGGGAAACCATCAAAGGGGGATATTTAAAAGTAGTTTTATATAATTGCATTAAAGTACGAGCAGAAACCCGATCCGGTCTAGATTGTAACATTCTGAAACGTTCTGACAGTTCTCTGTTCTTAAAAATGTCAAGAATTGTACAGCAGCCACTAAATGGGCTCATTCATATGTAGCACACTCAAATTCTCAGACCTTTCTATGCATATTTCACACAGCTGAGCAAAGTTTGCGCAATTTTTCCATGAACAATGCCAACCGTGATAGAACACTCTTCATGCATGAAATTTCCATAAAAATGTACAACTGATATCAAAAACTATTTTCAAACAACAATCTGAATTCAATATGATCCGTCCAGTTTTTTGGGGGATATATTGGATACATTTGAGCACCAACAGTAACATCTAATCACACTGAGACATATGTTGCAATATACTAAGCATTTATTAAAAACTGCCCAAATCAGCAGCAGTGATGAGAATGATGGTGCCAGGAGGTGGGAAGGCATTGATCTGGTTGGGATCCCTCATAGGGCTGCAATGGAGTTGGCTCAGCAGTGAATGATGAGTGTGGAGGTAGAGAGAAGCTATTCCTAGTCATTTCCTTCTGTATGAGGAATGAGTCGCTATCTTTGGCTTCCAGCATAAACTGGGTGTGTGAGAAGCGGACTTTAAACAGTTGCACGTCTATGGGTGTTCCGACTGGCAGCATGGGCATTGCGGAGTTATTTGCACACTACTACTCCATTAGCAGTGCATGTGGCATCTTGAAGACTCCACTTTCCTATGGCCTGTCACAAAGAGCTGCATTACCAGCTCACACAAGCCCAGGGGATCCATTCACTCCCCACAGTAAAGAGAGGCTGATGAAAGCTGTCAGAGTAAATCTATGCTCACTTTTTGGATGGTTTAATTTCAATGGAGCATGAAACTCCCCAGGATGGTTAATAGGCTTAGCCAGGCGTGCCGTTCCCTCTAATATATTTTAATTATGCATCAGTCTTAATTGTAATCAGATTAAAATCCTTGAAAAAAAGGGCACAAATTGAAGTTTTCCCTTCTGATTACTTAAAAGAACTTATGTCAGCTTTCTAAGCAGGACCGTGATGGAAAGAGAAGCTAGTAATCAAATTAGCAAGAAATTAAATGCAGCCTTTTTAAAAGATGGATAGGACAGGACTGCAGGGGTTAAGTGAGATCCGGTGTATAGGGGGTTAGAGGGAAGTAGCGCGGCGCATACAGGACACCATAGATGTGTGCTGAGCAGTGACAGGGGAATTGGTCATTTCTCCCTGTGACCCCGAGTGCAGAGTAATCTTAATGTGACAGAAGATGAAAGACTGGAGGGGGACAGACTTGTCTTAGAGCCCTTCCATACTGTCTTAAGGTCATCTGGGAAACGCACTCGTTTTAATCCAAAAAAATGGATGAAGACATAAGAGTTTAACGGACCCGCAGGCTATAAGGGGTTAAATGTAATCAATGTATCGGTTTGAAAATGGTAGCCTATGACACGCTTCTGGAAACGTACTTTTTAACGTTGCAGCTACTAGAAAACCGTATGGTTGTACGCTTAGCGTATACGATTATAGAGATCAAGAAAAAAAGTGAACTATGAAACTCTTAAAAACAAAGTTTACTGTAAAAAATGGATAGTTTTCATATACGCAATGGAAATATATTTAGCGTAAGTTTTTAAAAACCCCTATGTTTTTTTTTTTAAAATGCCCGGGTTTTTACACTTTTTCCCGCCCACGTACGTTATTCGCATTCATGAAACGCGTGTGCGGGGCCGGGGTGCTCGGCTCTTACAGACTCAATGTAGCACATTGCGGATAGGCTTACTGACATTTTCTAAACATGGCACAGAAGCTGGCATTTCACAAATGTCACAGGAGCATCGCCTTGGCTCTGTGGGTGCTTAGTGCTGCCATACATGAATAATATATTATGGTGGATGACTAATATACAATGAATGGATGATATGACAGCTGCATACAGTATGGGGACCCAAACTTTCTGATGGTCCCCTCCATCCATACTGATCCTCCAGCGGATGCCCAGTCCTGGCTGCATTGCACATGGGAGATGTAGTGTAGCAGTGTATGGCAGCATCTGCTGAGGCTCCCATTCATACTCCATGCAGTAGTAAAGTTGCAGGATGCTGCTGCTCGGCTGCAGAAAGTTTCCTCCTACCTGTCATCATAGCAGAAATCAGCGCCCAGGGTGTTGATGTAGAGGACGAGCCCCAGGGCGCCGCTCAGCACCTCCGCGATCATGTCTCCTGCCCTGCCGGCGGTCCTGCGCTGCCCCCCGCCTCCTTTGTCTGCTGCGCTCCTAAGGGGATCAGTGCCCGCTCTCCATGCTGCTCCGGCCGGGGATGGGGCTGCCCTGCCCTGTGCACTCCGACAATCCCGGGATGAAGCTTCCTACCCCATGTCAGCAGTGCACAGCGGCGGAGTGGGGAGGAGGAGGCTGCGCTCACTGACACCAGTAGTGACGGCTCTGCTCCCGGCTCTCCCCGGCAGCGGACTGTCAGCACTGAGAGCAGCCGGCCAGCAGCATCCCGGGAGCAGCAGCGTGGGGCTCAGTGCTGCCTCACTGCGCATGCTCGCTGGCCCTCCCCTCATCGGCCACGCCCCCTATTCTTCTCCCGCGCGTCTGTCACCCTGAGGTGACGGCGGCGCTCCGTGTATTGTCCTCTCACAGGACCGTTGGGGATGGCAGCTCCTCCGTGTCACACAGGTGTTCCACAAGGCAGATGTGCCGTCTTCTTGTATAGTGCCGTTCTGGAGCGGAGAAAAGCTGTGTGACAGGCGGAGGGGAGCTGTAATGGTGGCTGTTGGGGACAGGCACACGTCATGTAGGGTCATAATGGCCAAAAACCAGAAACCTGACCGTCAAGTGTGAATAAAGCCCATCCATTGTGATTCCCTGAGACTGTAGAACAGCTATGTAACCCAAGACGCCTATATACTGTATATATGGGGAGCCATAATCCCCTGAGAGAAGTATATACTGTATATATGGGGAGCCATAACCCCCTGAGAGAAGTATATACTGTATATATGGGGAGCCATAACCCCTAGGAAGAAGTATATACTGTATATATGAGGAGCCATAACCCCTAGGAAGAAGTATATACTGTCTATATGGGGAACCATAACACCTACAGAGAAGTATATACTGTATATATGGGGAGCCATAACCCCCTGAGAGAAGTATATACTGTATATATGGGGAGCCATAACCCCCTGAGAGATGTATATACGGTATATATGGGGAGCCATAACCCCCTGAGAGAAGTATATACTGTATATATGGGAGCCATAACCCCTAGGGAGAAGTATATACTGTATATATGGGAATCCATAACCCTTAGAGAAAAGTGCATACTGTATATATGATGAGCCATAACACCTACAGAGAAACATATACTGTATATATGGGTAGCCATAACCCCTAGGGAGAAGTATATACTGTATATATGGGAACCCATAACCACTACAGAGAAGTATATACTGCATATATGGGGAGCCATAACCCCTACAGAGAAGTATATACTGTATATATGGGGAGCCATAACCCCTAGGGAGAAGTATATACTGTATATATGGGGAGCCATAACCCCCTGAGAGAAGTATATACTGTATATATGGGGAGCCATAACCCCTAGGGAGAAGTATATACTGTATATATGGGGAGCCATAACACCTACAGAGAAGTGTATACTGTATATATGGGGAGCCATAGCACCCAGAGAGAAGTATATACTGTATATATGGAGAGCCATAACCCCTAGGGAGAACTGTACGCCGCGCCAAGAGTACTGCAAATAGCACACAGTTTATTACCATACGTTCGCACCTCACTGATTTGCCGCTGATTTTGGTGCTGACTGGCAGATTTGACCGCTTCAGTTTGAATTCAATTGTAAGGGTCAAATGTGCTGAAGATCCGCAGCAGAATCCGCAGGCACTCAGCGCCGTGTGAGCGCAGCCTCGTAGGCGGAGCGCTGATCGTTCAAACAAGTGAACAATAATCGTTCGGTCTAAACGCAGCCCGCGACTGAGCGATGAAGCATAATTATTCGCTTTTGTTCGTCGTTCATTTTCTGCAGGACTAAAAATGATCGTTGGCTCGTTTACTTATCGTTCCGTGTAACCAGCGTTCAATCAGTCGTTCACAGTCACTTATAGAGCAAATGTGAGGACTGAACGATTCTCGTTTGAACGAGACAACGATGTATCTGCCTGTCTAACCAGCAGCACGAGCGCCAATGAGGAAACGGTGACGTCACTCACTTGTGCCAACAAGAATCGGCTCGTCTAAAAGGACCCTCAGGGTGTGGTCATGCGGGGAATTTTCATGCACAAGGTCTGTCCGATTGGGAGGACAGAAGTCACACATGCAAATAACTCATTAATTGCAATGGGTTAATACGCAGCCATTCTTCTCACATCAAAAGTCCACGATAGAAAAATCACAAAATGTATTTTTGGGGCAATTCTTGTTCAAGTATCACTCATTATTTGCTGTGGCAGCAAAAAAACAACAACGCTTTGCACTGGTGTGCTATGCGATTTGCATGTGAGTGCAATGCATTTTTTACCACATTGGAAGCACGTGCGATTTTCTTACAAGCGTGTGAAAAACCCCTGTACGTGTATGTGATTCACGCTGGTAAACAAATTCAATGTAGGTCAGACTGTCATGGACCTACATCATAATCACCTAATGGGAATACAGTCCTAAGCCGGCGTCACACGAGCGTATGCATATCTGCACTGACATGACGTTTTTGTGGATACTTTTTTGTGCGCACATCGGCGTATTTTACTGTAATTTTCTTGTGTGCAAGAGCATGTTTATTTGCATAGGGGAAAAAAAGATGCACTAGTTAATCTAATGAGTTCCGGATGCGTTCTTTTTCCTGCGCAACTATGCAGTATTTCGTGCATCTCCAGCGAATTTTGCTTGCACTTGCACATGCCCATTGACTTCTATGGGGACTTTTGCTGCTGGAAAAATATGCGCATGTGAGCGAACTCATTGAAATCAATGAGTTCTATTCTCTGCGTATTGCGTGCTAATTGTGTGTGGCCAAATACGCAGGTGTTAGCGCAATTTTCGCTATTTCAGATATACTGTGCGTTTCCAAATTAAATAATATGTGTACAGGCCTGGAGAGCCTTCAAAGACCACACGGCTTACATCATGTGTCCCAAAAGAATCTCTAGCTTTATTAAGCGCGGGTAAAACTTAAATAAGTTTCAACACAGGAAGTCAGGCAAATTAGGACACAGTTACATTATTTAGTGTGCTGATTGGTCGTTCATAGAGGCAGGTATTTGTGAGGTAGCTTGTGATGTCATCCATCTGGGAGGAACTTCGGTGAGCACGCTCAGTTCATTCTTGAATTTGGTCTCATGAGAAGAACATCCTGCTTCTCCTCTCTGCTTGACCAAGATAAAGACAATCCTAGATAGGTTTTTGCCAGTTAGAACCGGTTTGACCAGTATTGGGACAATAGGCACTGCTCCTTAAATTCTTGTGGAGGTGGGGGGGCGATGTTCCCTTCCCCCAGAGGTTCAGACCGGAAACACAACATAGCATCTTCACAGTTGACAAAAATACAGAAAATACATATAGGATATCTCCCACACAGGCCTTAGAGCACGTTCATACATAGCAGAAATTCTGTGATTGGAGCAGATTTTGACTTGGATTCAATTTTGGATCTGCAGCTGATTTCAGCCAGCAATGCCGCTGCTCTCACCTCAGAATACTGAGCGCTCACTACCAGCCCCAAGAGCACACCACACACTGGCAACCGCTACTGAGCGCCGCTGTCACTAGTCAGGTGATGCGGAAGTTGCCTCTCAGATAGGGGGAAAAGATGGTGTCACCTTGGCTGTCAGTATTCCGAGGTGACTGGAGCGGTCTCGCAGGCTTTAAAGGGGTTCTTTCATTTAAAAAAAAAATCAATACTTACCTATTCCTCCCCCGTCAGTCTTCTTACCGCATCTTTTCCTCACTGATCTTCTCCAGTTCTCTGGGTCACCTCACCACAAACCGCACGGATCCTCTTCTTCTTGTTATGGAGCGTCCGTTCTCCACAGTCTTCTTCCGGCAGGTCATTGTAGGTTACATCACTAGTGACATAGCGCTCGCTGCCTAGGAGGGAATGCCGATCTATTGCTGAGACTGCGCATGTGCACTGTCTTGCCGCGAGAGTTCATATACTATTGCAGAGAGACAGTGCGCATGCGCAGTCTCCACAATAGCTCGCCCCCCCCTGCTAGGCTATGAACACTACGTCACTAGTGACTGGTTACATTGGCCTGCAGGAAGGAGACTGCAGAGAATGGATGCTTCATCACTGGAAGAAGAAGAACCGGCCGTCTGGAGGTGAGGTGACCCAGGGGGACTGCAGGAACCAGAGAAGATCGGCGGGGAGAAGATGCGGTAAGAAGACTGACGGGGAAGGAATAGGTTAGTATAGAATATTTGTTTTCCAATGACAGAACCCCTTTAAGCAGCTGCAGATCCACAGCTGAATCCAAGTCATAATCTGTACCAATGGGCCAGTTTTTTAGGCGAAAATGCTGCGGATCGTGCCATGGATATTTCACCCTTTAGGTGTGTTCACACATCACTGATTTGTTGCAGATTTTGTTGCGGATAAGCAGCTGCTTTCACCCCTTCAATTTGAGTTCAATTGAAAGGTTGAAATCTGCTGCAGATCTGTACCATATTAGTGACATGTGGACATATAAATATGGACAGCCATACACACTGAAACAAGCAGGGAAAGACTATAATAATGTACATGAGTATGTAGAGGGGATTAAATATACATAAAAGATGCATTCTATGAGGGCGAGTCAAAAATTATCTGCACTCCAGTTATATTAAAACTCTTGTTGGCCACACTGTCTTATCAATTCTTCCCATTGTAGTTCGCTCTCTCTCAGTCAGTGTTGTGCAGGTTTGAACATGTTACATCAGTTAATTTCTGACTGCTGTTCAAGAAAAAATGGTTGCCCCACTTGTAATTTGCACAAATGAAGAGCGAGGTGCAATGATTCGTTTTTTTGTGATCTGAGGGTGTCTGGTGCCGATATTTATCGAAGACTTTGTTCACAGTATGGAGAAAGTGTTTTGCCATGAAGAAGTGTGTATGAATGGATAGAGAAGTGCAAGAAAGGTCATGTAAGTGTCAGGAGGAGCTGAAAGATTATCAGGAAAAAGGCTCAACAATCAACAGTGCTTGTTACAGTGAGATGCTGTAAGCCTAAAATTCAAACAAAATGTAGAGGACTCTATGCAAGAGTGTCGTTGCATGACAATGTATGGCTGCACACCACTACCCGTACTGTTAAGCATCCTCTCTATAGTCCTGATGTCATGTCGTGATAGTTAGTACTCTTTTGTCTTGCTATGCTAAGCACTTTTGTATGGATTGCTCCAGTCAGCCAATCACCTGGGGTCTGAGCATATAAATACCAGCTCCTGTTCCTTGAGGATGCTGGTCATTATACCTCATCGTCTGCTTTCTGGGCATTGGGGACAGTGTATATGTAGTTTTGTCTGTAGGTGAATGGATGCCTGAATTCCCCTCCATCTGTAGGTGTGCAGATGCCTGGTCTGAACTATGTCTTGTATGAACCGTTCCCTGGTCTATGGGCTTTGCCCATGTGTGTTGTTCATCTTGCTCTATTTGCTGGAGTTTATATGTGCCACTGCTGCCTTTTAGGGAGAGTGAGTTTGGCCCTAGGTTCCTGATGGGGGGCCGTCCTAATCAAGACGACTACTCCACTTATAGGCTGGTTTCCCCTCTTTGTGTGGACCAGGGTCAGATGTTTCTTTGCTGTTGGTGTGACAATGTATTTGTTCTATGCTTGTCTTGTCTAATAAAATGATCATGTGTTTTGTACAGGGTGGAGCGCGGTAATTTGCTAATTTGGGAGTGAAATAAAAAAATAATGAGCTTGTAAAAACTTTATTTTATATTTTATTTACATTGAACAGTAGTGGAATTTACAAATTATTTGGTTTTAAATATTGTATCTGGCAAATGTTGACCTTCGCTATCCACACACTGCTGCATACGTTTTCGGAAGTTCTCATGCACTCTTTCAAGCATGTCGACTGGTATTCTGGCAATCTCAGCGTCAATATTGTTCCTTAGGTCTTCCAGGGTGTTGGGACGGTTGCAATACACCTTAGACTTCAGGTAACCCCAAAGGAAAAAAAACCGCATGGGGCTAAGTCTGGTGAGCGTGCCGGCCAGTTAAGATCACCCCTCAGAGAGATAAGCCGTTCAGGAAACGTTTGCCTCAAAAAATTCATGGTAACTCTCGCTGTGTGTGCAGTGGCACCATCTTGTTGAAACCATGTATCCTCTAATTGCATTGCTGGCTGGAAAAAATCCTGCAGCATAGTTAAGTAACGTTCGGAATTCACAGTTGCCGGAAAAAAGTAAGGGCCAATGATGCCTACTGGTGATAAGGCGCACCACACAGTGATGCGGTCCGAATGCAGAGGTCTGTGGTGAACTTCTCTGGGGTTTGTATCGCTCCAGTACCGCATGTTTGGTTTGTTTACACACCCACTGAGGTGAAAATGTGCCTCATCAGAAAAGAACACAATTGCGTCACGAGGTATGGTTGCAAGCATGTCTTCACAAGATGTTCGTCGTGTAACATAATCCCGTGCTGACAATTGTTGGACCACGCACATTTTATACGGATGAAAATTCAGTTCACTATGAAGAATCCGGTGGAGAGAACGTCTTGAAATTCCACTACTGTTCAATGTAAATAAAGTATAAAATAACGTTTTTACAAGTTCATTATTTTTTTATTTCACTCCCAAATTAGCAAATTACCGCGCTCCACCCTGTACATCTGAGTGGTGTCTATTTATGTCCAACTAGGGGTTATGTGTGTTCATGCAGGCAAGGTGAATAGAGATGAGCGAGTACGCTCGGTAAAGGCAGTTACTCGAGCGAGCATCTCTCTTCTCAAGTAACTGCTTACTCGTCCGAGCAAATGCGCGGGTGGCGGCGGGGGGGAGAGTGAGAGAGCTCTCTCACCCGCTCACCCCCGTCGCCCCCCCCCCCCCGCATTTGCTTCGGCGAGCATGCAGCTACTCGTGAAGAGCGATGCTTGCTCAAGTAACTGCCTTTACCGAGCGTACTCGCTCATCTCAAAAGGTGAATTAACCCTGTGGGTAAATGTAGCAGAATGAGACTAAAGCAGAAATGGGAAAAGATAATATCTGACCCTACACCTCTGAAGTAAGGGAAGCCTGCCTAAAAGTGGAGAAATTGCCCCAACAAGGACCGCCCCACATCAGTAACATAGGGCTGAATTGACTCTCCCCAGAAGGCAACAGGGAGCAGTAGAACAGATGACAAATAATAGAAACTCCGGCAAATAAAGCAACATGAACAAACCAATGGGCAAACCAGCAAGACTACGGAACAGATCAAACAAAACATAGTTCAGACCAGGCGTTCGCACACCTACAGACAGAGAGAAATTCAGGCATCCTCAAACCTAAGGATGGAAAGAGATTGAGACAGAAATGCATGCACACTATCACCAGTGCTCTGAAATGAGATGAGGTATAATGACCAGCATCCTCTACCAAGAGGGGCTGGTATTTATGAGCACATACCCCAGGTGATTGGTTAGCTGGAGCAACCCACACAACAGGCAGCCAAATCAGCCCACACCTGCAGAGATGTGTTCCTAAAACTTCTTAGTATTACAAGACCCAGGAGCACAAACTATCACAATGTGACATCTGACTTTGTCCCATCAGTCTATCACCTGTTCGGTCCCTTGAAAAAGGCCTAAGATTAACGTCTGATGAAGAGGTGAAGACAGCGGTGCATTCTTGACTTGCAGCTCAGCCTAAAACATTTTTTAATGAGGGAATATGAAAGCTCGCTGACAGATAGACAAAGCGTATTGAAAAACAGGGAGATTGTCGAAAAATAAGATAAATTCTCTAGCAACAGTGTGGATCATTTTTGATTTACCCTCTTAGTAAGACCAGCAATCATATCTAATACAACTAGTATATGGTGTAAGATCATTCAAACATAAATGCTTGTATTAACCAAATACCCAGCCTGTACTAGCCATGGTATGGAAAAGGACAATAGAGAGGATAATACTAGCCAAATGGCCTGCCCTGTGCCTGACATATGTTTCCCACGGCTTCTTCCAGGGCTTCCTGCTAGCAAAATGCACGTGACTAATACTAAGTTTCTAAGTACAGTGTTGCGGCTTGTCAGTCGTGGCGGCATCCTGGCATGGTGGCCATGATACAGGGTTTGACCTATGCAGGGCAAGGGTTAATGCATGTTGTGCATTATTCGCCCAATAGGTCTTGTAAGCCAGATGATCTTCTTCCTCCACGGAGCAGTGTCTTGTGGCGCTACATGAATCAATGAATAATACTCCTCCTGGCTCTGTCTCCTTCTCTCTAATGTTACAAGGCACCACTGTGAGCCTATTAGTGCCCCAGCAACACAATCGCTAAGTACTGTTACTATATTTATGTCAGCAGCTTGGTTCTGGTGCTGTACCTATAGTTTGAGTTCTGGGGTTGCATTTATGTACTGATCTTGGTGCTGGTACTGTATTTAACAAACTTGATTCTAATACAGTATCTATTCACTGAGCCTTTAATACCCACTAGCCCTGGGAAAGGGCATAGCATCCATTCAGATTAATGGTCGTTCATGTTATACAAGGATGGCTCAAAACTGGGAGAATGGGACTGGCTTATACAGGGAGTCCCAAGCAGGGGACTAAACTCTATGATGTACATGCGCCCTAATAGGGCATACAGAAAAAGGTTGTCTTCATGAGACAACCCCTTTAACCAGTTTCTAGACCAGCCCATTTTCCTGTGTTAAAGAGGTTGCCAATCAGAGATAACCCCTTTCAGAATGTGCCCTCTGGATTGATTAGCTGTCCACCCGGATCTGCACCCGGACATTGCCAAGTGAATCTGCGGCCACCCATGCATTGCTCCTACAGCAGCCACTACAGGAGAAATGTGGTATTACATGCCTGCCATTCAAATGAATGGCTGTCTTTGTAATACAAGGATGGCACAAAGTCTGCAAGGAAAACTATCCATTCTGGCTCCAAGAGGGGAGGCATATGAATAGGGGTTGTCTTATTGGGACAGCCCTTTAATCACCAGGCACATTTTTGATTTCCTTAGTATATGAGGGTTTGAAAGCAACAACATTTTTTTTGTTCAGTTATTCAAATAACATCTGTTCTTCTTTTTCACTGATACATGAAGCTTTATTTTTATGCCGGGAAAATGTAAAAAAAGAAAGAAAAAGATGCAGTAAATGTCTGTTTTTCGTATTCTCACAATTTTTCTTTTTCACAGAACATCCTATGTCCCATATCCCCATCCTTCTCACTGCAGGGCTTAGCTTACTGCACCTCGAACAGTAAGGCTAGGCACACACATGGCGGATTTGCCGCGTAAACGCCGCGGTTTTACCGTCGCGGTTTTGCCGCAACCCTGCCGCATCTGCGGCAAATCCGCATGCAATACCCAAATGTAGTCGCGGTTTTCATCGCGTATTATTCTGCGGTTCCACCGCAGTTAAATCCGCAGGTCCTTTGCTGCGGAAAAAAACGCAGCGTTTTTTTTTGGAGAGGCGCGGTTTTAGTTGCAGATTTGACTGCGTATTTTAGTAGGTGCAGATTCTAAGAAAACCCTTTCCTGTGAGGTCATCGTCCACGCCCATTTCTGCACAGGGTAGGAAGAGGCTAAGAATTTGTGGCCATTTTCTCTTGAGCTATGGAGCCTACCACAAGAATTCGGCTGAGGCGTGCCAACCGCCGCACACTCATCGCCCTAATGTTGTACATGCAAGGAGAAGAATCCGAAAAGGTGAGCAGTGTTTCGACAGTGTGTGCTTTGTTTCCTTGTTGTTTCTTTAGATGCATTGTGGACTAGAGTGCGATTGCTGCCATGTTCTTTAATTCCTGCTAATATTCTTTTACAGACTGATCGTGCTTCCCGGCGCCGGAGGCGCTATTGGGTGCATACCCTACTCACAGAGAGGGGGACGAAGGGGCATTTCGCAAGCCAGTACCAAGATTTAAAAAAGTAAGTGAAGTGTATCATGTGATGTGAATAGGTTTGAGATTGTGCAAAGAATTTGTATTTAGTTTAGCCCGCTCTCCCTTTCTCTCTCTCTCTGCAGCCATCCGGAGAAGTTCGTAGCCTTCTGCAGGCTGCCTATGGAGGCCTTTGACCGCCTTCTGGAGCTGGTGCGCCGGGAGCTTACGTACCAGGATACGCACATGAGGAAGGCGATCACTGCAGAAGAAAGGCTGCTCATCACCCTTCGGTAAGTAACCTTTCTTATCCTGTCCCAGTTGTTTTATCCGTAATGTAATTTGCAACTGTATATATATTTTTTTTCTTACACGTTTTGTGCAATACATTTTATTTTTTCATGCGATGCTATGATTGCTCCGGCAGTAGGACGTAATGCAATCGCATTACATCACACTGCTTTTGGACAGCTTGGCTATCGAGCACCCCTTTCATTAGCAACACCGCCATAATGACACGTGCACGGCATCCCCGAACTCACCGGGGTCGGGTGGGTGTTTGGTTGCCCGTGCGTGACCCCTCGACACCATTTGTGCTATGTAAATGCCGCTGTCAGAATTGCTAGTGGCATTTCAATGGTTAACCCTTTCCAATATTTTTTTTTTTTTTCTCACCCATTCTCCCCAGTTCCAAATAAATTGGTGCTGGGGAGAATGGGTGAAAAGAATTCCTTTGTCCCTGCACCCTCCTGAACTGACAGTTCAGGACGGTGCAGGGAGGGAACTGCTTACCTGTCCGGCGTCTTCCGCATTCTCCTTCTGCCTCCTGGCTCGGCGATGATGTGATCGCAGTGGTCAGGTGGCACCTGGCCGTCACATGATGGCCGGGAGACAGAAGGAGAATGTGCAAGAAGCAAGTCAGGTAAGCACGTCCTCCCACAGTGCTGGCTCCCGGCTCGGCTTTGATGTGACCGCCGTGGGTCGGGTAATCGCGGCGGACACATGATCGCCGGGCTGCCGGAATCTCTATGCATTACATAGCGCTAATTAAGCGGTATGTAATGTGTAAAGGAGAAGGCAGAAATGGTTGAAAACCCTTTCTGCATTCTCTACGGGGGTCCTCGATGAGGATGAGTGCAGGAATGCATCTGCACCCGATGGGTCTGATGATCGGGTGCAGATGCACTGCTGCACTGCACTGTTGGGCCTGCCACCACATCGCAGCTGTGAAGGCAAATTATGATGTCGGGGCAGGCCTGAGAATGGATTGGAAAGGGTTAATAGCCGCCATTGGCCCAGCGGCCGTGTGTTGTAGTTCAAACCACCTTACGCCCTTGCTGCGTGGAGTGAGACAGCGCTGCTAGCTGCCAAGACACACGTTCTTCAACAGCTGGAAATAGGTTAATTTTGTGACGTCACAAAGGGCTTCATCCAGCGGAAGACAAACTCCATTTTTTAATTCGCAGGCGACGTTGCTGAAAATGTACAGTTGTACGTTTTCGGGTTCTCCTCTAGTAGTTTTGGGAGAGGGCGGTGGAACAGTTCATTGTCTTTGGTATTCTGTCTTCTGCCACATAACACAGGCATCATCATCTTGTGGGTGGTTGACTTCCGAAACAAATTGGCAGAAGTTAGATTGTTGAACTTACCATAGCAGCCAAGTTGGCCAACCATTGTTGCGCACCGGCAGTCAACGTACCCTAGTTATGTACCTGAGTGTGGCAGGAACATCTTTGCACTTTAACTTTCTCTCTCCCCTATGTTGTAGATGGGGAGAATGGAATTGTGAACCATGTGTGGCGTGTAAAGTGACAATGTAACCTCCCCCATGGCTACCTCTGCAATGCTCATGTTATTTCCTTCACATGAATTATACTGTGTTCTCATATAAATTTTGTGTTGAGATTAATATCTGAATACTTAAATAATTGTTTGAAGTGTTGACATTATGCAAGTCTTCATTGTGTACTAACTTTTGTTTCTCTTCTCTGCTTCTTTTCAGCTTCTTGGCCACAGGAGAGAGCTATGCATCCCTGCATCTCCAATTTCGTGTTGGTAAATCTACCATCACCGAAATTGTGAGGTGCACATGCAGCGCTATCTGGCAGAAGTTGCAGCCCATCGTGATGCCTTCACCTACCGAGGATACTTGGCAACATGTTGCAGCAGGCTTTCAAGATGTTGCCAAATTTCCTAACTGCATAGGCGCCGTCGACGGCAAACATGTGCGTGTGCTTCAGCCAGCCCACTCAGGCTCCAAATTTTTCTATTGTCCTGATGGCCGTGGCTGATGCACATAGCAAATTTGTTTGCATCGATGTCGGCGCCTATGGCAGCACTGGAGATTCTCGGGTGCTGCGAACTTCACAGATTGGGATGCAAATTCTTCGAGATGGCGTTTCGCTCCCAGACCCACAACCTTTCCTGGGAACCACACATCCAGTCCCCTTTGTGATGGTATCGGATGAGGCTTTCCCGTTGTTGCCAAACCTGTTGCGCCCATACCCACGAAGAGGACTGAATGCCCGGAAAAGGATTTTTAATAGAGATGAGCGAACGTACTCGGATAAGCACTACTCGTCCGAGTAATGTGCCTTATCCGAGTACCGCTGTACTCGTGCTGAAAGATTCGGGACGCGCTGCGGAGCGGGGAGCTGCAGGGGAGAGCGGGGAAGAACGGAGGGGAGATCTTTCTCTCCTTCTCTCCCGCCCGCTCTGCCCCGCTCCCTGCTGCGACTCACCTGTCAGCAGCGGAGCGTCCCGAATCTTTCAGCACGAGTACAGCGGTACTCGGATAAGGCACATTACTCGGACGAGTAGTGCTTATCCGAGTACGTTCGCTCATCTCTAATTTTTAATTATCGGCTGAGCCAGGCACGTCGCATGGTTGAGTGTGCCTTCGGGATCATGGTTAGTCAGTGGAGAGTTCTAGGGACTACCCTAATGGTAGACCCTACCACAGTTGATGACCTTGTCAAGGCATGTTGTGTTCTTCACAACTACCTCCGGGACTATCGCCCCGAGGTAGATGTCGAAGAACTCGCTCCTGCCTTTGACACGGTCATCAACTGGGGTGCAGGTTGCACGGCTGCTACCGCAGTGCAGGTTCGAGAACTCTTCACTGACTATTTCCTTAGTCACGAAGGCACCGTGCCATGGCAGTTCTCCTGTGTCGGTGGTGTGCAGCCCTAAAACTGGAGTGTGACCCTCCCCCGGCGCCCAGCCCCAGAAGGATGCAGAAGACATTATTGGCATAAAGTGCATTTATTCAAGACCCACCAAAGGCGGTCCATGCAGTTTGTGATCGGTCATTAAAGTTTACAAAATAGTTAGAAAAAAGTTTGGACAAATAAATTTTACTATATTTAATGAAAAATATCACTCTTCCTTTTTTGTCGTCGAACAAAATACCTGAACTTTATGTTAAGTTGAAACAATTGTTAGGCTATGTTGGTTTTTAATAAGTAGCCTAATGAACATGGCAGGTGTATTGGTTTTTAAACGTAACCTTTTTGAAGCATTTCAGCAGTTAACGATTACAACAACATGAGTAGCACAATACATTTCACCCAAGCAATGGAACCACATTCACAAGCTTCACGCCACAGCACTACCGAGCGTTACATTAGGCACGCCCCAGGAGCACATGGAAGCGACGTATGTGACCGTTTTTTATCCACTAAAATACTGACATTAATTTACATCAATGTTGGATAGCGAAATTCAGGGTTTGGTGTTTCATTGCTCCCCACACAGTTGCAGTCATTTTGCACGTGGTGACTTTTTTTTTTTGGTAAATGGTGTAACGTTTCTCTCTGCGATCCAATACCAATTTGGCTTTCGCCACACTTGACGGATATACCGCAAGGGGAAATGCGGATGGGAACAGGCCGACAGACAGACTGCCCCTGTTCTCATCAGCATTTCTTGGAGTTTATTTCATGTTCGAACTCCGGTAACATGCATTACACTGGAGTAAACATGAAAATACACATGAAAATAAAAAAAAGGAAAACAACAAACAAAGGCAATGACACCGAGAAGTGAAATACCCCAACCTTGGAGGACAGCGAGGCAGCGGACAAAATCACTCTAGACGCACATACACAATCCTTCACGTACAGTCGCACAACCTGCGAATAATTTCACGGTCATGCCACTCACGGGAATGAATGTGTGTGCCTTGCCTATTTAGCAGCAGAGCAGATAGTAGCCGGCAGTGAGCGATGGAAGAAATTGCACCCCAATCTTTCACATGACCATCCGTTAGGATTTCTGGGACAGCAGGCAACTGCATGCACCGCTACAAAAGGCAGCATCCCAACGGATCCAGCACTTTACAATGCTTGCGTATAAGACATTGCAGTTATCACCATGCAACAGCTGTTATCACTGCAGTGTCGTAAAATAGATAAAAGAGCCGTCTCCTGTACTGGATTGAGATCCGCTTGGCGGCGTGTACAGTACCGTGGTTGTGTGTTGCGAGGTCTGATGCACAGGGCTGCTCATCATTGAGAGAAACGATTGCTGGGAAGGGGACCCGCCAGAGACCGTGTCGCCGTAGCCAGTGTCTTGAGAAACATGGTGCATGGGGTATCCCGTTGTCCTAGGAACCCTGCCTGGTTGGTCAGGGAAAGATTGGGGTGGAGGCAACATGCGGTTCAATTGTGGTACTGCAAAGCCTGTATTTTTCATTGCCGAAATAAGGGTACAGCTATCAGCAATGGGCCTTTCAGAAGCAAAAAGCTCTAAAGCATAGTAAATAACGGGCGCAATAGCCCACTGACGCTCCGGCCTCAGTTCACGAATGCGTGACGCAATGGTGGCACCCATTGTATCCCACTGATCCTCCGTGTCAACCCGCCGCAATAACGTCAGCGCCTCGTTTGCGGCATCTGCCTTGTTCTTCCGACGCGGACGAGCAGCAACGCTGCGGCTCGTCCGCTCGGAACTCACCTCCCGGCTACTACATGCTCTGCTGCTAGGGCCAGCACTGCTGCTACGCGACACGTTTTGTTCCACCACTTCCGGTGTTACAGAAGTGATGGACAAATCGGGCGTGCTCCGCTGGCTGTCTTCCAAGGTTGGGGTACCTTCTGTGATATCATCATCCCGTGACTCCTCTTCCTGCCCTTCTGTGTCGGCTGCAGCGGTTTCGACTGTGGGAGCAGCGGCCGTGATGTTCCCGCTGGATCTGTGGACGAAACAAGAGTACCGTTAGAGACATAGAACATCAAAATGCAACAACAGTGAAGCTGAGCTATAAAAGCTCGCCTAAAATACAGCACTTACGGACGCAATGCTCGACTTGTTCTGAGGAAATGCAGTATTTCCTGGTTTGGACACTTTTCTTAGACGGGGACATGCCGCTTTTTTCACACTCTTTTTCGTGTTTCTTCTAGCGGTCCCGAACTGACCTCCAGCGATTCTTGATGTCTTTAACTGCAATATAATAAAACATGGTTAAAAGCAGAATGTAAAAGTATGGAATCCACCGAATGCTGCAATAAACAGTGTGGTTAGATGCAGTACAGTTCAAAATACATCGAAGAAAGAAACACCAAAGCGTTACAACCAATACTGTAAACTTACGGATTTCACTTTGGGTGGCAGCTGTAGCGAAGTCCCAATCGGGATACATCCCAGTGCAGACCGCATTCCAGGCATCCGCCTTTATGTCGCGGTCACTGTAGCCCGGCTCGGCTGGGTCCCAAATCTCTGGCCTACTTTCAACCTGCAGAGGGGGGGGGGGGGGTGGAAAAACCAGTTGAATTGCATTCCGAGGGGGGTGGATATGCTTGTGTCAGCGGAGACTACACTCACCAAGGTTATCATCCTGACGACGTTGATCCCCATTCGTTGATACCAGGCCATTTTCCGGAAAGTGGCTTGACGTTGCAAACGGAATGCACGGGGCGACTTCAGAAAATGTAGGTAGTCCTGTGAGCAATAAGAAACAGTTAACATTCATCATATACACATCTTGGCCCACTAGCGCACAATTGCAAGTCGCCAAAAATATCGCTTACAATCACATCTGCACAAAAGTGACAGGCCAAAGTGAGAAAAACAATGTAAAAGGAAAAATGGTAGGAAAAAATGTGGGTCGGCTATGCAAAAATTGGACTAAACGCGTGTCCTCGGCCGTGCAAAAAAATGCCATGCAACCGGGTGTGGGGGCCATACAATGGTGGAAATGACCGATGTTACACCGAGCGTGACCCTTGGAAAGGTACACCTTGCAACAGTTGAGTAAAGCAAGTGAGCTAACCAGCGAATACCGCTGGTGGCAATGGCCAAAAAAGGCACGCAAAAGGGCGTAAAGCTGCGAAGAGAGAGCACAAGAAGGTGGAGTGGGTGGAGCTGGACGCGTGTTGCCTTCAATGCATAATGTGGTGAAGTAGTTACTTACCTTTTTTAGCAGAGGTTCCCGATGCTGCTAGAGGTGATTGCGATGGCGGTGCTGAAAGTGCTGCTGCCGGTGGTGGTAGCTGTGGTGGGCCAGCTGCTCGCCCCGTTGGGGGTTGTAGTGCTGCTGTGGTGGACAGGCTGCTCGCCCCGTTGGGGGTTGTAGTGCTGCTGTGGTGGACAGGCTGCTCGCCCCGTTGGGGTTAGAAGTGCTGCTGTGGTGGGCCAGTTCCTCGCCCCATTGGGGGTTGTAGTGCTGCTGTGGTGGACAGGCTGCTCGCCCCGTTGGGGTTAGTAGTGCTGCTGTGGTGGGCCAGTTGCTCGCCCCGTTGGGGGTTGTAGTGCTGCTGTGGTGGACAGGCTGCTCGCCCCGTTGGGGTTAGTAGTGCTGCTGTGGTGGGCCAGTTCCTCGCCCCGTTGGGGGTTGTAGTGCTGCTGTGGTGGACAGGCTGCTCACCCCATTGGGGGTTGTAGTGCTGCTGTGGTGGACAGGCTGCTCGCCCCGTTGGGGGTTGTAGTGGTGCCTCCGCTGGGGCTAGTGGTGCCGCCGCTGCTTTTCCCGCCACTGGGCGTGGTCGCAATGGGGGTTGTAGTGAGGCTGTGGTGGACCCGCTGGGGGTAGTGGTGGGCCCGCTGGGGCTAGTGGTGGGCCCGCTGGGGCTAGTGGTGCCACCGCTGGGGCTAGTGGTGCCGCCGCTGCTTTTCCCGCCACTGGGCGTGGTCGCAATGGGGGTTGTAGTGAGGCTGTGGTGGACCCGCTGGGGGTAGTGGTGGGCCCTCTGGGGCTAGTGCTGCCGCCGCTGGGGCTAGTGCTGCCACCGCTGGGGCTAGTGCTGCCGCCGCTGGGGCTAGTGATGCCGCCGTTGCTTTTCCCGCCACTGGGCGTGGTCGCAATGGGGGTTGTAGTGAGGCTGTGGTGGACCCGCTGGGGGTAGTGGTGGACCCGCTGGGGGTAGTGGTGGGCCCGCTGGGGGTAGTGGTGGACCCG
The DNA here is from genome assembly GCF_035609145.1 of Eleutherodactylus coqui. Classification (NCBI taxonomy): domain Eukaryota; kingdom Metazoa; phylum Chordata; class Amphibia; order Anura; family Eleutherodactylidae; genus Eleutherodactylus; species Eleutherodactylus coqui. The sequence continues at coordinate 124,285,994 of NC_089838.1, read as the reverse complement.
CTGGGGGTAGTGGTGGGCCCGCTGGGGGTAGTGGTGGTGCCGACGCTGCTGGCGGTGCTTTTCCCGCCACTGACGGGGTTGGGAGTTTCCCGCCTGTTGGCCAATATTTTCCCCTGGGCGTCAGTGAAGTGCCTACCGGTAGTGGTGATAGTGCTGCTGCCAATTGGTGTACTGGTGCCGCTGGGGAGGGTCTGGTGCCGCTCGGTGGGGTGCTGCCGGCGGAGCTCCTGCTCCCTGCTTCCTCTCTCCATGCAGTCCAGGCTGAAATGGCGCCAAGCGTCTAAAATGGCCGCAGAACCACTTCCTGTTATTGCCCCTCCTTTCTCATGCAGACAAGCAGCTGCGCAACCGCTTTGAAAACCGCGACAAAATAAGCAATAGCGGTTTTCATTGCGGTTTTTGCTGCGTCCATGGGGCCCTATGGAAAAAAAACCGCTGCGGAAAAGTCGAAAGAATGGACATGCTGCATCTTTCAAAACCGCGACGCAGTTGCTTATCCGCACTGCGGCTCTGCGGTAAATTTTACGCCCTGTGAGAACGAGATTTTTGCCAAACACATTGGCACTGCATTGCACTGCAACCGCGACGGAATGGCCGCAATGCGGATATGCAACGGGAAACCGCGGCAAAACCGCTGCTAATCCGCCCTGTGTGAACCCAGGCTAAGAGATTGAATGGAGAGATGGTCAAGTATGCGCAGTGCCGCTCCATTCATTCTCAGTGGGACTGCCAAAGATAGCCGGGTACTGTACAAGCACTCCATTTTTTTCCGCCAGCCCGATTGAAATGAATGGAGTGGCAACCACACATGCATGGCCACTGCTCCATTCAGTCTGATGTCACTGCGAGTGAGAGAAGCATCCCACAGTGATCAGAAGAGGGGGACACAGGACTCCTTTTCTCAGGTTCAGTAGGAATCTTAGTGGTGGGACCCCCACTAGTCAGACTTTTATTATCTATCTTAGGGCTCAGTCACACAGGCGCATCCGGGTGCCGATGCGCCCGTGTTACTGCAGGATAAGACGGGCGCACTGCAGGTGTGGACGACTCTCCGCACTGCCGGTAGAAAGAACACATGACCGGCTCCATTGCCGGTCATGTGTTCTTTTTTCCGGCGGTGCGGAGAGTTCTCCGCACCTGCAGTGCGCCCGTCTTCTTCGTGCAGTAACACGGGCGCATCGACGCCCGGATGCGCCCGTGTGACTAAGCCCTTACTTAGGGTGAACACTCACTTGCATTTTTCTTGCACGTTTTTTTTCACGCGATATCGCTGCGTGTTTTTTACGCAATTGTCAATGGGACTGTCTAATGTTAAAAACACATCACACAAAAATCTCAAAGCACAAACTTGCAATGCGATTTTAACATTAGAAAGTCCCATTGACAATCACGTTATAAAAGGCAGCGATATTGCAGTTAAAAAAAACGCAAGTGGGTGTGAGCCCTAAGGGATAGGTGATGAAAGTTGATTCTGGTACAACGCCTTTAATGTAGGAGGCAAGGTGAATAACTGAATTATGTTACCATATAGTCATTTTACTATTCCATTTTGTGCTATTGGAAACACGTTGTTGTAAATCTCACCTGTATCCATTGTTCCTAGACCTAAGATATTTCTCATATACTTACTGGATGCTCCATTATAGTGCAAAGAACAATTTAATCTTCCTCTCCACTGAAGTATCCTCCTGACAGCACTACACAATAAATGAACTGAAGTGTACAGGGGAGAGTTGATCCATTGCTCATTTGCAAATCTAAAACATGCAAAAGAACCAAGACATGGTTTGATGACAATTCACAGGTAGCAAACACAAGACCAACATAATAATATCGTTTGCTAAGACTCAAGTAAATGTCCTTGGAAACAAATCAAGAATAGTCAAAGTCAAAAGCTGTTTTTGCAGTTCTTACTACACTTAGAGACTGCAGTGATGTCCATTGAAAAATGACATAGTATGGGCGACCGATAATTTCACTTAAAAACCTCTGAAATGAGTAGCTTGAACTCTCTTTCTGACTTTACTCATAGTAACATAATAATAATAATAATAATCTTTATTTGTATAGTGCCAACTTATTCCGCAGCGCTTTCAGGCATGGATAAATGCAAAACAATACAACAATTACAATATAAGGTACATTGGGTTAGACACAAATGGGTTGAGGGTGGTACAGGAGGTGCAGGGGGTAACATAGTAACATAGTATGTAAGGCTGAAAAGACACACGTCCATCCAGTTCAGCTTATTATCCTGCTGTGTTGATCCAGAGGAAGGCAAAAAAAACCAATGAGGTAGAAACCAATTTTCCTTATTTCATATACTGTACCTTTTGTACTCTTTTAGCGAGTTCACCATCACCACTTACTCAGGCAGAGAGTTTCATAGTCTTAGGACAAAAACACATGGGTGTATGCGCAACTACACTCGCCACTATAAAGCATAACTGTGCACGAACCAGGGTTTTGTTTTTTTTATCGGGCCATTCAAACTTTGCTCCATAGCATGTGAGTTTGAAAAAACAACGGGAAGATAGGTCCTATCATTTCTCTCTCATACTATTAATGGGTGACAATACTGCTAATGGAAACAAAATCATTTTGTTTTGTCCTGTTATGCGGTCGTGATTATCAAGGCCACATAACAGGACTAAATCACGCCCTTTTGAAGAAGCCCTTACAATAAAGAACCCCCTTCTGTGTTGGGGATGAAACCTTCTTTCCTCTAGATGTAGAGGATGCCCTCTTCTTACAGTCACAGTTCTGGGTATAAATAGGGAGAGATCTCAGTATTGTCCCCTGATATATTTATACATAGTTATTAGGTTGCCCTTAGCTGTCTTTTTTCTAAGCTAAATAATCCTAATTTTGATAACCTCTCTGGGTATTGTAGTCCGCCCATTCTATCTATTAATTTAGTTGCCCACCTCTGAACCCACTCAAGCTCTGATATGTCCTTATTGATTACCAATGCCCAAAACTGTATACAATATTCCATGTGTGGTCTGACCAGTGACTTGTAAAGAGGAAGAACAATGTTCCCATGTGTCAATACACCTCTTTTGTTGCACCCCTTGATCCTATTTTGCTTTGGCACCAGCTGCCTGACACTGGTTGCTCCAGTTAATTTTACAGTTAACTAAAATCACCAAGTCCTTTCCATGTTAGTGTTACCCAGTGGTTTCCCATTTAGTGTGTAATGGTGACATGTATTTCCCCTGCTCATGTGCATAACCTTACAATTATCAGTATTAACCTCATTTGCAACTTTTCTACCAAAGCTTATCCAGATATATTTGTAACCATATACTGTCCTCTTTTGTGTTAATTTCTATAGTTTTGTATCATCTTCAAATATTGACATCCTATACAATCCCTCTACGAGGTCACTGTATTGATTCAAGTACCAGTACCAGACACAAAACGCATGAGCTGATGTTGGAATAGACTCCAATGACGTTAATGTGCCATAATTAAATCCCAACTAATACAGAATACCATATGTATGTATCAGCTTTTAATGTAACCTTTGCAAAAGGTTGACTTGTCTGATTTATGAGAATTGTTGTACAATTTATCAATTATGAAAAATACAGTTTTATTTAATTCATAAGAAAGCAAACTTAATTCAAAATTACAGTGTAGGAAAAATTCCAGGAAACTTAAAATTGGATAGCTAGTAACAACCTTTTCATAAAGTCTAGAAAAATGGTTACTATGGAATTTTGGAAAAAAGTCTAAGCTTCTAAAATTTCCCAGTACAGAAATACACATGAAAAGAAAGTCACATACAAAATTAACATCTGTCTGTTTCCATAAATACGACCTCAACTGGAACTTAACCAACACCTGGCTTTTGTTCTAGACAGACATCGTATGTCACCATGTCAGGGTTTCCCGTTAACAATGTATGGAAGCTTTAGTTCAGCACTAGGCTTCACCAAGAAATAATGACATTTTCCTTCAATAGCTTAATGAATTCTCTACTAATAAAATGCGTTTATTTCCTATTTTTTGCTATAAATACTCAGAGGCATGTTTATCTACAAATCAATTTAGAGATGCACCGATGACCCGAGTATAGATTGAATTCTTTCACCAACCACATCTATTTATATAAGAGTGTGCTTGGCTTTTTCCATAAGTTCAATCAACCGCCGCTCAGTGCAAACTTTTTTTTCAGAGCTTTCTTCCTAGAGAGAAAGAACATGAGACCCTTGTACTAGTGATTGGTGGTGATCCCAGTGACCTTATATGTATCTCTTAGGGTGCGGGCAGACGAGCGTAGGCGTATTTACGTTCGCACGAGCGCAATGTATAATCACCCGAGCGATCGTTTTTCACCGATCACGACCAGAGCTAGAAAGCGTATTTTCGTTTGTTCCTACTTTGCAAACGGTCTTTTCAGCGATCGAATATGCGTTGGCGCGTATTTCGGTCGCATATGTTCCGTTTTTTTTCGAATTGCCGTTTTTACGCGCCGTAAAATCGCCCATGTGAACGAATACATTCGAAACCATTGCCTCAGATGGTCACGTATATACGTTTGGTCGCAAAAACGCGCCGTTTATGCGCTCGTCTGCCCGCACCCTTACCATGTGGATCCATGATAAGTGGTTATTGTAGGAAAGCACTATTAACCAATTGCATTGATTTGTTATGAGCAGCAGGCAGTCCCCACATCATAATAAGTATACTCTTCATGTTGATCAAGCAGGTGTAAAGTGCAAGTGGATGGTGTGCGATGGCACAGTCATGACAGAAAATAGTAAACTTTTACTGAACACAAATATCAATTACAGATCGCTCCATGAGGACGACATAACTTAAACACAGCATAGAAAACCAGTACAGTCTGAAACATTAACCCCTAAACGCCACAGGATGTGAGTTTATGCACTGGCTGCGGGAAAACGTAACGCTACAGGATGTAAACTTATGTCATGTGGATGGCACGCGAACAGAAACTGAGACTGCTCCACTCTGCAGCGGGAGTTGGCTGTTACCATGGAGGTACATAAGGTCAGTGATCCCCACTATTAACCCCTTACATTCCTTATCTCTATATAGATAGTGGAATCCAAAGGGTTCACAGAGGGATGTAATCGTAGAAGGCAATGGGTTGCCATGGCAACAGGACGCCAGATACTGGTGTCCCAGCTTGCTTATGATTCCTTTTGTAAGTGATAAGACATTGCACTATCATAACGATCATAGCTATTAGGGCTCAAGTCCCCTACAGGCACATAAAGAGTGTAAAAATATACTGTAAAAAACCCTCTTTTTTTGAGCATATTCCAATATTTGATCAAAGAATTTAATTTCTTTTAAAACATACGAGTGTCCCTAATGACCTGTACAATAAATTGAACATTTATATATCTTGCACGGCAAAAAATCATTTAAAAAAAACAAAACATAAAAACCAGACAAAATGCTTATTTTGTTCCTTTTGCCTCCCAAAAAATAAAAGTAATAAAAATACGTATGTACCCCAAAATGGCACAAATAAAAACTACAGCTCGTCACTTAAATATAAAGCCCTCACAGATCTCTAACTATGGAAAATTTAAGAAAAACCTATAAAAATTATAATTTTTGGGATTCGTTGTAATCATACCAACCTGCAGAAAAAAATGTATTGTGTCATTTATGCTGTATAACTAAGGCTGTAAAAAAATAAATAATAAAACTTACAGAATAGATAAGCTTTCTCTCCCTGCTCTCGAAGAAAAATCATTGCTTCCTTGTGTCCTTAAGGGGTTAAAGCCTTAAAGAATATGACTAACGCCCATTCTGGAATAGTCTCGTACACCTGGGCTTTTTGCCCAAAAGGATTCATCTTTCGCTGCTCTTTAGGCTCAGTAACACCGACTCTAGAACAAGGCAGCTCAGTCTCTAATCATAACTGCCCACGCGGAGTCACCTCAGAGTTTCTTTTGATACACCTGGCTTACCAAGAATATATGAAGAATAACACTTATAGTCTCTCTCTGGTTGTATGTTCTCCACTTTCTCAGGGATCAATGACCAAAGTTCCTCCAACTCTTTGACCAAACTTACTGTTCAAGATTTACTCACAGGCAGTTTGGGATCAGCCTACGTTTTTCTTGGTGTCGGCCCACTCTCTTTTGTTCAGTTCAGCTGACTTTCTCCTCAACTGCTTTCTCTTTTAGCACCTGTCAGCTCTCCTCCATTTACAAATACAGATCTTGACTTGCTTTCTCAACTTTCAGTCTTGCGCACAGGAGTGCTTATCACTCAGGTACTTGCTCTCTGTGTCTGAGGACTCATATCCACGGGCGGATTTGATCTGCGAAATCCATGTGGGGCACCCGTGTGGAAGATCCACAATTCAAGCCACCCATAGGGAAACATGGGCGTCTGCACCTGAATTAAAGCATGCAGATTTGTTTAGCGGATCTTTGCATGCGGAAAACAAATCGCAGCATGCTCCAATTCACCGTGGATTCTGTGTGGACGGGCTCCATAGATGCCATGAACAATCTGCAGTGCATCCACAAATACAATACGGATGCACTGCACTTTATCTTTTTATGCACACGGGTAATGATAATTTGGGAAACCCCAACCCCATACTGCAGGAAAACACAGTAGATTCATCTACACATACAGTTGCATCCCCTGCACAAGAACAGCTTGAGGTGGAGGGGGAAAGTTCCACAGGCAGCAGCCAGGCGACGACATCAGCCAAACCAGTTCCTCTTGCGCAGAGATGTAGAAGGCCAACTACTGCAGCAGCAGCAACAGCAGCTGCACTGAGTAGGCAGGAACAAATGCATCTTGAGGTGCTGAGAATTCTGCAAACTCAAAATGCGCCACAGGACTCTGCTGCAATTTTTGGGGAACGTGTGGCAAGTGTTCTCCAAAGTATGCTCGAAAACCTACGCATGTCCACCCAAGGCTACATGCATTTGCTACTGGCAATGTCAACTCCGCTGAATACTCCTTATGAGATGCATTACAGTATGGACCAATTTTGCTTGAGACATACCCAATGGCTACTCGCCACCATGCAGCTTCCCCCCAAAACACCCCCTCCCCACCACAACTATATCAATACTACTATCCAAGTCAGCCATATGGACCTTAACAACATACGGCTTGGCAATACCCACTCCTGCCACAGTTCCCACAGCCAGCTACCCAGGAGCACAACACAGAACAGCCAACAGTGTCCCAGGGACAATCTGCTGTTCCTTTTAATTAACTAGCCAGCGACGCAGCCCCCCCCCCCTATCATCACCTTTGATCATTTTATTGGTTTCTCAAAAAGTTTAAAATTAAAATGTTTGTTGTGTTTTTTTAATTTTATACCGTTGTCAACAGACATGCTTTTTGAAAATGACTTGAGTGTTTGTTTTTGTTTTTAAAGGGATTTTCCAGGGAAATACTATTGATGACCTATTAGCAGGCTAGGTCATCAATTGTATTTTCCTGGAAAACCCCTAAGGTTATATCTCAGCAATGCCAGTATGTTACAAGTAGTGCTGAGATACTTTGCACTATGCACACACACTCAACATACACCAAGCATAAAAAAGGAGATGAGACACAGGTTTTTAGATCTTTCTTTCTTTGTCTTTTAATGCTTTTTTTTCTTTAGAAAAAAAAGCCAAATCAGGTATTATTTTATAATACGATCAAATCTAGCAAATACTAAATACTCCTTTTTCAGGAGTTATTGTGCTAATTGGGCCATATTATGTAAGCTCGCAACCCACGTCAAGGGGCCTCATTTTTCTTCGAGTCCCCAACTAAAAAAATCTAGACACTACCTAAAAATTAATTTGGAAGCCAGTAAAAAGAAACAATGATCCATTTCAGAAAGTCCTGATCCTCAGTCTTTGTGGATAGAGGTCAGCTGCCACTGAACTTTTCCCTGAGCAGCCAGGAAGTAGTCCACGAAGTGGTCTCTAACACGAAGCCCAGAAGACACAGGCCGAATTGCTTGGTTCTGATCACCACTTTCAACAGTTGAAGTTGTAGGAAGTTGATCATCCGCAAGCGTCCAACCCGCATCATTTATCCAGCAAATATTGTGCAGAGCCACAGCAGCTTTAACTACCAAGCACACGTTTTCAGGTTCCATCTGAATAGTGCCCAGGAAAACTTGCCATTTACTGGTGAGAATTCCGAAGCCATAGTTGACAAAATGCAAAGCCCGCATGAGTCACTAATTAAAGACTTGTCTGGTGTCCAACCCTCTGTGGAAAAATGGCCACAGATCATGGGTGGGTTGACAGGCCAAAGCCCTCATCTGTGACAATTATGAATTAGGCCATTGGACCTGAAGAACCAGGAAGCAACCGTGGCTCTGGCAGGGCCAGCTGGTTGGAGGAAGCCAATGGACCATTCTGGAAGCCCTAAAGATGCGAGCATAAGTAGTGCTTCCATAGGCCCTGACATCAACCAGTACAAATCGGTAGTCACTGTCAGCTACTGCCAATAGGACTATCAAACAGTACTGCTTGAAGTTCAAATATTAGGATGCTGAGCGTGGCAGCTTGGCTGCTTTACACAGATATGCTTACCATCCAGAGCCTGATGCAGTTGGAGAACTGAGCCGCTGCTTCAAAACCTGCAGTGATCTCCATTGCTGGTCAGAGGGCGGCTTCACTGTTCCCTTCATGCGCTCCCAAATGACGCAGCAGGTCCTCCTGGCGATCCTGGCAATAGTTCACAGCCCCAGCAGAAACTCGAATTGTAAAGAAGCAAAGGAGTTTCCGGTGGCCAGGAATCTGTAAGGACAACACAGATAATAGTTTACACATTTAAAGAGAACAAAAGGAAAAATCATTCTAGGCAACAAAAGATAAAGGACAAAACAGAAACAAATATTTAAGATATTCCAAAAGACAAGAGAATGTCGAATAATATACAGATCACACGAACCACAGGAGGCCACAGAGCTCACATAGCTGAGCCCATGCAGCTAGGAATGCATAGATGAGCCCACCTCTGTGATGTCATTGGCCATCCACCATTTAATCACAAAGGGCCAATAGAATGTCAGTCAATAGCGCCCAGGTCTGCCATGGCCTGTGATGCTTTGAGAAACGACAATGCATTGTCGTACAGTAATGATAAAGTATTATCAGGGCAACATAGCATTGCAGTGTTAAGTCCCCTAAAGGAAATTTGTTTTCACACTTTCCCCTCTGTTTAAAATGTTTTTAAAACCTACGTTTGGTATTGTTGCATGACCCATGTTGAACACACTTCTTATCCTGCATGGTAAATGCTATATAAAAGAATAGCTAAAATGCTTTTTTTGTTCATTTCTACTTCCAAAAAAAACACAACAAAAGTGATCAAAAAAGCCATAAGTACCCCAAAATGGTACCAATAATAAGTACAGCTTGTTATACAAAAAAACAAGCCCTCACAGTGTTCTGTAGATGTATAAAAAGTTATTGGACTTTGAATGCAGTGAAGCAAAATAAGTATTTTCCCCCAAAAGTTTTTATTGTGCAAAAGAGGAAAAACCAAAAAAAAAATTAATTTTGGCATTGTTGGAATTGTACCAACCCACAGAAAAAATTATCATGTCATTTATGCTGCATGATTAACACTGTAAAAAAACAATGGCAAACCTGATGTTTTATTTCTCCCTGCCCACCGCCAAAAAAATTAATAAAACTTCATTTAATATATTATACGTACTCCAAAAAATGGTACTAATAAAAACTACAATTTGACACCCAAAAAAACATGCCCTCATATGGGGATGTCGATGAAAAAATTAAAATGTCATGGCTTTTGTAAAGTGGAGATGAGATGAAAATTCCCCAAAAATCATCATATCCTTAGGACCAAAATAGTCCAAGTCAATAAGGGGTTAAAAAAAGTTTAAAAAACCTACAAGATTACAAAAACATAAAATAAATTAAAAAAATAATGATAAAAAAATCTGTAAAAAAAACGACAACAATATTATTGACAACAATATTTAAATAAATATTATAGAACCCAAGGCATAAAATATTCAAACTACTAATGATGACCTGTCCATCTGTGCATGAGTGAGTGGGTTTGTGAGTGACTTACATGCTCCACCCCCTATCACATGACAAGGTCATCATCACAGGTCCTGTACAGACACAGCTGCTGTCCAGCTACATGTTTGTTAGTATTCGATAGCAAAGTAGTCTACCTGTAATCTGCACAAGGATGCCGAACCTTTGATGACATCACCGCCATGTGATAAGGGGCAGAGCATGTAACTCTCTCACTGGGAATGAAGGACCTTTGATGATGTCACCATCATGTGATCCAGGGTGGAGCATGTAAGTTATTCACTCAGGATGAGCATCACCGTCATGTAATCAGGGGCAGGGCATGACGGTGACATCATCTCAGGTCCTCCATCTCCAGTGCTGTGCTGTTTCTGATCCCTGTTGCATTGGATAAACAATGTATGTAGCAAAGCTGTGTGTGTGACTGCATGTAGCACAGCTGTGTGGCGCATTGCACCACCAGAAACACTGGTACTATCATTTCTTAATAATTACTAATTTAGACCTATTGGGTATTGTCACTTTCATAACAACCTGCACAATAAATTTTAAAATCATTTTTGAAGTTCAGAGTTTGCCATTAAAAATATTTATTAATTGTGGAATTGCTTCTTTTCTGCATTTTTGCCAAAATTAAAATGAAGATAAATTAAATACTAAAGTAAATGTAGCAAACCATGTCAACATTGTAAAGCCTTAATAAGGCCACGTTGAATGAAAAATATAAAAGTTGTGACTGCCAAAACGCAAGAAGGCAAAAGAAAACAAGATTTAGTTTTCAAGGCCAGAATTGACCTAGTAGAAAAGGAAAGTTCATCCAGCTCCATGGTAAATGGAATAAAATGCATCTTTATTGAAGACGATTAAAATCCAGAGCAACTTGACTCCTCATAAGCAAATGCATTTCAGATGTAATAAACATCTTTCTTCATTGCAATGAAAAAGGACGCATGCTACGTTTGAAATGTTTTTGCATGTGGGGAGTCAAGTTGCTCTGAATCTTAATCGTCTGGATGAACTTTCTTTTTTTACATGATTGCTGCCTGGCTATGCAGGATCCATTCTTCAGAGTCTCACCAGCTAAGCCAGAAACCTACTGGACACTGATGAGGGGCAGAAACTCCGAAAAAGCTGTCTGTGTATGTTTTTCTGGCTTTGTTTTCAATTCCCAGTCATTGTTATAAGGCTTGTATAAAGAGTCTAACATTCACTTGCAGGAGTCTAAATTGACTTTCAATACGTGGCGCTGCAGAGGTATTGTTCCCTCTTTCTTATCAGAGTAGGTAGATATGCACAGGAATGGTGAGGTAGTTGCCCTTTTCTTTTCGAAAATTGACCTAGCCCTCCAGTGATTGAAGGGTACCTGTCATGTTCTTACTGCGTTTCCCCAAAAATAAGACAATGTCTTATATTAATTTGTGCCCCAAAGAGGCACTAGGTCTTATTTTCGGGGATGTCTTATTTTACTTACCTAGTAGGGTCAGTCCAGGTCCCTCCTGCTGCTCTCCAGAGTCCCGGGACGCTTCCTGCTGTCCTAGGCCGGTCACAGAGGATCACTTCCTGGTTACAGGATTCAGCCAATCAACGCAGTGCTCAATCAACCAATGCCATGGCTGTGATTGGCTCTTTGAGCGCTGCTCAGCCAATCAATGCAGCACTCGAAAAAACCAATCACAGCCATCATGTTCTGGAGGTGAGATTTATGAATTGGCTGAGCCATCAACTCATAAATCCCAACTCCATAATGTGATGGCTGTGATTGGTTCTTTGAGCACTGCTTAACCAATCAATGCAGGGCTCGAAGAATCAATCACAGTCATCGCTTTGTGGAAGTGGGATTTATGAATCTCGTAACCAGAAAGTGTTCTTGTGTGGGCGGTTGAGGACTGTGGGTAACGCTCCGGGGCTCTGAAGAGCAGCGGGGGGGACCTGGACAGAGCCTGCTAGGTAGTGTATTCCTATTTTTTATGTAATGTAACTAGGGCTTATTTTCAGGGTATGGCTTATATTTCAAGCCTCTCTGAAAATCCCAAAAATCAGGCTAAAGCTTATTTTCGAGGTAGGTCTTATTTTTTGGGAAACACAGTATGTTGTCATCACTGAGGGTAATATAAACATGTGCCAGACACATTGATTCCAGCATGTGCAGTGTTTTTTTTAAGAACTTACATCATGTTTCTGCAGCTTCCAGCAAGAGATGAGTCCAGTTTATTCATGAGATGGAAATCAAAGGCTTCGCTTCATCATGTTATAGGGGCGAAATTTTCACCCACAGAAAAGCCTCCGCAAATACGTTTGTCTGGAGACTGCATAGGCACTCTGAACACTGCAACATGCTTGATTTATAACCTGCTTTCCGGATGGACATGTAAACACTGTGAACTTTTCTTCCCTTGTCTGAGGCTAATTTCTGGTCCTAATTAGAGATGAGCGAGCACCAAAATGCTCGGGTGCTCGTTACTCGGGACAAAAATTTCGCGATTTTTGTATATCGCCGATGCTCGCTAAGCTTTCCATTTGTGAAAATCTGGGCAATTCAAGAAAGTGATGGGAACGACACAGCAACGGATAGGGCAGGCGAGGGGCTACATGTTGGGCTGCATCTCAAGTTCCCAGGTCCCACTATTAAGCCACAATAGCGGCAAGAGTGCCCCCCCCCCCAACAATTTTTACTTCTAAAAAGCCCTCATTAGCAATGCATACCTTAGCTAAGCACCACACTACCTCCAACAAAGCACAATCACTGCCTGCATGACACTCTGCTGCCACTTCTCCTGGGTTACATGCTGCCCCCCCCCCCCTGCACGACCCAGTGTCAACAGCGCACACGAAATTGTCCCTGCGCAGCTTCAGCTGCCCTCATGCCACACCACCCTCATGTCTATTTATAAGTGCATCTGCCATGAGGAGGAACCGCACACTGCAGAGGCTTGGCATGGCTAGGCAGCGACCCTCTTTAAAAGGGGCGGGGCGATAGCCCACAATGCTGTACAGAAGCAATGAGAAATCCAATCCTGTGCCACCTCCATCAGGAGCTGCACACGTGGGCATAGCAATAGGGAACCTATGTGCCACACACTATTTATTCTGTCAAGGTGTCTGCATGCCCCAGTCAGACCGCGTTTTTTTATAAATAGTCACAGGCAGGTACAACTCCGCAATGGGAATTCCGTGTGCACCCACAGCATGGGTGGCTCCCTAGAACCCACCGGCTGTACATAAATGTATCCCATTGCAGTGCCCTGGACAGCAGAGCTAACGTCAGATTAAATGCAGGTGGGCTTTGGCCCACACTGCATGCCCCAACCTGACTGGGGTTTTTAATTCATAGACACAGGCAGGTACAACTCCCTATTGTGAAGTCCCTGTGGACCGACAGCATGGGTGGGTGCCAGGAAGCCACCGGCGGTACATAAATATATCCCAATGCAGTGCCCAGCACAGCTGAGGTAATGTCATGTTTAATGCAGGTGGGCTTCGGCCCAAACTGCATGCCCCAGTCAGACTGGGGTTCTTTAGAAGTGGACACATGCAGTTACAACTCCGTGTGAACCGACAGCATGGGTGGTTCCCTGGAACCCACCGGCGGTACATAAATATATCCCATTGCAGTGCCCAGCACAGCTGAGGTAATGTCATGTTTAATGCAGGTGGGCTTCGGCCCACACTGCATGCCCCAGTCAGACTGGGGCTCTTTAGAAGTGGACACATGCAGTTACAACTCCGTGTGGACCGACAGCATGGGTGGGTGCCAGGGAGCCACCGGCGGTACATAAATATATCCCAATGCATTGCCCTGCACAGCTGAGGTAACGTCAGATAAAATACAGGTGGGTTTTGGCCCACACTGCATGCCCCAATCAGACCGGGGTTTTTACTACATAGACACAGGCAGGTACAACTCCCTAATGTAAAGTCCGTGTGGACCGATACCATGGGTGGCTCCCTGGAACCCAAAGGCGGTGCAAAAATATATCCCATTGCAGTGCCCTGGACAGTAGAGCTAACGTCTGATTAAATACAGGTGGGCTTCGGCCCAAACTGCATGCCCCAGTCAGGCTCGAGTGTTTTATAAGTATACACAGGCAGGTACATCTCCCTAATGGGAAGTCCATGTGGACCGACAGCATGGGTGGGTGCCAGGAAGCCACCGGCGGTACATAAATATATCCCATTGCAGTGCCCAGCACAGCTGATGTAACGTCAGCTTTAATGCAGGTGGGCAAAAAATTAATTGGATTACACTGTAGGCGAGGGCCCCAAAAAATTGGTGTACCAACAGTACTAATGTACCTCAGAAAAATTGCCCATGCCCAACCAAGAGGGCAGGTGAAAGGCCTTAGAGAGTGTTCCCCTGCCTGTGCTGTACATGCTGCCTGATCTCCGCGCCTCCCCTGCTACCGGGCCCTCGGAACTGCGCCTTCTGCCACTAGCGCTGTCAGATGGGAATTTTACCATCAGCTTGTCCGCCAGGGTCCTGTGGTATAGCATCACTCTCGAACCCCTTTCCTCTTCGGGTATGAGAGTGGAAAGGTTCTCCTTATACCGTGGGTTGAGCAGTGTGTACACCCAGTAATCCGTAGTGGCCAGAATGCGTGTAATGCGAGGGTCACGAGAAAGGCATCCTAACATGAAGTCAGCCATGTGTGCCAGGGTACCTGTACGCAACACATGGCTGTCCTCACTAGGAAGATCACTTTCAGGATCCTCCTCCTCCTCCTCCTCCTCCTCAGGCCATACACGCTGAAAGGATGACAGGCAAGCAGCATGGGTACCCTCAGCAGTGGGCCAAGCTGTCTCTTCCCCCTCCTCCTCATGCTCCTCCACCTCCTCCTCCTCAACGCGCTGAGATATAGACAGGAGGGTGCTCTGACTATCCAGCCACATACTGTCTTCCCCCGCCTCCGTTTCCGAGCACAAAGCGTCTGCCTTTATGCTTTGCAGGGAACTTCTCAAGAGGCATAGCAGAGGAATGGTGACGCTAATGATTGCAGCATCGCCGCTCAGCATCTGGGTAGACTCCTCAAAGTTTCCAAGGACCTGGCAGATGTCTGCCAACCAGGCCCACTCTTCTGTAAAGAATTTAGGAGGCTGACTCCCACTGCGCCGCCCATGTTGGAGTTGGTATTCCACTATAGCTCTACGCTGCTCATAGAGCCTGGCCAACATGTGGAGCGTAGAGTTCCACCGTGTGGGCACATCGCACAGCAGTCGGTGCACTGGCAGATTAAACCGATGTTGCAGGGTGCGCAGGGTGGCAGCGTCCGTGTGGGACTTGCGGAAATGTGCGCAGAGCCGGCGCACCTTTCCGAGCAGGTCTGACAAGCGTGGGTAGCTTTTCAGAAAGCGCTGAACCACCAAATTAAAGACGTGGGCCAGGCATGGCACGTGCGCGAGGCTGCAGAGCCGCCACCAGGTTACGGCCGTTGTCACACACGACCATGCCTGGTTGGAGGCTCAGCAGCGCAAGCCAGCGGTCGGTCTGCTCTGTCAGACCCTGCAGCAGTTTGTGGGCCGTGTGCCTCTTCTCTCCTAAGCTGAGTAGTTTCAGCACGGCCTGCTGACGCTTGCCCACCGCTGTGCTGCCACGCCGCGCGACACCGACTGCTGGCGACGTGCTGCTGTTGACACATCTTGATTGCGAGATGGAAGTTGTGTAGGAGGAGGAGGGTGGTTTAGTGGAGGAAGCATACACCGCCGCAGATACCACCACCGAGCTGGGGCCCGCAATTCTGGGGGTGGGTAGGACGTGAGCGGTCCCAGGCTCTGACTCCGTCCCAGCCTCCACTAAATTCACCCAATGTGCCGTCAGGGAGATATAGTGGCCCTGCCCGCCTGTGCTTGTCCACGTGTCCGTTGTTAAGTGGACCTTGGCAGTAACCGCGTTGGTGAGGGCGCGTACAATGTTGCGGGAGACGTGGTCGTGCAGGGCTGGGACGGCACATCGGGAAAAGTAGTGGTGACTGGGAACCGAGTAGCGCGGGGCCGCCGCAGCCATCATGCTTTTGAAAGCCTCCGTTTCCACAACCCTATACGGCAGCATCTCCAGGCTGATCAATTTGGCAATGTGCACGTTTAATGCTTGAGCGTGCGGGTGCGTGGCGGCGTACTTGCGCTTGCGCTCCAACACTTGCGCTAGCGACGGCTGGACGGTGCGCTGAGAGACATTGGTGGATGGGGCCAAGGACAGCGGAGGTGAGGGTGTGGGTGCAGGCCAGGAGACGGTAGTGCCTGTGTCCTGAGAGGGGGGTTGATCTCAGTGGCAGGTTGGGGCACAGGGGGAGAGGCAGGGGTGCAAACCGGAGGCGGTGAACGGCCTTCATCCCACCTTGTGGGGTGCTTGGCCATCATATGTCTGCGCATGCTGGTGGTGGTGGCTCCCCGGCTGATCTTGGCGCGACAAAGGTTGCACACCACTGTTCGTCGGTCGTCTGCACTCTCAGTGAAAAACTGCCAGACCTTTGAGCACCTCGGCCTCTACAGGGTGGCATGGCGCGAGGTGGCGCTTTGGGAAACAGTTGGTGGATTATTCGGTCTGGCCCTGCCTCTACCCCTGGCCACCGCACTGGCTCTTCCAACCTGCCCTGTTGCTGCACTTGCCTCCCCCTTTGAAGACCTGTCCTCAGTAGGCTTAGCAAACCAGGTGGGGTCAGTCACCTCATCGTCCTGCTGCTCTTCCTCCGAATCCTCTGTGCGCTCCTCCCTCGGACTTACTCCAATTACTACTACCTGAGTGATAGACAACTGTGTCTCATCGTCATCGTCCTCCTCACCCACTGAAAGCTCTTGAGACAGTTGCCGGAAGTCCCCAGCCTCATCCCCCGGACCCCGGGAACTTTCCAAAGGTTGGGTATCGGTCACGACAAACTCCTCCAGTGGGAGAGGAACCATTGCTGCCCATTCTGGGCAGGGGCCCGAGAACAGTTCCTGGGAGTCTGCCTGCTCCTCAGAATGTGTCATTGTAATGGAGTGAGGAGGCTGGGAGGAAGGAGGAGCAGCAGCCAGAGGATTCTGAGTTGCAGCAGTGGACGGCATAGAAGTCTGAGTGGACGATAGATTGCTGGATGCACTTTCTGCCATCCACGACAGGACCTGCTCACACTGCTCATTTTCTAATAAAGGTCTACCGCGTGGACCCATTAATTGTGAGATGAATGTGGGGACGCCAGAAACGTGCCTCTCTCCTAATCCCGCAGCAGTCGGCTGCGATACACCTGGATCAGGAGCTCGGCCTGTGCCCACACCCTGACTTGGGCCTCCGCGTCCTCGCCCACGTCCACGTCCTCTAGGCCTACCCCTACCCCTCAGCATGGTGTATTACCAGTAGTGCAGAAACAGAACGCTGTATTTAAATGTGCCGCTTATTGGCCTGTGGTTGGAGGCTGACTTCGCTTACAGAACGCACAGCAGAGCCAGGAAAGAATTTTGCGCAAGCCTGCTGTAACACTTAGCTGGCTGCGTATTAATTAGGACTACTACCCCCAGCAGAGACGCAGTACACTGAGGACGGTCACAGGCAGCCGAAATAGATTTTTTTTTCCCAAATTTTTTGGAAAAAGCCCACTGCCTATATAGACAGTATATCTCTTCCACCTTTTTCACTGTCCCTGCCTCAGCACTACTGGCCCTATACTATGTAAAATTACTGCAGACTGTTTCCCTCTGGACAGGATGACAGCGGTGATGTAATGGGCAACGCAGAGCCAGGAAAGAATTTTGCGCAAGCCTGCTGTAACACTTAGCTGGCTGCGTATTAATTAGGAATACTACCCCAGCAGAGACGCAGTACACTGAGTACGGTCACAGGCAGCCCAAATAGATTTTTTTTCCCCAAATTTTTTGGAAAAAGCCCACTGCCTATATAGACAGTATATCTCTTTCACCTTTTTCACTGTCCCTGCCTCAGCACTACTGGCCCTATACTATGTAAAATTACTGCAGACTGTTTCCCTCTGGACAGGATGACAGCGGTGATGTAACGGGCAACGCAGAGCCAGGAAAGAATTTTGCGCAAGCCTGCTGTAACACTTAGCTGGCTGCGTATTAATTATGACTACTACCCCCAGCAGAGATGCAGTACACTGAGGACGGTCACAGGCAGCCCAAATAGATTTTTTTTCCCAAATTTTTTGGAAAAAGCCCACTGCCTATATAGACAGTATATCTCTTTCACCTTTTTCACTGTCCCTGCCTCACCACTACTGGCCCTATACTATGTAAAATTACTGCAGACTGAGGACGCAATGCTCTGCACGGCCGATATACAAAAAAAAAAATGTGCAACACTGCTAAAAGCAGCCTCAACAGTACTGCACACGGTCAGATGTGGCCCTAAGAAGGACTGTTGGGGTTCTTGAAGCCTAAAATCACTCCTAACACTCTCCCTATAGCAGCTCCAGCATCAGCAGCACTTTCCCTGAGCTATGTCAGAACGCATCTGTGGCGAGCCGCGGGAGGGGCCGATTTATATACTCCGGTGACACCTGATCTCGCCAGCCACTCACTGCAGGGGGGTGGTATAGGGCTTGAACGTCGCAGGGGGAAGTTGTATTGCCTTCCCTGTATTTCTATTGGCCAGAAAAGCACGCTAACGTCTCAGAGATGAAAGTGAAAGTAACTCGAACATCGCGTGGTGCTCGTCTCTAGTAACGAGCATCTCGAACACGCTAATACTCGAACGAGTATCAAGCTCGGACGAGTACGTTCGCTCATCTCTAGTCCTTATTAATCAACCTAAAAAAGTCCCATGACTGTCAGAAACTGTTCCATGATTTGATGAGTTTACTTCTACTTTGAGGATCCCTTGGACTAAAATATTAAAGAATTCCATTATATATAATATGCATGAAACTGAAACTCCATTTGGTTGACCTCGGTGCATCAGTTTCATCAGACGGAGCCCTAGATGGAACAATGGGGAACTTTTCCATAGGAGTCATTTTTTTTGCATTTCGCACCAAAATCCGCATATTAATCTGCCAGTGTGAATTCCACATGCAACTCTCATTAGGGATTTTGATGCGGAATTCCCGGCAGAATTAATAAATTTTCACTCCTCATCAAAATCTGCATGGAGCTGTGTGTATTTTTGTATCAAATTTACTGTGGCTTACAGTCAGGAATGTGAAAAAATTGTAGGTTGTCATTATGTATACAGAGACCACTCAGCTTCACCAGGCATCCATTTCATTCTTGCATTTTTGGAAGACAGAATAGCATAGTCAAAGGAATGGAATCCAGGTCAAACAGAGACCAAAGTGGTATTCATTTGATGTATTAAAGCCTGTGGTTCTGTCTAGGGTTCTGTCTCAATGCTTTTCCCGGCAACTGAGACAGAACCCTGGGATGGAATGGCTGGGCGCACATTATAATGCAGTGTCAACCTAACCTAAGCTGTATATTCCACCAAGTTCTAAAAGTATTTATTTAAATTTCCTAAATGCAGGCACTTTTCCCCTGAATTATGCCATCACTAGCTGTAACGACTGTGGATGCGGAACCACTGTGTCAACCTACCAGGTAGGTGATGATCCAGTCCAGTATGGTTGACACCCAAACACAGCGTGGGAGGTAAGATACTAGATGTACGAACCCTGTATGCAGATGGAAACTAGGGAAAGTATCTTGCCCTGAACTAATAACCAGGAGAGGGAAACCCCTGCCTATAAGCAGAGCACTCGTTCCAATAGAGACGACCCCACGGTCTTCCTCTAGGCGCTGACTGACAGGACAGAACACCTATAAAACAAACGACAGAACATTACCGGGGCGTACAGGAACAAAGGAGGTACAGGCTGACTAGGATAAACAGACTCACGAGGATAACAAATAGCTGGATACACAAACGGAGGACACAGAACACAAGCAGAAAACAAGATAGCGAGGAAACTGTCGGAGCAGCGGCTTAGCATGGAGTTATGGACACAAATCACACAACAACACTACAGCATTGTCTGAAAGGCCCAGGGCAGCTATATAGGGAGGCAATTAGAAAAGGTGCATCAGCTGAGCATCAGTGCACCTAACACTAGCCTATAATATCTGGACCTCAACTCTGAAAGAAAGACCTCTGTAATGATTAGCAATTAGAATTTGCTACTGCTCTTCTGCTAATTAATGAAAGATATTATATATATATATATATATACACACACACACACACACACACATATATATACTTTAATAACAGTTGTTTGGCTGGCCTGGCTAACCACCTTCCTGCTGACCAATCAAAACCCCACACCAGTAGACCATGTTTTCATGTCGGCACCTAGCACCCAATAACAGGGCATATGCTCCAGTGTCGTGATCAGATGGGCCAGGGGCCAACATTGTGGCCTCACCTCAAACCTGCTTCGGGAACACAGCTGGCACACCGTAATAGCTCCCCTTTCCTGGGCTAGTGCCTAACTATATATATATCAACACAGTTATTTTTATGCGTCCTATGTATATGGAAATATCAATTTGTTTTAGAAGTCAAGAAAAAAGAAGATTGAAGAGTAAAGCTATAACAGTACCTCCTAACAATCCTATTCTTTACAGAACTGTCCTTGAAATGAAACCTTAAAGGAGATGTCCCGAGGCAGCAAGTGGGGGTATACACTTCTGTATGGCCATATTAATGCACTTTGTAATGTACATTGTGCATTAATTATGAGCCATACAGAAGTTATAAAAAGTTTTATACTTACCTGCTCCGTTGCTAGCGTCCTCGTCTCCATGGAGCCGACTAATTTTTGGCCTCCGATGGCCAAATTAGCCGCGCTTGCGCAGTCCGGGTCTTCAGCTTTCTTCTATGGAGCCGCTCGTGCCAGAGAGCGGCTCCGTGTAGCTCCGCCCCGTCACGTGCCGATTCCAGCCAATCAGGAGGCTGGAATCGGCAGTGGACCGCACAGAAGAGCTGCGGTCCACGAAGGTAGAAGATCCCGGCGGCCATCTTCAGCGGTAAGTATTGAAGTCACCGGACCGCCGGGATTCAGGTAAGCGCTGTGCGGGTGGTTTTTTTAACCCCTGCATCGGGGTTGTCTCGCGCCGAACGGGGGGGGGGTTTAAAAAAAAAAAAACCCGTTTCGGCGCGGGACATCTCCTTTAATGTACCATTGACAAAAATGGGACATTGCTATGTAGTTTGGGGAATACTCAGATTTGATACAAGTCAGGCTTGAAGTGTTCCACTATTTGGGATTCAAATGTTGAGGGGGTCATGTGGACATAAAAGACTTGTCACCAAAAGAGCAGGTTGTCAAGAATTACTCTGACAAACAGGTGGTGCACAGTCAAGCAAATTGCAGTTGAATACGAAGCTGGTGCTCCAACTAGCATGTTTGAATGCACAACTTTCTTAGCACAGATGGGCTATGACAGCAGACGACCAGCTTGAGTGCCAGGAGAAACAGAAAGACAAGATTCCAGTTGGTAATATATTGAAAAAATTGGATCACCGGGTCAGATGAATCCAGATTTCTGATGCATGATTGAAATGGGAGGATCAGAATATGGCACAAACAACATCAATTGATGAACCCTTCCTGAGAGCATGTCAGTACCGCCATCTACAACTGCAAGAAGCTATCCTGCCCGCATTAACCAATATCCCTGCAAAACAATTTTATCACCAAATGCCGCAATTTATTGTTATAGTTCTGAAGGCCAAAAAAGTCCAAAACACTACAATCAGTGTAAATGGCATTGCCTGATAACTGAGTAAAGGAAAATATTTCTGCAGATTTGGGAATGTTCTTTTGGCGTCAGTCTTTAAGCATATGCATATGTGTTACTGATAACAATGATAATTGTCATATTATTACTAACATTTCTCATATTGATTAGTGGATGACAAACATTGTTCTATAAGGGTGACTGGCCACTAGCGTTTGCGAATTTGTTGCGTTTTTTTTTCCCAGATGTCTATGGGACTTTCTAATGTTAAAAATGCATCGTGGCAAAAATCGCAATTTACCGCAAAATCGCGATTTTGCGCGATGCGATTTTAAGGGTGCGTGATTTCGCGGGCGGTTTACTATGGAAAGCGCCGACACCTGTCCACGAGCGGAGAATCATTGCGATTCTCCGCTCACAGCGGGCAATTCGCAGCTTGCTGCAAATTGCCCCGATTCTCCGCGGCCAGCCTATCTATCAGATAGGGCTGACCGGCGGAGAATCGACGGCGGCTCCTACTCCCGGTCGGTGGCTCCCGTGGCAGATCTCCACCGTGGGACTTCGCTTCGCCCGTAGACAGGAGGCCTAACATTAACAAGTCCCATAGACACCTGCAGAAAAAAGACGCTGCAAATTTCACTGTGAAAAAGGACTGTAGTGGGTAGTCACCCTAAGATGGTAAATGTTAAATGAACAGCATCACTGAGCTGCCACTCAAAGTATACATTAATAATAGTGCTGTCCAAACAAATACTATACAAAATTCATTAATGCACCCTTATTATCATTGTTTACTCTTTTCCTTATTCATTAATGTACCCTTATAGTCATGATTTACTCTTTTCCTTATTCATTAATGTACCCTTATGGTCATTGTTTACTCTTTTCCTTATTCATTCATGCACCCTTATAGTCATTTTTTACACTTTTCCTTATTCATTAATGCACCCTTATAGTCATTATTTACTCTTTTCCTTATTCATTAATGTACCCTTATAGTCCTTGTTAACGCTTTTCCTTATTCATTAATGTACCCTTATAGTCCTTGTTTACTCTTTTCCTTATTCATTAATGTACCCTTATAGTCATTGTTTACTCTTTTCCTTATTCATTAATGTACCCTTATAGTCCTTGTTTACTCTTTTCCTTATTCATTAATGTACCCTTATAGTCCTTGTTTACTCTTTTCCTTATTCATTAATGTACCCTTATGGTCATTGTTTACTCTTTTCCTTATTCATTAATGTACCCTTATAGTCCTTGTTTACTCTTTTCCTTATTCATTAATGTACCCTTATGGTCATTGTTTACTCTTTTCCTTATTCATTAATGTACCCTTATAGTCCTTGTTTACTCTTTTCCTTATTCATTAATGTACCCTTATGGTCATTATTTACTCTTTTCCTTATTCATTAATGTACCCTTATGGTCATTGTTTACTCTTTTCCTTATTCATTAATGTACCCTTATAGTCATTGTTTACTCTTTTCCTTATTCATTAATGTACCCTTATAGTCATTGTTTACTCTTTTCCTTATTCTTTTTCTCTGGTTCTCAGTGCATTTGTCACAATGTATAAAACAAATATATATTGTTCATATGCAATATATACATTTACACATTACTACATGTATTCTCTTCTCTGTACTTGCAGTCGGAAAGTAAAAACAGGTCTCCTGTGCTGAACTGACATCAAAAGAATATTAGCAATATTGTTTGTTCTTTTTCTGCAGTCAACCCGACTCCATATGACATGAATCATACCCATTGGGAAACACTCATACTCCTTTCCCGAAACAGGCTTTTAGTGTTTCATTACAAACATTAAGCATGCCAAAACTAATGTAAAATTAAAATCTGTTTGCCTTTTCAGCTATTTGGCCACTTTCAACCAAAGCCCCACATTTCTTACTGTATGAAGATATATAAGTCATACATCTCCTTAGACTAGGCAATACGTGATTAGCACTTTTTCATTCGTCCCTTTACTGTTCCCAGTTGTGCATTAATGCATTTTACATACAGGTCATACTACTGCTCCGTAATATACATGTTAATTTCTATTTCTCCAAATCTATCAATCAATCTCTTGCAGCTTTTCAATGTGTCTAAAAGCTGTAGAAGCAGAACTTCACAAATAATTTGCAATGATTAGCACAAGTGCTCCTCTTTATGGAAGTCATTTGTAGGATAATACATTCACAATGAATTACTACATCACATGCACAATACCCTTTGTTCAAACAACAGATGCAGGAACAGTGGTAACTGATGTGGGTTAACATCTGATGCTTCCATCAAATCTGTAGAAGTTGCTCAAAGCGAATCTACATTTCTAAAGGGCAACAGTTGGAGAACTAATATAAGTAAATAATTGGCGGGATAGCTAGAGGACAAGGGTATTTAGGGAATTAAATACAATGTAGAGGAGCAGGCATGGAGCCAGCATTCTTTGCAAAAAGTAGTTGTTATAACATATTATTATTTCTGCTTCGTCTTTCAAGAGGCAAAAATCTGCTTTCATTAACTTACGACAAATGTGACTACTAAAACTGGGGCCCTGGGCCTGCTTGTTCCTGAAGTCTCCACTAATCTAACTTTTATGGCATGTCCAGCTGCCCAGAATTATGTCCTTTCAAAGTGTTTATTTGTGTGTAGTCAGTGTATATATTACATCTTATTAGTTATTATCAGTTATTGCCTACAGTTTCAGGGTGGGTGAACCACCATATTAACCCTTTCCAATCCACTGTCAGCAGGGTATTCTTACTGTATATTACTGGCCGCTCTGTTGTCGGGGGGTCTCTCCAGCATATCCCATACCACAGTACTGGCTATAGCAGGCAGATGGCGCCATTGTATAATGGCAGAAAGAGAGAGCCCCCTAGGAAACCCTGAATCCAAAATTGGATTGCAAAGGGTTAACATATTCATTTTTGTAAGTTTGTTGTTACTTGTATGCTCTATAATTGGCTTATTACCAAGGGCATGACTAAAGTTTGAAAGATCTTTAAGGTGGCTTATCCAGGATTAGTAAAAAGCATTGTTTGTGTTTGCAGAAACAGCACCACATCTGTCCATGGCCTGTAATTGGTATTGCAGTTCACATTCATTAAAGGGGTTGAAATAATATCTATAGAATCATAGAATGGTAGAGTTGGAAGGGACCTCCAGGGTCATCTGGTCCAACCACCTGCTCAGTGCAGGATTCACTAAATCATCCCAGACAGGTATTTGTCCAGCCTTTGGTTGAAGACTTCCATTGAAGGAGAACTCACCACCTCCCGTGGTAACCTGTTCCACTCATTGATCACCTTCACTGTCAGAAAGTTTTTTCTAATATCTATAGAATCATAGAATAAGATAACAAGTTATCCCCTATTCACAACTCAGACCCCTGCCGATCTTAAGAATGGGGGCTCTGTTTCTCCCTCTGCTTGTCACTGTGGGAGTTGCTTTTTGGATTTGAATGGAGCGCTGGTCAAGCATGCGTGGTTGGCATTTCATTCATTTCAATGGGGCTGATGGAAATACCCGAGTATCTTGGCAGACTCATTGAAAGTAAATGGAGCTCAGCACACTTGTGTGACCAACACTCCACTCAGTCTTCTCCTCATTGTGTGGGATGCAGTAAACCCACAGTGAGGAGGACGAGGGACACAGCATCCCCGTTCTCAAGATTAGTGGTCATTTTAGAAGTAAAATCCCCAACGATCAGCAAGTTATCCCCTTTTCTGTGGATAGGAAATACGTTGTAATCTTGGTACAACCACATTAAGTTGAATGGGCATGAGAGACAATACCAGATAAAGCTTATGTACAGATCTAGTGATGTTTTTGAAAAAACAGCAGACCCAATACTGTAGTATTGAACCTAAGGCTAGCAATGCAAACAGCAGCATAACTTCAGTAAAATCTCAGAGACCAATTTTTGAGGAGAGTACCCGCAATCTAGATCAGATTTTTTGGGGGATATGCTTTGTACATTGACCCTCTTCTTTGTGAGGAACACCTCTCCAAATACATTTTTCACTGAAATTTTGGGTCGTCACCTCAAATAGGTTTTACTTTGCTTTTATTTAGCAGTTATTGAGTAGTGTTATATAGCAGATGATGACAAATAGGTGATAATTTTTTGTGGTTTAATAGCCCCTTTAAACTTGAATTCCTAGAGGGAATGCATCGATGTAAAATAATAAAACAGATGAAATTTTTCTTTTTAAGGGGTTCTACCATGTTTGCAAGTTATTCCTTAGCCACAGGATAGGGGTATCTTGCAGATAGATGGGATTCTGACCTTTGGGACCTCTACTGAACCTGAGAATGGGGCCCCTGGCCAAGGGTCCTGTAGTATGGATGGTAGTCATTATACAAGAGCTTGGATCGTGTTTTTGAGACTGCTTCTTTCCCTAACCGAGGACCCAATGGGACCCTGTACTTGGGATCGTAACTTACAATCACGGTGCAATGCTTTTTAAGTTCTTTAAGCATAAATATTACTTTATGAAACAAACTACAAAAAAAGTCTTTTGACTTAGAATGTGAGAGAGGAAAGAGAAAGCCTACCACTTTTCCTTTATCTGTGAACATCATCTAGCCTGATCAGGCCACAGTGGGGACATAGTAATCCTTCTCTCTGACTATAATATAGATGCGCAGTACACGTAAATGTGTTTTCATTCACTTGCTTCTATTTATAATCACAATTTTAGTCACTGAGGCACTGAGGGATGATGCAAGTTTGTTATCGCAAATGTTATGAACTTAATAGACTTTCCAGACTTCAGTCTAATAAGCATCTCTTGACTTCAGTTCTTTGCTGAAAAAGCAGTGTGGTTTGGCTCTGTGCTGAATTCTCCATCTTCTCTGTAGTGGAAATGTGCAATGACCTGTAAATGATCCCACAGTCCACTTGTCATAAAAAAAACACACTTTCATGCCATCAAAACAATATTACACACTGTATATGGTAGCATGTCCGCTGTTACTGGTGCATTTTTATTATATCAGCTTAAAATATAGTGAGCATGTAGATGATTAAAGGAAAAGTAATATGTTATACAATATATGATCCTAAAGACATATACTTCATGGTGGAAAATTCTAATACAAAACTAAAAGGAAATGATATTCCGAGCATTTATGTAGCGTACAACAGCTGTTCCAGTCATTTTCAGTTCTATTGTTTTTCCATTCTCATGTTCGGTTTTGTGATCTATTTGATAATTCATTTTTCATTTGAACACAACGTTTTACATATGTAGAATGTCTACTATACCAATACATGGTTTGCATGTACTGTGGAAATATGTACAGTAGTTTAAATGATGCTGGGATCAGACATTTCAGGGCCCCTATGCCGTGAATCATTGAGGTCCTTTGTGAAGGTGTCAATGCACCTTCAATAGCTGTGAGCTGAACACTTGTTTAGCCAGCAACCTTTCTCCCAGCTTCCCTATATACATGAGTGCTCACTTCAGCCAAGCATTCATGTGTTTTGGGAAAGCAGAGAGGAGAAAGATGCTGCCATGTAGCTCTGGCGGTAGCTCATCTTCAGAGGAAACAAAAGGACAGGGTGTTGAAATTCAATGGCCCGATACTGATTTGGGGGAAAGTTGGGAGACCCCCATGCACATACAATAGTCATCTGGTCCTGCCTAAAGCGGCAGGTTCAGACAACTTGGCTGAAAGATCATCTCCTTCAACAACTGCTACCACCTCTTTTTCTGTCTCTACTATGAGGAGAAAGTCAATAGAATGCAGTTGGATCCAAGGCCATGAGCCTTATGGGGCCCATAATGGCTCTTTTCTCCATATAGTAAGCCCAGTACTATAAAAAAAACATTATACTCCGGAGGCCCTGTTAAGGCCCATTTACACAGAGTGATGATCACTCACAAATCACTCAAACAACAGTTTGACTGACAGCTTTAACCCCTTAGTGACGGAGCTTTTTTGCTTTTTTCCATTTTTGTTTTTTCCTACTCCCTTTTAAAAAATCGTAGCTCCTTAATTTATCCATCGACGTCGCTGTATGTGGGCTTGTTTTTTGCGGGATGAGTTGTATTTTTCAATGGCACTATTTATTGTACCATATAATTTACTGAAAAACTTTTTAAAAATTCTTAGCGGAGAGAAATGGAAAAAAACGACATTCCACCATCTTTCGGTGCGTCCTGTTTCTACAGCACACAAATTGCAACAAAAACGACCAGATATTTTTATTCTATGGGTCAGTATGATTGCTACGATACCAAACTTGTATAGTATTTTTTTTTGCTGTAGTACTTTTATTTTTTTTTTAAAGATATTTAATCTTTTTCAATTATTTTCTGCGGTCATTTTGTGCGCGCAATACCTTTTTTATTTTTCTGTCGACGTAGTTATGCAAGGGCTCATTTTTTGCAGGATGTCCTGAAGTTTCCGATAGTATCAATTTGGAATACATACGACTTTTTGATCACTTTTTATTGCGTTTTTT
Source organism: Eleutherodactylus coqui (assembly GCF_035609145.1). Taxonomy (NCBI): domain Eukaryota; kingdom Metazoa; phylum Chordata; class Amphibia; order Anura; family Eleutherodactylidae; genus Eleutherodactylus; species Eleutherodactylus coqui. Next base: position 124,257,812 of record NC_089838.1, on the reverse strand, counting down.
CTGGGAGACAGGGTAACTAAAAAAGTGTATTTCAGGCGTTCTTTATTTTTTTTTTACAGACAACGTTCACCATGCGGGAAAAATAATGCACTACTTTGATAGATCGGACTTTTACGGACGCGGCGATATCCAATACATATTTTTATTTTATGATTTTGACTTTTTAATAATGGATATGGCAAAAGGGGGGTGATTTAAACTTTTAGAACTTTTTTTTTTTAACAATTAAAAAAACTTTATTGATTATTTTTTTTACATTACTTTGAAGTCCCCCTGGGGGACTTTAACATGCGATGCTTTGATCACTCCTACAGTATGACGTAATGCAATAGCATAACGTCATACTGCTTTTTTACAGGCAGCTTTCAAGCCACCCGGTGTGGATGGCTTGATAGGCAGTCTGCTAAGGCAGCCCTGGGGCCATTCATTAGGCCCCCAGCTGCCATGAAACCTGCACGGCTCCCCCGATCTCACCGCGGGGGGGCCGTGCGGGACCCCTGCACAGCGTTCGGGGGATTTAAAATGACAGCGGCATTTAAAGGGTTAATAGCCGCGCTCGGCCTAAAGGCCGAGCGCAGCTATTGCCCGCGGGTGTCAGCTGTAATAAACAGCTGATGCCCGCGCTGTATGGAGGGAGATAGCGCCGCTACCTCCCTCCATACACGTCCTGCAACAGCAGGACGTAGTTTTACGATAGGGCTGTCACTAAGAGGTTAAGCGATCATTTTGCATAAACTATTAAGTAGCTACTCAGCTACTTAAGAGCTTATTAGTGTGCAAATAAAGCCTTTAGCTGAATGCAGTTAATAGCAGGGGGGCTCTTATCTGCTTTCAGCTCCTTTGTTCTCCAACGGGTTAAATAGCTAAAACAATGCTATCAGCACTACCCGTGGAAAACTCAGCGTGCGGTCCTGATAAGACCACAGGACGATTTTTAGGTTGGCCTGAATTTAATAATCAGCTAGCAGTGCACAAAAAGTGCACGATGGCCGTGCGTTTAGACACAATGATTATCTCTCAAATGATCGCTTTTTTTGCAACTTTTGAGCGATCATTGCTTCATGCAAATGTGCCTTTACAGATTTTGCATCAAGGCTCAGAAGCTTCAAGTTACGCCTGTGCTGTTGGGCAAACATGAGATAGGTCTTGATGTCAGGAGGCCAGTAACACTGCTTTACATGGAACAATTAGAAGGGGACCAAGATCTAAAGCAGTGCTGTTTCCCCTTCATTCTCATGATTGGTGGGAGACCTAGAGGTCGGAGCCACAATGGTCCTACAGTAATGGCATATCCTTGCAGTTTGCCATCAGTCTATCAGATGGGAATAACCTTGTAAATGAGCATGAACAGAGCTGTATAGAATAAAGTCAAGCCAGGATATCCCATAAAGAAAACACCAGTAGTAATTCCTGATACACTGATGATAACTATATTATCTCACCTGCTAATACTAATGAAATCTAGAAAACATGACCTGTTCTGGGTTTTTTTGAGGAATGTAGTGAGAAACACTGCGCTGAAACATTGAAAGAACCTTAATAATTAGTATAACCAAAGTGCATTTCTACATCATGGAAAATTGTAAATCTAGGTAACTGGAAAAAAAAGATCACTGAATAATTATTTCAGGATAAATGAATGTTTATTTGGTGTGGCACTTTTAGGATTTCCCCCAACCAGCTTATCACACATTTTTTTCCATGAGAAAACTATAACTATAAGCTCATGAGATTTGGGCTTTGATTGTTATCTTTAAATATGGGAAACTACTCTTGACATCACCATCCTCTTGCTAGCAGGTTTAGTAGTGGTTAGATCATGTGACTTCTATTATCAGTTTGGATAAGCTAGCTGATGCTACCCTGGTGGCAATAGTTAGGTTATTTTTAGAGGCTTATTTTATTGTACTCTAGTGAGAGATATACGTAGCATATTTCCATTATTTCCATGGAATCACATGATTTGCATTATAGTTAGAAGAAGGGCAGTATCTGTTCATAAGTCATTATATATACTCAAGTGTGTATATATCTTTTTTATATATATGCTATTAAAATATCCCAAACTCTGAGATATATATATATATATATATATATATACACATACTAGCTGATATACCCGACTTCGCTCGAGTTAATTTGGTACTGGTGTTTATCTGGTGTTCACACGGAAAACTACACAGAATGTGCCACCTCACACACGCTGCTCATAACACACAGATCAGATAGGATCCTCTCAGTGTATAGGCAGATAGGAGAGAGATTTATCTCAGACTGTATGTGACAATGTCACCCCACAGAATGTCCACCTCTCACACGCTGCTCATAACACACAGATCAGATAGATTCCTCTCAGTGTATAGGCAGATAGGAGAGAGATTTATACACAGAATGTGCCACCTCACACACGCTGCTCATAACACACAGATCAGATAGGATCCTCTCAGTGTATAGGCAGATAGGAGAGAGATTTATCTCAGACTGTATGTGAAAATGTCACCCCACAGAATGTGCCACCTCTCACACTCTCCTCATTTTTACCCTGAAAGGTAACGCCCTTTTTATTCAAATTTCCTACCCAGACTGAAGGTTGCAGCCCCTTGTTATGCTTAAAGGCATACTCCATCCCAGCAGTCCATGTCCACTTCCTTTTGTACTTTACAGCATTTCAATACATACGACAGTCAGTTTTATTCCTGTCAGTATATACTCATATTTCTAAATGCGTTTTGTTTTGCTGAGAAGATAACGGTCTCATATATTGTGGGGTACAGATATGTTATTAGTTACATAACATAAGAATGGTTATGCCAAATTTCAAGTTTGTGCAGTACAGATGTGTGTTATTAGTTACATTACATAATCAAGTTGCAACCCTTTAAATTTCCAGTATTTAGTACGCAAAGAATGGTCATGGCAAATTTCACATTTGTGCGGTAAAAATTTGTGTAATTATTTGTTGCATCGTGAAGTGAGAGAATTAGTTTACGTACGTAAAATTTGGACACTAATTCTTTTGCGCTTAGAATTGAATAATCGAGTTGGGACCCATTAACTTTTCGTATTTATGACATAATCAATGCTCTGCCAAATTTCAAGTTTTTATGACATTGGGAAGTGAAAGACTTAGATTCCGTACATAAAATTTGGACGCTAATTCTTTTGCGCTTAGAATTAAATAATTGAGTTGGGACCCATTAACTTTTCCTACTTATGACATAATCCATGCTCGTGCCAAATTTCAAGTTTTTATGACATTGGGAAGTGAGAGAATTAGATTCCGTACATAAAATTTGGACGCTAATTCTTTTGCGTTAGAATTGAATAATCAAGTTGGGATATATGTATAAATCAGTTTGGGATATTTTAATGGCAATAATTTTGCTATAAAAAATGCCATAAATGCTATAGCCCTGTCAAAAACCTTAAAGGGGTTGTCTCGTGAAATCAAGTGGGGTTCAGCACTTCTGTATGGCCATATTAATGCACTTTGTAATATACATCGTGCATTAATTATGAGCCATACAGAAGTTATTCACTTACCTGCTCCGTTGCTAGCGTCCCCGTCTAAATTCGCTGTCTTCTGGCGTTTTTAGACGCGCTTGCGCAGTCCGGTCTTCTCCCTGGCGAATGGGGCCGCTCGTGCCGGAGAGCTGGTCCTCGTAGCTCCGCCCCGTCACGTGTGCCGATTCCAGCCAATCAGGAGGCTGGAATCGGCAATGGACCACACAGAGCCCACGGTGCACCATGGGAGAAGACCCGCGGTGCATCGTTGGTGAAGATCCCGGCGGCCATCTTGGTAAAGGAAGAAAGAAGTCGCCGCAGCGCGGGGATTCGGGTAAGTAATGAACTTTTTTTTTTTTAACCCATCCCTTGGGTTTGTCTCGCGCCGAACAGGGGGGCCTATTGAATTTTTAAAAAAAACCGTTTCGGCGTGAGACAACCCCTTTAAAACTTTAAGTACCCAAGTCAAAAGGATCTGTGAGGATTTGTTTCCTTCCATTCCAAAAATGGTCCTGTCATAGCTGTCATTGCTCCATAATGAGTAGTTATGCCACTAGTTTGGCCAGAGGCTAAGATTGCTGTATATTATTGTTGTTCTATTATGCAGTTAATTGATGTTGCATTCTTTATACTATTTGCTACATTACCATTAGTGAAATTTACACTGCTTGTCATATAACTGCTGTCCAGACAGCATAGATATTGTTTGTAATCATTTTAATAATAGATTGTGCATTTCTTTAGCACTTTTATTATAGTATTCAGTTTTCAGTACTGACAAGACTTTCAAGCTAATATAATGGCGACTGGGAAATTCCACTCCAAATCCACAGTATAAAAATAAACACGATGGCAGTTGTTTGATCTGGCATGTCTGAAGTTACATGGTTGGGATTTTGTAGTTATGACTTTATCTGTGTTCTTCATCTAGTTTTTCCTTAATTCATGAAAGTCTTGAATAGATTAATGCATGTATAGCATAAGTATAATACTGTGTATCTTTGATTATTTGTCTATTTTGTCTATTTAATGTTTTTACTGTAGATTGACCATCTTTTTATAACTTTTTATAGATGTTACATCCAAGCTGGACACAAACTGCCTCTTGCAAATCAAACATCATTTGTTTTCCTAAAAGGATGGATATACACACCATATACTAACAAAGAGAACACAAAATATTTAGAATAAACCTAAAAAGTTGGGGAACATGAAGTCTGTCTTAACCTACTTATGCAATGAGACCCTACCTAAAAGCAGAACACTCACCCTGATGAGGGCAACCCCACGTCAGGAATCTGACTCTCCCTAAATGAAAAACATTATTAATGTTTACTTCAATAAATAACAATGTGTACGGTATAGATGATAAGCACGTAATTAATCAGATGTAATACAAATGTAACATAAGCAATAAGTTAGGAGATAGATGTTAATACCAAACAGACTTATCTGACAGTGGAACAGGAAACAGGACAGGAGCCGCCGACCAGACCAGAAACACCTTCAGACTAGAATTAATACAAGCATTCCCCATAAGGGTTGAGCTAGGATAGATGTATACAATTAGGTGCTTATTGGTCTGCTGGGAAACATGTCTCCTACGCTAGCTGACCAATCCATCCACACAGCAGCAGAGAAATGCTCAGGTCAGCATCCAACTCCTAAATGACACTGAGCATTCGCTGGCGTGTAGGTCAGGTAAGTGGGGGCTAACACTGTGACGTCACCTCAGTCCCAAATATGAAATGTAAATTGTATCAGCAGCACCAGTATCCTCCCAAATCCGGTCAGGCCACCATATGCAGAGCCAGTAGTGGAGCCTCAAACCTTCCACTCCATAGAAATCCAATAGATATAAAGTATAGGACCGGCAGCATTTAGGGATGCAGTAAAATTTGTAGTTTTATTCTCCCATCAAACAAAAGTAACAGCGACGTCTCGGCCTTGCAGCCTTCCTCAAGCTCAAGGAGCTTAAGGAAGGCCCCCTGTCTATGGACGTGATTCCACCAGCGGTAAATTGCTGGCGAATCATGCTGTCTGAAGCTTTTCATAGCGTTGCTATGGAAAGCACCGGCCCCTGTTCACGAGCGGAGAATCATTGTGATGCTCCGCTCGTGGCCGGCAATTCGCAGCATTCTCCGCGGTGAGCCCACCTGTCAGATAGGCTGACAGCGGAGATCCGTCTGCTGGCTCCTGCTCCCAGGGGGGGGGGGGGGGGGGGCGACGGCTCCCGCAGCGGAGATATGCTGCGGGATAACGCAACGCCCGTGGACAGGAGGCCGAAGGCTGCAAGGCCGAAACGTCACTGTTACTTTTTGGTGGGATGCTGCCGATCCTATACTTTATATCTATTGGTCACCTCAGTCCCAATCTGACACTAGGACGTCAAGCGGTGACATTAGTTTAATGCAAGGCAGGTTTCTTAAAAATACTGTTATTTTATTAGTATCATTTTTATTTTGAGGAGTTAAGTGAGTTTAGCATTTTCTGCATCATTTGCTGTGAGTATTTTAGCAGAAATCAACACTGAAAGTTCTTGGATGCCTTTCAACATTGCAGTTTTACTCGTATCACAGTTTGCTGCACTTTTTGTAATATTGCAACAGGAAAGCTATGATATGAATGTATAACCAATAATGACCATTATAGCAGGCAGCAAAAGGAAAAGATCCCCGCGCTCACGGATCCCACGGGTTTAAAGAAGGACTCTGCGGTCAGTGTTCAAACTTCTTTATTAAAAGATGCAACGTGTTTCGGTAAATTGTTCAGTTTGCCCTTTTCAAGCTTGTGTGTATATGTATATATGTGTATATATAATGACTTAGGGTGCGTTCACACTAGCGTGTTTTTGTGCGCACTTAGGTACGTACATACATGTGCACCTAGGTACGAGCAAAAACATGCGTGAACACAGCTGCGTTGCATCTTTTAATAAAGAAGTTTGAACACGGACCACAGAGTCCTTCTTTAAACCCGTGGGATCCGTGAGCCCGGGATCTTTTCCTTTTGCTGCCTACTATATTGTATCACAGCCCTGGAGGGCTGTATCCCAGAGACGTCTCTCGGGTGATCCGGATCTGGAACCCAGGGTGGTTTTACAGGCAATCGTGGATATCGGGTGCCAATGGGCTCTCAGGATCGGGAGTCCCACTGAGCAACAGTTGAGTTGATCCAATATTCCCCTATTGATTGAAATATCCAAAAATTTGAGGTGCTGATACTTAAACTTTTTACAAAAATGACCATTAATATTCATTGCAATCATCATCGGTAGCACAGTCAGTAAATCCACCTTTATAGAAAGCATTGCTGCCTAGTACTCCTATTCCCTGCCCGACAGATAGTAGTTTCCTCCCCAATGACTGCAACAATTGTTTTGCTTGAAATCTCCATCAAATTTTTGAGAATGACTTTTTAAATCGCCATTCATTGAATGATGTCTGAAAGGTTTTCAGCCTTTATGGTCCTCTCCCACAATTACTAAGTAACTTTTTGGCTAAATAATTCTGACAACTTCCAGTGAGTTATTATTCCTGGATATGATAGTTTACTGTAAATTTCTTTTGATGTAAACCTTCCACAAAGTGATGCTGAGAATCTTTAAAACTGACTCTTCTTTCTAAATGAAAACCTAAGGAGTTTGGGGAAAGTTCCATAAGATTTGCCAGCATCAGTCTGGCTTTTGTGAAGCAGTCAAAAATCCAGCTGAGATTTGTAGCAAGGATGATGTCAAGCTTGGATATACAGTGGAATTGTATTTTCACTGCTAATGGTTGGAAGCCTTGGCTTAGACTATGGTATATGGCATTAGAAGAGCTGAGATTTTATTACTTGCTTCTGTCAAAAGAGAGACATGTCCTGTATATATTGTGCAAATTTCTATAGTGTCTTCAGAGAAATGGTAACAACAGTGCAAGCCACGTTGCCTGCAGTGCCTGATTATATCTACTGAGTGCAGACTTCACAGGATTCTATGACTCTCCCAATGAATCTAGGACCAGGGGAGTAACCAAAGGCACAGAGTTCAGCTTGACCCCACCTCCCACCTGTACGCATACCTAAACCCATACCTAAAACAAATTTATCTACATGATCTAGCCCCTTGGCATAAGCTTTTCAAACATGACTCATTTCCTGGACTACATAAAAACTTTGTTTGCATCCCCTTAGGCCCCGTTCAGATGAGGGTGTTTTTTGCGCGCCTATGTGCATGAAAAAAAATGCTCCTCGGATGAGCGGAAGATGTGTGAACGGGCAAAGTTTCATATGTGCAGCGCATGAAACTTTGCCCATTCACTGGAGCAACAGCTCCACGAAGGTCCCCTTATCACTGAACGTTGCGGGAGGTGCACTGACAGACTGCAGTTGTGGCAATCACAATTGAAGTCTCAGTGTTAGGCTGGGTTCACACGGGGCGGATTTGCCGCGGAAATTCCGTGCGGAATTTTGCCGCGGCAAATCCGCATGTGGTCGCTAAATCCGGGATTAGCCAGCCATGTGTACGAGATTTCTCAGAAATCTCGTACACACGGGACGGCAAATCCGCTGCGGCTAAGCCGACAGAAGCCGCTACTGCGGCGCGGATTTGCCGACCGCAGCATATCTATTTTTTTTTTCCGCTGCGGCCGTGCTCTCCTCTATGGGAGCGCTGTACGCAGCGGAAGAGCAAGCGGCCGGGCCGCTTTAAAACCGCCGCGGGTTTTGAAGCAGCGGTTCTCCCGGCAGAAATCTCGCGTTTTTTCGCTGCGGCCAAACCGCAGGATTTCCGTCGGGAATCTGCCCTGTGGGAACCCAGCCTTAGGAGGACCGTGCATCAGGGAAGTCTGCAGAGTTGATTTGGCTACTGGCTGCCACCCAGGTAGCAGCACCTCCTCTCCCAACCGCAGTGGTGAAAAAATATATGCTGCACTGTGCAACAGTACATGCCGGGGAGCCACGGCTCCCCCTAGCTAAGGGGCAGGGTCACAATTGGCTAGCAGTACCCCAGTGTCTGGGACACTTTGAATCTGAAATGCTAAGGGACATCAAACCTATGAGGTGTACCACACAGTTTGAGAAGCATTTCAAATGTGTGTACTTAGGATAAAAGCCACAAGCAGCCTGGCACTTTCTCCTATTTGTCACACAGATACCTCAGTTCTCCATCTATTTTCCCAAAACAAGAAATTGGCTTATTGGTTGTGGCACATGCTGTAGAGTAACAGAAGGCATGTGTTGCCAAATAATTTCTTAGTCACATTTCGTGTTAGAAGATTATCCAGCCTTCCAGGAAAACATCTGTTGCTCAACAGCATCAACAGTGACTATAAGATGACTTATTCACTGTTAAAGTCACAGCTATTCCTTATGAAAAGTGATCTGGAACAGAGAAGAGGAATATGTTTCAGTTTAACCGTTCACCATACGTTTTACATAGTGCATTAGGGTAACACTGTACTATTAATAATACCTTTTCTTATAAGTCATCCTTCCCCTGGAAGTGAGTAAAAGTCCCTTAAATCGCCATTAACACTTAAATATCACCTACTTTATAAAACAGAGCTGCTACTTCCAATAAGAAAAGAAATAAAATTACAATAATGTATCAGCTGCTTTATAACACAGAGCTGCTACCTACAATGAAGGAGAGAAAACATTTATGTTCGCACTCCAAAAAAGAAAACAGACGAGGAATCTGGGTGTGGGCATGCGGTAAAGCTACTTTTTGTCTATTTATTGTTATATACTGCTATAGACATCTCATTAACCCTTTCCAATCCAATTTGTATCCTGGTTTTTCTAGGAGGGCTTACTCTTTTTCTGCCATCATAGAATGGCACTATCTGCTGGCTAAAGCCAGTACTGCATGAAGCGACACGTTGGATAGGCTCCGACAGCAGAGAGGCTGGCAATATACAGTAAGAGAACCCTGACAGATGTCTTCCAACATTGGAGCTGTACAGCCTTAAATCATAATGTCTTCAGACATAAGACAGTGGATTGGAAAAGGTTAATAATTAAATGTGCTGCATTATTTAAGGCTGCCTGTCCGTGGGCGAGTTTTAATTGTGTTCCCCGCGGTGATAATCCGTCCCCGGGGAAAGCAGTGAACGCTCTCCATAGCATTGCTATGGAGCGCTCTTCCCCACTGTCCACGAGCGGAGAATCATTGCGATTCTCCTCTCGCTGGCGGCAAATCGTAGCATGCTATTCTCCGCAGTCCTCCGCAGTCAGCCTATCTGTGAGATAAGGCTGACTGCGGAGATCCGCCTGCAGGCTCCTGCTCCCAGGCGGCAGCTCCCGCAGAGGAGATCCGCCGTGGGATACCACAACGCCAGTGGACAGGCAGCCTAATGCTGAATGAAAGAAATGAAAGGTGGAAGATATCTGCGAAGGAGCAAATTTCAATTTGCCTACCTTATTAGATTCACTTGCGGCATTAAGGCCCCATTTATATGTTACAAGATGATGTTTTCCTAGCTGTGTTTCCCCTGTGTTCCACAGCTTCGCCTCTTGACTATGTAGTCATGTGAAATGCGTGTCGGTGTGTGCCAGTCTGAGGGTTTGTATTTCATTCTCATCTATTCGCATATTTTACATGGCCTTTTTGTGCTTATTATTGGACGTCACCAATACATCAGACCAAGATGTAATAAATGTCCACAAATGACCAATAGAGGTAATTAGCTGACAGGAGTCCGCTTCTTCACCGAATACTTCAGACGTGAACAATAACTAGTGCCCATGTAGTGGCGGGCCTGGGACAAATGCACTCCCATTATGGCTGATTGGTCGGCTAGGAGAAAGACCTCCTTGTTTGCCAATCAGTCCATACACCACAGGAGATATCGTAGCAGGGTTGTTAGGAAGGGCACATTATACACTGAGCCCATTGAGGGATTTCTGACAGATGACACCTCAGCTCAGAATGACAGCGCACATGCGCTGAAGGCACAGTGCCGTGGGCTGGGGGTGATGTCTTGACGTCACCCTGGCTCCATGTCCTGATTGCGTCTGGTGTGCCACTATGTATAAGTATTGTCTTTCGCTGGTCTGTTTTCTATTGCTGTATTATATACTATTGGTTGGATTACATAATAAATGGTCATACCTGGGTATACCTCATATGTGTGTAAGAGTATGGGACTTATATTTGAGCTACACATTATTAGCCTCCGTCTGGCATTTCTCTGTGATTATGCCTTTGCCTTTTATACGGTTTTATATTAGGGTCCCTAGTAAAGTTGTTATATTTCTATTCTTTCATTTGTGTTTTGAATTTCTCTATTGGTGATTATTATCATGCAATCCCACAAAACACTATATTATGTAAGCATTAGTTACTTTTCTTAGGTTGACCAATGACCAGATTAGATAAGTAGAGAAGGCAGTAAAAAGTTGCCAAGTGTTGTTGGGCAGAAGAGTAACTTAAAGAAGTTAAACCATCAAACACAACTCCTTGCAGAATGTGGCACCCAGGGCAAACAAATAATCTTCCTGAGTCCCACTCCTTGCAACCCCAGCAAATAGCTGACTTTACAGCCACCCAGGCATTTCCCCTGCATCAATTGCTGGAAGGAAAATGTAATATTACAGGGTGGCCATTCAAATGAATGGTGATGCTGTAATGCAAGGACAGCACAAAGTCGGGAGCTAGAACGGGAGCTGTGCTTACAGAGTAGCTCTCCATTCTGGGTCATCGAAGGGGTTCCTGAGTGGGCATATGAGCAGTGGTTGTGTTCTTTTTACCATCTACTATTTATAATTCTGGCATCTTCTCATATTGTAAAGCAGCATGTGTGCCTCTTGATGCATCAGGACCCAGTTGGGACAGCTACCTCAGCATCACCTATAGTTAATCAACTGGGTAGCAAATCTATGCAGGTAAGGAACAGTTCACCAATGGATGGAATATAAAGTTCAATCTGTACTGTAACTTGTTCATAGACCTGTGCTCATAAGTCAAATCTGAAAAGGTTCAAGAAGGGCATCGGACTGAAAACAGAAGATGAAACTCCATCATGATTAGTACCAGATCTTTTTTGCAAGCTAACTTACATGTAATATTTCATTTTTCTTTAATCTATAGTTGCCTTCTTAATACTCAAGTGCGTCCAAGCAGCATTTTTCATCATATTTTATCATCTTACATACCTCATGGTTGCAATTAGAAGTTAGGAGTGTTAAACAATGACTTTATGAAGAACACTCTTCTATACGCAGATGGCAATGGATAGCTGGTGCTGTAATATGATATAGATGGATTGACAAGCTGCAGGTTTTAATAAGCAGGTCATGCTACTCTAGACATAATTAGCCTGAAGGGAGCTTCGCTCAGTGATGTCATCCCATGCTACTATCTGAAGGCAGCAGTGGAAAATTCTAAAAAAAAAATCACAACTTCAGCATATTAAGCCAATGCAAGAACAGAGAATAAAAAAGAAAAGGTGTCATAACACCTGGATGGTATTTAATGAGCAATCAAATGATCACAAGTTTAAGTCCCCTCTGGGGACTAAAGAAAAGTTTAAAAATGAGTAAAAAGAAGTTTTATCAACTATTAGAAAAAAACAAAAGGTAATAAAAGTTTAACCTTCCCTTTCCCATATTTAGACTAAAAAAATCTAAACAAAAAAAGAACATATTTTGGATGACTGCGTCCAGTAATTTAATGCACTATTTATCCTGCATGGTGAACATCATCAAAAATAAATAAATACACTACACAACACTAGAATTGCACGTTTTTAGTCACCTGGTCTTCAAGAAAAATTTATTAAAAAGTGTTCAAAAATCCATGTAGATTCTAAAATGATAGCAATGGAAACTACAGGACGTCCCACAAAAAACACCCCAATATATCTCTTAGTTATAAAAATTACATCTTTGAACATGAAGGGACTTAATAGTCCCTTTAAACGATCTATTCTCTGGAAAGAAGCTAACAAATTGAAATGTGACATTTTCTGCGCCCAGGAAACACACCTAAATGAAAAAGACATAATTAGGCTTCAAAACAAAAACTTCCCGCATATTTTTCACTCCCATGCTATCAACAATAAAAGAGGTGTCCTAATAGCTGTAAAATGGACAGAAGCTTTTCAATGTTTAGATGTGGTTGCGGATGAGGAAGGGAGATTTATTATATTATCATGTTTGATTAATAACATCCCATATACTATTCTCACAATATACTCACCCAATACCAAACAGCCCGCTTTTATTCGGGGAATTCTAGACCATCTCCCAAGTGTCAAACAAGGAGCCTTGATTATTTGCGGTGACTTCAACATTGTCCCCAATGACTCCCTTGATAGAAGCGGCTCTTTGCCTGTTGGTAGTGCACAGGAGTTACAGGACCATATTTCTTAAAGTGACCTATATGACGTTTGGAGAATCCTACATACCAACAATAGAGATTACACCTTTTTCTCACATCCTCACAAAATTTACTTGCGAATCGACTACTTTCTAGTTGATAAGTGGGTGTTACAGAAATCTCACTCGTCGGACATAGATCTTATAACTTGGTCCGACCATGCTCCTGTTTCCCTGTCTATTAATGAGGTGTTTAACTTAGCTCCATCATCTCCTTGGAGACATAACAGCTCTCTTCTTAATGACTTAGAATTCGCAGATGAAATCAAAAAGCATTTGGAAGAATATTTCTCTCTAAATGATACAGGCGATACTTCAATCCCGTCTATCTGGTGTGCTCACAAAGCCGTGATGAGGGGCCACTTTCTAAAAAAAAGCGGCATACGAGAAGAAAAAAAGATTTAAAGAAATAGATGACCTCCTATCACGCATTAAACAACTAGAGATTTTAAATAAAAACCCCTTCTTGGACAAAACTTTATCAGAGTTGAAAATTTCACGCTTCCGCTTATACAACCTTATGCAAAATAAATACGAATTTCACCTCTGCAGATCTAAGCTTGTTAATAGAGATTAGCGAACGTACTCGTTTAGGGCAATTTCGTAATCGAGCATCACTTTTTTCGAGTAACTGACTACTCGGGCCAAAAGATTCGGTGGGGGCCGGGGGCGGCATGGTGGAGCGGGCGGTAGCAGTGCGGAACAGGGGGGGAGTTCTCTCTCTCTCTCCCACCTCCCCACTCCCCTCTGCAACCCCCCGCTCACCCCCGGCGCCCCCCGAATCTTTTCGCCTGAGTAGGCAGGTACTCGAAAAAGCAATGCTCGATTGCGAAATTGCCCTAAACGAGTACGTTTGCTCATCTCTACTTGTTAACTATAGCTAGGGAAACAACACTTCTAAACTTCTAGCTAAAGGAGTGAAAACCAATTAAACCAAAACCAGAATCCCATTCTTACTAGACTCCTCTAATAACAAAATCATTAATCCTCGCAACATTGCAGAAGAATTTGCACGATATTATAGCTCACTTTACAACTTAAGAGACGTAGAGAATGTGACACATCTCAACCCGCAGCTCATTCAGAATTTTTTAAATAGCATTACAGATGAGCGAGCACCAAAATGCTCGGGTGCTCGTTACTCGAGTCGTACTTCCTGCGATGCTCGAGGGTTCATTTCGAGTAACGAACCCCATTGAAGTCAATGGGTGACTCGAGCATTTTTGTATGGGACCTATGCTCCGCTAAGGTTTTCATTTGTGAAAATCTGGGAAATTCAAGAAAGTGATGGGAACGACACAGAAACGGATAGGGCAGGCAAGGGGCTACATGTTGGGCTGCATCTCAAGTTCCCAGGTCCCACTATTAAGCCACAATAGCGGCAAGAGTGGGCCCCCCCCCAACAATTTTTACTTCTGAAAAACCCTCATTAGCAAGGCATACCTTAGCTAAGCCCCACACTACCTCCAACAAAGCACAATTATTGCCTGCATGACACTCCGCTGCCACTTCTCCTGGGTAACATGCTGCCCAACCGCCCATTTCAGTAATAGTAGCAGTCAAGACAGGCCCCAGTAACAATTCCAAAGCAGCAGTATAGGGGAGCACAGTATTAGTTCCATTTCAGTAGTAGTAGCAGTCTAGACAGGCCCCAGTAACATATCACTAGCAGCAGTATAGAAATGAATAATGAGCAAGGCTGGGTATTAACGAGCGACTACTACCCCCAGCAGACACGCAGTAAACTGTAGACGGTCACAGGCTTAGCTGGGTAATAATGAGCGACTACTACCCCCAGCACACACGCAGTAAACTGAAGACGGTCACAGGCAGCCCAAATATTTTTTGGGAAAAAGCCCACTGCCTATATAGCCTGTATATGGATTTCCCTGTTGGAGGATGACTGTGGTTATTGAAAGCACAGTGCAGCCAGAAAAAATTATGCGCAAGGCTGCAGTAACACCTAGCTGGGTAATAGTGAGCGAATACTACCCCCAGCAGACACGCAGTAAACTGAACACGGTCACAGGCAGCCCAAAGATTTTTTTTTCCAATTTTTTTGAAAAAGCCCACTGCCTATATAGCCAGTATATCTCTTTCCCTGTACCACTGTCCCTGCCTCACCAGTACTGCCCCTATACTCAGTAAAATGACTGCAGACTGAAGACGCTATGGTCTGCACGCCCGATATACAAAAAAAAAAAAATGAGCAAAACTGCTAAAAGCAGCCTCAACAGTACTGCACACGGTCAGATGTGGCCCTAAGAAGGACCGTTGGGGTTCTTGAAGACGAAGATAACAGCCTAACACTCTCCCTATAGCAGCTACAGCAGGATGGCACTTTCCCTAATGTCTCTCAGCGTGCATCTGTGGCGAGCCGCGGCCGGCCCCAGTTTATAATACTCGGGTGTCACCTGATCTCCCCAGCCACTTACTGCAGGGGGGTGGGATAGGGCTGGAACTTCACAGGAGGAAGTTGTAATGCCTTCCCTGTGTTTCTATTGGCCAGAAAACGGCGCAAACTTTTCTGGGAAGAAAATGGAAGTGACTCGAACACCGCGTGGTGCTCGTCTCGAGTAACGAGGATCTCGAACACCCTAATACTCGAACGAGTATCAAGCTCAGACGAGTACGTTCGCTCATCTCTAAATAGCATCTCTCTCCCTTCTCTTTCAAAATCACAATTCTCAGTTCTTAATAAAGAGATTTCCATTTTAGAAATATTGGACACCATTGCTTTGTTAAAATTGAACAAGTCTCCTGGTCCAGACGGCCTA
The DNA here is from genome assembly GCF_035609145.1 of Eleutherodactylus coqui. Taxonomy (NCBI): domain Eukaryota; kingdom Metazoa; phylum Chordata; class Amphibia; order Anura; family Eleutherodactylidae; genus Eleutherodactylus; species Eleutherodactylus coqui. The sequence goes on along the minus strand of NC_089838.1, from coordinate 124,242,171 downwards.
TCCAATGAATACTACAAGAGGTTTGCCAACACCATGGCCCCACACCTACTAAAAATGTTTAATCATGTCACTTCTTCAGGGTCTTTTCTTTCAGAGATGTTAGGTACCCTGACATTTACGCTTCTTAAAACAGGCAAACAACTCACTACCCCCGCAGATATTAGGCCCATATCGCTTCTTAATTCGGACCTGAACATTTTCGCTAAAATCCTGGCTTTAAGGCTAAACAACATTCTTCCAAGTCTTATTCAAAATGATCAGGTGGGGTTTATTAAGGACAGACAGACTTCAGATGCCACCAGAAGATTTATAAATCTGATCGAACTGGCTGAATCTAGTCATACCCCGCCTCTGCTGCTATCACTCCATGCGGAGAACGATTTCGATAGGATGCACTGGGGCTATTTGAAAGCTGTCGTCAAAAAATTTGGGTTTGAGGAACAATTTTTGTATATGCTACAATGTCTTTGTACAATTCTCCCAATGCCCGGGTATACTCCTCTAGTTTTATGTCCCAAACCTTCTCAATGAGTAACAGTACTAGACAGGATTGTCCTATGCCTCCACTGTTATTTGCCCTTCTAATGGAACCGTTCGCAGAACATATCACATCATCCCCAGAGGTCTCAGGCAGTGAGGGGAGAGGGAACTGCTTCGATGGAACCGTACATGAAGGCGCCGGCCGATATACACTCGTGTAAATAAGCCCTTAGGCCTAATGTCCACCGGCATGCATGGTGGAATCCCGCTGCGGTTTCTACCTGTGCCCGCAGCCATGAGAAAAGAAATGACAGTATACTTACCTGTCCGGACGCTGTGGGTCCCCCCTTTGTCCCGGCCGGGTCTTCTTTCTTCTGACCGGTGGATGTGCTTGGCACACCGGCAGCGTGCTGCGCCCATGCGCCGTGCTCACTTTCTATCACCTATGGATAGGATCGTGAAAGAAAAAAAAAAATTTCCTTCCAAAAAAATTTTTATTAAGACATTTTGGTCTTTAAACTTTTGGACTTTTCAAAGTATGGCGAGAAAACTGCAAACAGCCCAAAACAAAAATAAAATCAACAACATTGAAGCAGCATACATGTATTTACATTTATAGATTAATGTATGTGGCAGAGGTACTTGGCAAGGCCTGATCAGCCACACCTTGCCCTGGATGGTGTTGCAATGGTGCTGCCCCTGGAGCCTGAGGTTGATTTCTCCCTGAAATTTGCATGGGCATTTGAGAACTCTGGCCTGTGCGTGGGAGAAAGAAGCTTGTGGGCTGCTGCACATAGTGGTAATGAGAATTTTGTGGAATAGGGCCAAACTGCTGAGGAAGGGGGGGGGGGGGGGGGACAAGTATGGGCGTTCCTGCACTTGAACATTACTGGCTGCAAAATTACCATCGATACAGTATTGATGTATGCAGTTAAAAAAATGCATCACCCTGGATTGGTCGTGTGCACTTCAACAACTGATGTTAATGCCATAACGAGTGGCAGCTGCAGATGTTCAGCAATTCGGCGACTTTAGGCTGCCAAACTGTGGACCATTGCCCCAGCCCAATCCATCTCTCTTTGTGCACGCAAAAAATCATAGACCTTGGTGTTCACATAACGGCCAACAGGCCCTCTCTCCCTGTTGCGACGACACCTTCTAGCTGGTCGCACAGGGAGAGCTTCCTGTGAGGTCGATGCTCCTTGCTGGGAGGTCAATGTTCTTTGCTGGGAGGTCGATGCTGCTTGCTGGCAGGTCAATGCTGCCTTCTCTGCTGCTGCCCCCACATTGGCTAAACCAGCCCTACTGGCCTGCGTATATACAAATGAGCTGGCATCACTATCACTATCTGAAGCCATTTCCTCCCGCCCATGGATGCTATCAGCAGTCCTGACAAAGAAAGGGGAAAAACAAAGGAAATGGGTTAAGCGGCACACTCTAAAACAGTGATGGCAACCCTATGGTACCAGTGCCAGAAGCAGCACACAGAGCCCTCTCTGCTGGCACGAGCCAACGGGAGCTGCTCACCACAGTAGTGATTATGGCTGGGGTGTCTTAGCTTACTGGACGTTAACCACGTAGCGCTGCTGCTGGCAGCGCTGATTCCAGCACACTGTCTGATGTCAGTGTGTGCAGCCAGCATCCTCCTCCCGTGAGTCCTCTCCTCCTTAGTTCTGCAGGAGAGAACAGGGAGGAAACATTCCAGGCTCACACAGTGACGGCAGTGTGCACCCAGAATCAGCACCGAGAAGAGGAGGAGCAGTGCTGACTATAATTGTATGGGGTGGGGGATATTACTACTAGGGCTGCTGAAGGGGTCACTAATACTACTAGAGCCATGTGGGAGCATACCGCTGTCAGCGCTCCCTGGCTTCTGGTTCCCAGCGGCTAGCTCAGGTGCGGTGTTGCTGGTCAGGTCAGGCTACTACAGGCCACGGAGAACCAGAAGCTGGAACGCGCTGACAGCGGGAAGCCTTCGGAAGAAGTAATGGGGAGCAACACATAGACACATAAACTCCACACCCCATCCTTGCCACTGAGGTCAAGAAATACCCCCCCCAAAAAAAAATGTTGGGTTCACAGCAAGCATGGGGGATGAGAGATACCCGGTTTTATTGCCCTATGTGCCCATCCCCACCAGGCCTCTATAATTACCCTGTTTTAAGACATACTGTACAGTTTTACATTATTACTTTCATCTAAGATTTAAAGAATGCCAGGAAGGATGGGGGGGATTATTTTTAGGGAGTCAATTTTTTCAATTTTTTTTTCTGCACAGGTGTACAATGGGGCCTGGAATTTATTCAGCTGTGGCCAGAAAGCCACAGGTGTTTCCTTGATTATAGGCTTAGCCAAGTGTCCAGTAAGCAGATTGGGGCTACAATGGGGGTATTGCTGAACACACAAGAACCAGTGCTATAAACTCTGCGGTGGGTCTCCTCAGTTTTATCAGCTTGAAACAAAGACAATCATCATGAATATGATATATTTGTGGGGGAAAAAAGAAATTTAGTTTATTTTTCACCTGCTTTATAATAATTTTTGCAAAAAACTGTGGGGTCAGAATGCTCAGTACACACCTAGATAAATGAGCTAAGGAATCTAGATTTCAAAAATGGGGTAATTGTTTTGGCAGCTTGATGGCTCTACAAGTGTGCTATGGGCCCTGGAATTTATTCAGTTGTGCCCTGAAAGCCAAAGGATGTTCCCTCCATTACAGGCCTAGCCATGCGTCCTATAAGTAAATTGGGGCTACAATGGGTATGTTTCTGAACACATGACAAGCAGGGTTTTCGACTTTGGGGTGCAAGTCTTCATTCACATGTGTGCTGTACAAAAAAACTGTTTTTCATATTATACAATTACCAAAAAATCAAAATCGTAATTCTTTGATTCTGCTTTGCTTAGATTATTTCAGAACTGTTGGGTCAAAATGTGCAGTACACCCCTAGATGAATTTGTTAAGGGGTCTAGTTTTCAAAATGGGGTCATTTGTGGGGTTTCTGTATCATTTTGGCAATGGGCAAGTGGTAATGGGGCCTAAAACACATTCAAGCTAAATTTCTGTTCCAAAAGCCACCGGCAGCTCTTTTAGTTTTTGGCCCCATAGTGCATACATACATAAGACTACGGCCACTATGGGTATATTTCTGTACACAGTACAAACAGGGCTATCAATTTTGGGGTGCAAATCCTGATTTTCATGTGCGCTATAGAAAACAAACCTCTCTTTAACTCCTTAATGACATGGCCTATTTTGGCGTTGAGGACCAAGCGATTTTTGGTATTTTTCCATCTCCATTTTTCAAAATGCATAACTTTTTTATTTTTCCGTCGACGCGGCCTTATAAGGGCTTGTTTTTTGCGTGGCGAGCTGTAGTTTTTATCGGTGCCACTTTTGGGTACATAGGCTATATCGTAAAACTTTTATTATTTTTTTTATGATAACAGGGAGAGAAAACACATCAATTCTGACATAGATTATTATTTTTTTTTTACAGCGTTAATCATGAAGCATAAATGACACACTAAATTTTTTCTGCGGGTCGGTACGGTTACAACGATACCAAAATTCTTATATTTCTTTTAGGTTTTTACACTTTTTTGCAATAAAACCCCTTTTTATTCTCTATAGCTGCATTCAAAGTCCTGTAACTTTTTTATTTTTCTATGTACGGAGCTCTATAAGGGCTTATTTTTTTCGAGACGAGCTGTAATTTTTGTTGGTTCCATTTTGGGGAAGGTACGGCTTTTTTGATCACTTTTATTGCATTTTTTGGGAGGCAAAATGCTAAACTCGGTCTGCCGGGACAAGGTGAGTATATATATTTTTTTTATTTTTACACATTTCTGGATGAATTTCAGGGAAGGGCTTATATATTTAAGCCCTTCCCGAAAATTCATCCCGCGCTCGCCCGCAGCGCATTGCTTTCAATGGAGCCGGCTGTCTTGCCAGCTCCATGGAATTCAATGCGCTGGTCAGCTCCAGCCCGTTTCTATTGAAACGCGGCTAGGAGCAGTATTTTCGGGCGATTTTTCGTCCCCGGTCACGCGATTTGCGGATGCGCATCCGTCATGTGATCCGCAAATCGCGGGAAAAAACGCCCGTGTGACTAAGGCCTTTGCCATACAAAATAAAAAGCATGTTCAACGCTTTGTACACGTCGTTACGTACGCGTCAATACCCAATATGCGGGGTTTTAATTTTTTTTTTACCTTTTTTAATGCTAATATTAGAAAAAGCATAAAAAGGGGGTTTTTTTACATTTTTTTTTACATTTTTCTTTTTTTTACATTTTTCTTTTCTTTTTTTACACTATTTGAGTCCTTCTGAGGGACTTGCAGCACTATGCCTATGATCGCTGACATAAGGCATGGCAGAGCTACTGCTCTGCCATGCCTTATCGCTTATACAGCGATCATAGGCATTGACAATACAGGACGCCAGTGTCCTGTTGCCATGGTGACAGGCCGGGCTCTCGCGATGACATCGCGAGAGCCGGCCGGAGACACAGAGGGAGCGCGCTCCCTCTGTGAACTCTTTCCCTGCCGTGATCTACTTAGATTGCGGCAGGGAAGGGGTTAACAGCGGAGGGCGCATCTCCGATGACCCCCCACTGTTACAGCGGGATCATATGTGATCTCGCGCTATCCCCAGGACGTACCGGTACGTCCTGTTGCGGGAAGTACCAGGCTCCCAGGACGTACCGGTATGTCCTGAGGAGGGAAGGGGTTAAAATGACATATTTGCAAAAATATGAAATTTTATATTTTCTCCTCTAAATTGCATTAATTGCTGAAAAAAACTGTGAGGTCAAAAGGATCATCACACCCCTCAGTGAATATATTTATGGGTACTTTTTTTTTTAATGTGGTCATTTGTGGGGGTATCTATCATTATGCAGGCATCATGTAGAAAAATAAAATGTTCCTCGAAATTTCCATAATTAATATTAAATTTGTACGTCTCCTAAATTGTGTAAAAAAAGCCTAAAGTTTTTCCAATGTGCTTCCAGAATAAAGTAAACAGATAGAAATATGTATCTCATCAAAAATTCATACAGTATGAAAAGTTGACATATTGCAGTTGAAAATCTGAAAAAAATGACTTTTTTTTTCAAAATGTTGCCAATTTTGGTGCTTTTAATTAGTAGACACAAATTCTGTCCGTCTATTTTTACCACCTAAATGAAGTACAATATGTGGCAAAAAACTATGTCACAATTACTTGGATATGTTAAAGTTCCACATTTCAGATTTCCAAAATTTGGCCTGGTCATTAAGGCTCAAACAGGCTTAGTCACTAAGGGGTTAAAGATGTCCCATACATGTCTGTCTTGTTTTGCTCTTCTCCTTTTCTACATTTATCTTTTTTACTACCTCCTGTTTCCAATTTTCCCTCGTACATTACATACATTATGTTCCAAACATAGGAGGACATTCATAAATAATACTACGTACGAGTAAGATATGGTAGGACCTACCTCCCCACTTTTTTTTCAAACTGACGCGGAATAACTAAGAGTTTGAAACGCAAAAAAAAAAGATATTTACCTCATTCATGCACAATAATGCTCCGTTGCGGGGAGTGTAGTTGCACATACGCCCGTGTGAAGAAGCCCTTAATGATATAGGATAGCTTGTGAGTTTATCAGCAATACCCATTAAGTAAATAGTAACAACTGCTTGCTGCATTTGTAAATGGATAGAATAAATAAGTACAACATATAGACTTCTAGGCAATTAGTCTGTACATTTCTATTGTTCAGGGCTTGACAGTTTGGGGCTTATGTAATTGTCAGTGAAAACACAGAGGAGCACTAGAACTTTTCTCAGAGCTATAATCTTATCTCCAAATAACTCGTCATGAAATGTATCACAACCTACAATTAATCTGCATGGATAAAAATAAGATTCTGTCTTCCACCCTCGTAAAATAGCAACATTTTTTAACCGTCTGGAGAATGCTCTTCGGTTCTCCACGATTGAAGTAAGATCACCACATACAGCCTATGGCTTATGCACAGTATGTAGGATATTTATAGCATGAATCAGACCTGTGCCATTTAAATTGCATATCATGTACCTTTGGCATACAGGAATTTCCTAAAAAAGCGTTCCCTTTATAAGTAGGGTAATTCAACAGGAGAAAAAAATATTCTCCATAAACTCTGGAGTACATTAGTGGGCCCAACCTGCATTCTGCACAAAGTCTTGCAGGGGGTGATTAGATTTCTAAGCAACTGATCTGTCCTAGCATTATATCACTCCCTATGTTGGACTAGCCCTACAAAATATTAGAGGATACTTCAATGGGACTAGGTTGTGACACAATAATAAAAACTTAAAACAAAGGGACGTCAAAGGGCCAGCAGAAGATAACCCCATGGAGCTTATTTTGTGGCCAGTTACTTACCCCTAATATCTATTTTCTATGAGCTTATTTGTAAATAGCCTATTGATATGTCATCAAACTGCTAACAACCACTTGTCTGTCTGTATGTGTGTGAGTGATTCTTATGCTCCTTCCCTGGTAATGTCATCGCTCCACCCCCTAGTGACGCCATCGAAGGTCCTGCAACATATATAAAACACAGAGTCTGATGGAGAGAAGAACAACACAGTTAGGGCTCTTGAAAAGGGGAGGACAAAAATAACAAAATGAGAATACAACTAAGCCATTATTATCTCAGAAGACACAACTCAGAGTACATTAATGTGATCTGCTCACTGAGTGTCCCATGCAGCATACCAACAGAAACACTAGAGCTGTGTTACCAGCAAAGGGATTACTAGTAGAGATGAGCGAGCACCAAAATGCTCGGGTGCTCGTTACTCGGGACGAACTTTTCGCGATGCTCGAGGGTTCGTTTCGAGTAACGAACCCCATTGAAGTCAATGGGTGACCCGAGCATTTTTGTATTTCGCCGATGCTCGCTAAGGTTTCCTTGTGTGAAAATCTGGGCAATTCAAGAAAGTGATGGGAACGACACAGCAACGGATAGGGCAGGCGAGGGGCTACATGTTGGGCTGCATCTCAAGTTCACAGGTCCCACTATTAAGCCACAATAGCGGCAAGAGTGGGCCCCCCCCCCCTCCCAACAACTTTTACTTCTGAAAAGCCCTCATTAGCATGGCATACCTTTGCTAAGCACCACACTACCTCCAACAAAGCACAATCACTGCCTGCATGACACTCCACTGCCACTTCTCCTGGGTTACATGCTGCCCAACCGCCCCCCCTCCCCCCCACAGCGCACACCAAAGTGTCCCTGCGCAGCCTTCAGCTGCCCTCATGCCACACCACCCTCATGTCTATTTAGAAGTGCGTCTGCCATGAGGAGGAACCGCAGGCACACACTGCAGAGGGTTGGCACGGCTAGGCAGCGACCCTCTTTAAAAGGGGCGGGGCGATAGCCCACAATGCTGTACAGAAGCAATGAGAAATAGAATCCTGTGCCACCGCCATCAGGAGCTGCACACATGGGCATAGCAATGGGGAACCTATGTGCCACACACTATTAATTCTGTCAAGGTGTCTCTGCATGCCCCAGTCAGACCGGGCTTTTTAATTCATAGACACAGGCAGGTACAACTCCCTATTGTGAAGTCCCTGTCGACTGACAGCATGGGTGGCTACCTGGAACCCACCGGCGATACACAAAAATATCCCATTGCATTGCCCAACACAGCTGAGGTAGTAATGTCGTGCTTAATGCAGGTGGGCTTCGGCCCACACTGCATGCCCCAGTCAGACTGGGGTTCTTTACAAGTGGACACATGTAGGTTAAACTCCGTGTGCACCTACAGCATGGGTGGCTCCCTGGAACCCACCGGCGATACACAAAAATATCCCATTGCATTGCCCAACACAGCTGAGGTAGTAATGTCGTGCTTAATGCAGGTGGGCTCCGGCCCACACTGCATGCCCCAGTCAGACTGGGGTTCTTTACAAGTGGAAACAGATGCATTTATAATTCCCTGTGGACCCACAGCATGGGTGGGTGCCAGGAAGCCACCGGCGGTACATAGAAATATCCCATTGCATTGCCCAACACAGCTGAGGTAGTAATGTCGTGCTTAATGCAGGTGGGCTCCGGCCAACACTGCATGCCCCAGTCAGACTGGGGTTCTTTACAAGTGGAAACAGATGCATTTATAATTCCCTGTGGACCCACAGCATGGGTGGGTGCCAGGAAGCCACCGGCGGTACATAGAAATATCCCATTGCATTGCCCAACACAGCTGAGGTAGTAATGTCGTGCTTAATGCAGGTGGGCTCCGGCCAACACTGCATGCCCCAGTCAGACTGGTAATATGTACCTTAACAGTAACCGCGTTGGTGGTAATGTGGTGGTGACTGCGGACCTAGTAGCGCGGTTTTATTTTGTTGGTTTTCGGAATGTGGCCAGGATTAAGTGGGCCGTGGCGGGGGATGTTTTGGAGGCACTACGTGTCCTCTCCACGTGTCCGTGGTTATATGCACCTTAACAGTAACAGCGTTGGTGGGAAATGGCCTCGCCGCCATCATGTCTTTGGGAAGCCTCTGTTTCCACACTCCAGAGACATACCATTAGCAGCGGTATAGGCAGATCCCAGAATTAGTAACATTTCAGCCGTAGCATTAGCGACAGGCCCCACTAACATATCACTAGCAGCATTATAGGGGGAGCACAGTCTTAGTTCCATTTCAGTAATAGTAGCAGCCTACACAGGCCCCAGTAACAATTCCAAAGCAGCAGTATAGTGGGAGCGCAGTCTTCGTTCCATTTCAGTAATAGTAGCAGCCTACACAGGCCCCAGGAACAATTCCGAAGCAGCAGTATAGGAGGAGCATAGTCTTAGTTCCATTTAAGTCATTGTAGCAGCCTACACAGGCCCCAGGAACAATTCCGAAGCAGCAGTATAGTGGGAGCGCAGTCTTAGTTCCATTTCAGTAGCTGCAGTATAGCAAAGGCCCAAGTTACATTTATGTAGCTAAAGTGTAGGCCAACCCCACACACACTTCTGTACCATGAGTGCAGGCGAAGAACATACAAATTGCTATGATTACACTGTAGGTGAGGGCCCCAAAACATTGGTGTACCAATAGTACTAATGTACCTCAGTAAAAATTGGCCATGCCCAACCAAGATGGCAGGTAAACCCATTAATCGCTTTGGTTAATGTGGCTTAAGTGGTAACTAGGCCTGGAGGCAGCCCAGTTTAACGAAAAATTGGTTCAAGTTAAAGTTCCAACACTTTTAAGAGCATTGAAACGTATAAAAAAATTTTAGAAAAATTATATGAGTGAGCCTTGTGGCCCTAAGAAAAATTGCCCGTTCAGCGTGATTACGTGAGGTTTCAGGAGGAGGAGCAGGAGGAGGAGGAGGAATATTAGACACAGATTGATGAAGCAGAAATGTCCCCGTTTTGGATGGTGAGAGAGAACGTAGCTTCCATCCGCGGGTGCAGCCTACGTATTGCTTACGTATCGCTGCTGTCCACTGGTGGAGAAGAGAAGTCTGGGGAAATCCAGGCTTTGTTCATCTTGATGAGTGTTAGCCTGTTGGCACTGTCGGTTGACAGGCGGGTACGCTTATCTGTGATGATTCCCCCAGCCGCACTAAACACCCTTTCCGACAAGACGCTAGCCGCAGGACAAGCAAGCACCTCCAGGGCATACAGCGCTAGTTCAGGCCACGTGTCCAGCTTCGACACCCAGTAGTTGTAGGTGGCAGAGGCGTCACGGAGGACGGTCGTGCGATCAGCTACGTACTCCCTCACCATCCTTTTACAGTGCTCCCGCCGACTCAGCCTTGACTGGGGAGCGGTGACACAGTCTTGCTGGGGAGCCATAAAGCTGTCCAGGCCCTTAAAGACTGTTGCACTGCCTGGGCTGTACATGCTGCTCGATCTACGCACCTCCCCTGCTACCTGGCCCTCGGAACTGCGCCTTCTGCCACTAGCGCTGTCGGATGGGAATTTTACCATCAGCTTGTCCGCCAGGGTCCTGTGGTATAGCAACACTCTCGAACCCCTTTCCTCTTCGGGAATGAGAGTGGGAAGGTTCTCCTTATAGCGTGGGTCGAGCAGTGTGTACACCCAGTAATCCGTAGTGGCCAGAATGCGTGTAACGCGAGGGTCACGAGAAAGGCATCCTAACATGAAGTCAGCCATGTGTGCCAGGGTACCTGTACGCAACACATGGCTGTCCGCACTAGGAAGATCACTTTCAGGATCCTCCTCCTCCTCCTCCTCCTCCTCAGGCCATACACGCTGAAATGATGACAGGCAAACAGCATGGGTACCGTCAGCAGTGGGCCAAGCTGTCTCTTCCCCCTCCTCCTCATCCTCCTCATGCTCCTCCTCCTCCTCCTGAACGCGCTGAGATATAGACAGGAGGGTGCTCTGACTATCCAGCGACATACTGTCTTCCCCCGCCTCTGTTTCCGAGCGCAAAGCGGCTGCCTTTATGGTTTGCAGGGAACTTCTCAAGATGCATAGCAGAGGAATGGTGGCGCTAATGATTGCAGCATCGCCGCTCACCACCTGGGTAGACTGCTCAAAGTTTCGAAGGACCTGGCAGATGTCTGCCAACCAGGCCCACTCTTCTGAAAAGAATTGAGGAGGCTGACTCCCACTGCGCCACCCATGTTGGAGTTGGTATTCCACTATAGCTCTACGCTGCTCATAGAGCCTAGCCAACATGTGGAGCGTAGAGTTCCACCGTGTGGGCACGTCGCACAGCAGTCGGTGCACTGGCAGATTAAACCGATGTTGCAGGGTGCGCAGGGTGGCAGCGTCCGTGTGGGACTTGCGGAAATGTGCGCAGAGCCGGCGCACCTTTACGAGCAGGTCTGACAAGCGTGGGTAGCTTTTCAGAAAGCGCTGAACCACCAAATTAAAGACGTGGGCCAGGCATGGCACGTGCGTGAGGCTGCCAAGCTGCAGAGCCGCCACCAGGTTACGGCCGTTGTCACACACGACCATGCCCGGTTGGAGGCTCAGCGGCGCAAGCCAACGGTCGGTCTGCTCTGTCAGACCCTGCAGCAGTTCGTGGGCCGTGTGCCTCCTATCTCCTAAGCTGAGTAGTTTCAGCACGGCCTGCTGACGCTTGCCCACCGCTGTGCTGCCACGCCGCGCGACACCGACTGCTGGCGACGTCCTGCTGCTGCTGACACATCTAGATTGCGAGACAGAGGTTGAGGAGGAGGGTGCTTTAGTGGAAGAAGCATACACCGCCGAACATACCACCACCGAGCTGGGGCCCGCAATTCTGGGGGTGGGTAGGACGTGAGCGGTCCCAGGCTCTAACTCTGTCCCAGCCTCCACTAAATTCACCCAATGTGCCGTCAGGGAGATGTAGTGGCCCTGCCTGCCTGTGCTTGTCCACGTGTCCGTAGTTAAGTGGACCTTGCCACTAACCGCATTGGTGAGGGCGCGTACAATGTTGCGGGAGACGTGGTCGTGCAGGGCTGGGACGGCACATCGAGAAAAGTAGTGGTGACTGGGAACTGAGTAGCTCGGGGCCGCCGCCGCCATCATAGCTTTGAAAGCCTCTGTTTCCACAACCCTATACGGCAGCATCTCAAGGCTGATAAATTTGGCTATGTGGACGGTTAACGATTGAGCGTGCGGGTGCGTGGCGGCGTACTTGCGCTTGCGCTCCAACACTTGCGCTAGCGACGGCTGGACTGTGCGGTGCGAGACATTGGTGGATGGGGCCGAGGACAGCGGAGGTGAGGGTGTGGGTGCAGGCCATGAGACGGTAGTGCCTGTGTCCTGAGAGGGGGGTTGGATCTCAGTGGCAGGTTGGGGCACAGGGGGAGAGGCAGCGGTGCAAACCGGAGGCGGTGAACGGCCTTCGTCCCACCTTGTGGGGTGCTTGGCCATCATATGTCTGCGCATGCTGGTGGTGGTGAGGCTGTTGGTGGTGGCTCCCCGGCTGATCTTGGCGCGACAAAGGTTGCACACCACTGTTCGTCGGTCGTCAGGCGTCTCGGTGAAAAACTGCCAGACCTTAGAGCACCTCGGCCTCTGCAGGGTGGCATGGCGCGAGGGTGTGCTTTGGGAAACAGTTGCTGGATTATTTGGTCTGGCCCTGCCTCTACCCCTGGCCACCGCACTGCCTCTTGCAACCTGCCCTCCTGCTGCCCGTGCCTCCCCCTCTGAAGACCTGTCCTGTGTAGGCGTTGCACACCAGGTGGGGTCAGTCACCTCATCGTCCTGCTGCTCTTCCTCCGAATCCTCTGTGCGCTCCTCCCTCGGACTTACTGCCCTTACTACTACCTCACTGCAAGACAACTGTGTCTCATCGTCGTCGTCCTCCTCACCCACTGAAAGGTCTTGAGACAGTTGCCGGAAGTCCCCAGCCTCATCCCCCGGACCCCGGGAACTTTCCAATGGTTGTGCATCAGTGACGATAAACTCATCTGGTGGGAGAGGAACCACTGCTGCCCAATCTGTGCAGGGGCCTGAGAACAGTTCCTGGGAGTCTTCCCGCTCCTGAGCATGTGTCATTGTAGTGGAGTGAGGAGGCTGGGAGGAAGGAGGAGCAGCAGACAGAGGATTCGGATTTGCAGCACTGGACGGCGCAGAACTCTGGGTGGATGATAGCTTGCTCGAAGCACTTTCTGCCATCCACGACAGGACCTGCTCACACTGCTCATTTTCTAATAAAGGTCTCCCGCGTGGACCCATTAATTGGGCGATGAATGTGGGGACGCCAGAAACGTGCCTCTCTCCTAATCGCGCAGCAGTCGGCTGCGACACACCTGGATCAGGAGCTCGGCCTGTGCCCACACCCTCACTTGGGCCTACGCGTCCTCGGCCGCGTCCACGTCCTCTCGGCCTACCCCTACCCCTCAGCATGCTGTATTACCAGTGATTTCCAGGCCAGGAAAGAAATTGGCGCAAGCCTGCAGCCAAAATAGAATTTTTTCCCTTGTTTTTCAAAGGACAAGCCACACTGCGTGTATTCAATGAATACTACTAAGTTTAATAACTGTGTTGTGGCCCTGCAAATGTGTCAGAGAACTGCAGTGATGCAAAGTTATTGGCTCCAGCAGATCAGGGATTTCCCATGCAGGAAAAAAATTGGCGCAAGCCTGCAGTAAAACGTAGCTGGCTGCGTCTGATTTTTTTTAACGTTCTGCACGCAGCACACACGTACCCAGAGCCCTGAGGACTGTCAGAGGCAGGCGAAATAGAATTTTTTCCCTTGTTTTTCAAAGGACAAGCCACACTGCGTGTATTCAATGAATACTACTAAGTTTAATAACTGTGTTGTGGCCCTGCAAATGTGTCAGAGAACTGCAGTGATGCAAAGTTATTGGCTCCAGCAGATCAGGGATTTTCCATGCAGGAAAAAAATTGGCGCAAGCCTGCAGTAAAACGTAGCTGGCTGCGTCTGATTTTTTTTAACGTTCTGCACGCAGCACACACGTACCCAGAGCCCTGAGGACTGTCAGAGGCAGGCGAAATAGAATTTTTTCCCTTGTTTTTCAAAGGACAAGCCACACTGCGTGTATTCAATGAATACTACTAAGTTTAATAACTGTGTTGTGGCCCTGCAAATGTGTCAGAGAACTGCAGTGATGCAAAGTTATTGGCTCCAGCAGATCAGGGATTTCCCATGCAGGAAAAAAATTGGCGCAAGCCTGCAGTAAAACGTAGCTGGCTGCGTCTGATTTTTTTTAACGTTCTGCACGCAGCACACACGTACCCAGAGCCCTGAGGACTGTCAGAGGCAGGCGAAATAGAATTTTTTCCCTTGTTTTTCAAAGGACAAGCCACACTGCGTCTATTCAATGAATAATGTATGTCTTCTGGCCCTGCCTACACAATTCTATCCCTGTAGTATTAATGCCGGGTGCAATGGTCTGTACAGCCGGTTTTGAGAAAAAAAAAAAATATGCAACACTGCTAACAGCAGCCTGGACAGTACTGCACACGGATAGATGTGGCCCTAGAAAGGACCGTTGGGGTTCTTGAAGCCTACACTCACTGCTAACACTCTCCCTGCCTAACCACCACTTCTGTCCCTATTGCAGGGCGCAATGCTCTGCAGATCCAATTTTGAAAAAAAAAAAAAAAAATACAGTGCTAACACAGTACTGCACACTATTAGATGTGGCCCTGAGAAGGACCGTTGGGGTTCTTGAAGCCTACACTAACTCCTACCGCTCTCCCTACAGCAGCTCCAGCACGATACCACTGTCCCTCAGCTAACTCACAAGGCATCTGAGCCGAGCCGCGGGAGGGGCCGATTTTTATACTCGGGTGACATCTGATCGCCCCAGCCACTCACAGCAGGGGGGTGGTATAGGGCTTGAACGTCACAGGGGGAAGTTGTAATGCCTTCCCTGTCTTTCAATTGGCCAGAAATGCGCGCTAACGTCTCAAAGAGGAAACTGAAAGTAACCAGAACACCGCGTGGTACTCGTTACGAGTAACGAGCATCCCGAACACCCTAATATTCGCACAAATATCAAGCTTGGACGAGTACGTTCGCTCATCTCTAATTACTAGAGCCTAGAGTAACATGGTCAGGAGGACATTGCTGCAGTGCAGGTAGTAAGACAGCTTCATATCAGAGGTCACAGCAGTGACCAGAACTAGCAAAAGTATAGCACCAGAGCAAAGACAAAGTGGAGAGTATCCTCAAAGCTAACTAATAGTGACAAGGGCACCTGTTGTACTTATATAGTTATGCATGGAGATCAAAACATCTAGTCCAGGTAAAAACGAAATGCAGACCTCATTCCATCCTGGATTCAACGGTATGTGCATCAACAATATCCTTGTGAATAACAATCTTTTATATATAAGTGGATTAACAAAATAAACAGCAATTCTGGCACTTTTTAGGTTTTTTCACAGTATTCACCATATTGGTTAACTAACATGATCGTTTCATAATTCTGCAATTATGCATGTGGTGCTACCCATGATGTGTAATTTAAATCTTCCAGTTTTTGGATGAGCCAATCCAACAATACTGTATGTTTACTTGGGAATATAAAAGTAGGGCTACTGCTTATGATTGTTGAGAAGAAGTAACATCAAGACACAAACTGGATACTATTAAAGGTGATGAAACTCACTTTACAGCCGTCATTTATAGAAAAAGGCTAATTGCAGTGCTGTGCAAAAGTTAATGGTATAGTTTTGTCAATTCACAAAATCAAAAGTGAATATACAAAAGAAAAATCTAAATCAAATTAATATTTGGTGTGATCCCCCTTTATCTTCAAAACAGCATCAATTCTTCTAGGTGCACTTGTATAAAGTCAGGAATTTTGTAGGATTATAATCAGGTATATAATTAACCAATCCTACCAAACAGGTGATAATGACCATAATTTTCATATGTAGGTTGAAACACAGTTATTTCCTAAAACAGAAACAACTGTGTAGGAGGATTAAAACTAGCCGGAGAACAGACAAGCTCTGGTACAAAGGTGAGGTTGTGGAAGACATTTTCATTCCATGGATCATCATGGCATAATGGCACAACAACAACACACAAGGTTATGCTGCACCAGCATGGTTTATCCCAGACAAAGATTTCAAGATGTGGTGTTCAAGCTCTTTTGAAAAAACACAAAGAAATAGGCAACATTGAGGACCATAGGCACGGTCGTCAGAAAAGGTTACTTAATGCATTGAATGAAAGATACATCATGTTTACTTCCTTTAAAAATCGGAAGATGTACAGCAGTGCCATCAGTTCAGAACTGAGAGAAACTAGTGAAACCCAGGTGCATCCATCTACTACGGTAGTCAGAGAAATCAGGGAGCCATAGCTTCAACAAAACAAGGCCAAGCGTCTCAACTATGCATGGAAACATAGTAACTGGGTTGCAGAAAAATGGCAGCAGGTGGACTGATGAATCAAAATGTGAAATATTTTGCTGTAACAGAAGGCAGTTGTTTGCAGAAGGTACAAAAATGAGTGTCTGCGAACAACAGTGACGTCTTGTAGAGGTTCCTTGCAAGTTTGGGGCTGCATTTAAGGAAATGGAGTTGGGAAGTTGGTCAGAAATAATGGTGTCCTCAATGCTAAGAAATACAGATAGATACTTACTTATTAGAGATGAGCGAACGTGCTCGGCCACGCCCCTTTTTCGCCCGAATACCGCGATTTCCGAGTACTTCCGTACTCGGGCGAAAAAATTCGGGGGGCGCTGTGGCGGCACGGGGGGTAGCAGTGGGGAGTGGGGGGGAGAGGGAGAGAGAGAGGGCTCCCCCCTGTTCCCCGCTGCTACCCCCCGCACCGCCACGCCTCTCCCCGCCCCCCGGCACCCCCTGAATCTTTTCACCCGAGTACTGAAGTACTCGAAAATGGCGGTACTCGGGTGCGTAAGTACTCGAAACGAGTACGTTCGCTCATCTCTATTACTTATCCATCATGCAATACCATCAGGGAGACGTCTGATTGGCTCCAAATTTATTTTGAAGCAGACAACAACCCTAAGCACACAGACAATGTCCTTAACAACTATCTTCACTGTAAAGAAGAACAAGGAGTCCTGGAAGTGATGATATGACCCCGACAGAACCCTGATCTCTACATTATCAAGTCTGCCTAGGATTAAACAAAGAGACAGAAGGATTTGAGCAAGCCTACATCCAGTGAAGATCTGTGGTTAGTTCTCCAAGATATTTAGAACAATTTCCTTGCCGAGTTCCTTTAAAAACTGCATGCGAGTGTACCTAGAATCCTTGATGCTGTTTTGAAGGCAAAGGGTGGTCACACCAAATATTGGTTTGACTTAGATTTCTCTTTTGTTCCTTCACTTAATTGACAAAAACAAACTTTTAACACTTCTATTTTTGAAAGTTTTCTTACTTTGCAGTATTTTTCCCACACCTGCCTAAAACTTCAGCACAGTACTGCATCTACTAACAGGAAATATACATTTGTAGGTCTTTACTACAATGAAACTATACATTAGACCCGCTGTCTCTAAATTCTGAACTTGGCCCCGATTTAACATGTAGCTACTTTTACAATGACAGAAAATAAAACAAGGCAAAATATTTCTTGGCAGCATTTGTGCTACAGTTCTGCCTAATAGAGCTTCAGCAAATATGATTTGACTTGCAATAGCAAACCACTTAGCAAGTAAGGGCTTCTTTCTATAGAGAAGTCCTAGGGGAGATGCTGTATCATTTTAATACTAGGTCACATACCCCAGGAGAAGAACATTTCATTTGTTTCCCTATGCATATGAAGTTTTAGCCAAAAAGAAATCATATTTTTGTGAAAGAAACCTTTTTAGGCTTTCTTTTACATTTTGTTTTATTTATTTATACTGTATTTTTCTAGCATGCTTCAGCATTCATTCGCAATAGCTTTTTTCTGCTCCTGTTTCTTTTACTCTCAATTTCACGCTGTTAAACCCACTGAAACAAACACAATTCTTATGGCAGCCATCCCAGGATTAGAGAAGACAGAGGAGACGTCAGCTGAAAGAGTGGCAGGCAGATCAACAACACTGAGCCCTTATTCTCAAGCACCACATCTGGATCCGGCGAATCCAACCCAGTCTATGAATCCAACAACAAAACATGTCTGTATAGTGAAAACCACACAATAAATACTGGAGCCTCTATGCATGTGCGTGAAAACAAAGAAAAATGGTGCCTTCTAAGAGAAAAAGCACATTTCTGCAGTACTAGTGCTAAAGGTTTTAGGGGTTTATATGAACCATTTGGAAGTTTGGGTTTTTATCACTAAGAGACCAGAGCCCATCAGATGGTCTACTCTAGTCAGCGGTTCAAAATATTTAGACTTAGATGCTACTTTGAATGTTAAAATTGGACATTGTGCTTTAACTCAGTTTGATGTTTTAAGGATGTTTACTTAGGAAGTTAAACTTTCTTGTAAGGCATTATGCAAGTGAAGACTATACAAACTTCAAGGTCTGCTTATTGTTTCCATAATCTTTTCCTCGACTTCTAACCAGACTCTGAAAGCAGCCTGCCATTTTATCCCAGAATCTTCAGACCATTCATTCTTTCCTGCAGCCAGGGCTGAATTTCTTATTAAGCAGCGTTATCATTAATTGATACTGGAGCAGGAACCTTTAATAGGCTGCGTACATGAAGCTTCTGATCAGCTGAGCGCACATTGTGGAAGCATGACTTTTAGGGCAAAAGGAGGGAGGGATATACTGGAGGAAATGAGGTGCTGCTGTAACAACTGTGGAAAAGGAAGGAGAGCTGTGAATATTGTGGAAGTGGGAGCGCACTGCTGTGACTAAAGGCAAAGATAATCTTTTAAATGATTGAAAAATTAAAAGATTTAGCAATCTATTTGCATAAAGTGTTAATGGCCATTAACACTTTATCATCTTCATTTGAATGTAAAGGGACTTCCGGGAGCTGTTTGCAGAGCCCAGCATGTGATTAATGACACACCCAGCTGTTCAAACAACTGCATTGTTCTGCTCTAGGCTGACTGCAGATTACATTGTTATCTCCTGGCTAATGTAAACATCCCATGGAGATAACAGCATGTGGTCTATTGAGAGATGAATGTGTTTGCTTTATCTCTCAGTAGCTGAACGATGGACTTTAAGTTCACCTTAAAATCATCATTCAAATGAAAAGTGCCTGCGTTTACATGTAACGATTTTCGCTCATTTTCAGTCATTTGAATTAATTTTGAGCGATAATCGTTACATGTAAATGGGCCTTTATGGGTAAATATAGAATACTGTTGTGATGATTATGACTACAGGAGAAGGGGCACTGTTAAGTGTGCTGCGGAAGGGAGGCATTGTGTTGGCTACTAAGGTGTGAAGCATTATGTGCTTATAGCCTCTTGACATGTAAATCCAATGGTACAAGACAGACAGAAAAGCTATTGGTTACTCAGATGGCAGGGGAAAAATAACTGATGGCATGTCTGATCACAAATTACATTACTGCTTTATCTTTCTAACAAAGAAAACAAGTAAAGCAGAGACATAGTGAAAGAATTAGAAAATCAACTTCTGGACTTCAGACACTGAAGGATATATCAGAAGTTGTGTAATGAAACCAAGGTTGTAAACATCACTTTGATTACTACCGACTGTAATCTAAGGTCACAGATACAATAAAGCCCTCAGAACTTTTAATGCGGAAGTTACAAACAACTTTCAGAAGTACAAACACAACGATTGACAGACAGCAGCAGGTTGTGAACTCCTCACAGAGATAAAAACAGGAAGGGAAATTAATTATAAAATGGTAACAAAGGACAATATATAAAGGAAAACTTAGAAAATTGTGAACAATCTCACACTATAAATCTAAAGGCTGAACTAGCAAAGGTCATTTTGAAAAATATATAGCTATGACAATGCTTGCAAAGCTTTAAATCAGGAGTGCACAAGCTTTTCAGGTCCAGGGGCCACACTGTCAGACTGAGCTACTCCCAAGAGCTGCAATAAACATTAAGCAGGCATCACCAAGTGAGACATTTAGGGCATTTCAAAACTATATATGCCATAACTGTCTGATAAGTGCAGGTTCTACTTGCAAGACTGCTACCTATTAGTAGAATGGGGTTCTCTTTTTGCTAATCAGCCATGCATTCATAATACTAGTTAATACCCCAGTATTTCACAACTCTCATAAACTGCAATGGAGATAGATGCATTTCTAAAAGGCTACCTCTAACTGATATACTCTTCCTGGAATACTGATAATGAGTCTAGGGTCCCCAATCTACTAAAATATGGGGGACCCAGAGATGCCTTTACAGTTAAAGTGTCCTTGCCCATCTCCGTTTCTGAGCTGTGTGCTACTCCTCTCTGAAATGGAAAGTCTACATGGGCAGCCTCACACAGACAAGTATTTCTTTATAAAGATGGTTGGGGGCAACATAGAATAGCATAGCAAGCTGCATGTGGCTCCTGGGCCACAAGTTGTGCACTTTGGCTTTAAATGTTCAACCAGCTTTCAATTAGCTTTCTTTAATGTAATACAATAGTACTGGTGAATATAAAAAACTATGTGATATATCTTAGAAGAGGAAAATGCTTCTTCCCCCATCTATGAGGCTCTTTTCCTTCCTCGTTACTAAACTGTTCATTCACTTTGCAAAACTGCTAAAATCTGTTTTGGTAGACAAGACAGATGAGATTACATTGCTGCCCTTACATGTCTATGACGAGAGGAGGAAGAAAGAACAAAGTAAGTGAGAAACAGTGAACACACATAGACATGCTGCTGTAGCTAATAGTAAGTGTCTCACAGCTACAGAAATCACATCTACACTGCTCAATATTACTCTATAATGTCCTACATGATGCCCTTCTCTGTATATGAGGGACACTGATAGGGAAGCATGTCCTCAATGTTCCGTGTGCAGTGTATGGCAGACATCATCGCAGCCTGTCTCCAATTAGTTCAGGGAAAAACGAGAATAAGAGTTTAAGCCTGTAGAGGTGAAAACTGCTAAAATATGCAGAATACAAGTCATATAAGAGCCAGAAATAGTGTTAATCCTCATTTACATACGTAACTTTTCTGAAAAGTCACTTGAAAGTTTAAGTATGCTTAAAGATCACCAAATATTGTATGTATAGGGCAACATGTGAATTCAAAGGATAATAGTGAACATATAGTTTATTTTTTTTTCTGTGCCAGAAATTAAGATTTTTAAATGGAATAAAATTATGTTTTTCTATCATCATTCCATAATAAAGTTCTTAAAATAAGGCTGTTTGGCAAGATCTAATCATCCCAACTACTAAATTATTCAAACAGCATAGTGAATTTATAAAGTCAGTAACTTGTAGTCAATTACAGCTGCAGTAAGTGGTGTCTATATCTAATTGGGCCTCTCCTCTAATTGCCATTGCCACTATATGTAGTATAGTTGTACTTTATGCATTGTACAGATATCATTTTAGATAGATATGTATAAATATAGAAGTATTACATAAGTAAGAAATGCTGTTTTCCAGAATGGCTGAGAGTGAGACAGGTTAGCGTCAGTGACCACTGCTTATGACACCTTCTATATGGAATCTATTCTGGACATATAATGTTTGGGCTGAATAGCCAGATGATGTTACATCTAGTCATCCATATGCGTGACTAGACTCTGTGACTGTGATGCTGTACTTTGAAGCTCAGTAATAAACTAAGCTCATTTGTGGTAAGAATAACAAGAATTACCAAACTTCCTTATTAAACTGATGTATGACAGTATTACTGAAATGTTTTTAACATTATTGCACTGTGACACATTGTTCTAGAGAACAATAGTTTAATTAAATTAGAAGGAAATATTTAATTACTAAATGCAGTAAGGGTTTCCTTATTCTGAATGGAATACATTTATTGGAAAACTGTTCTTTGCTTGTTAGTATTTTAACTCCTTCCCACTCCAGGGTGTAAGCTTACGTCCTGGCAGCAGGTTACTTTCCGCAAAAGGACATACACTTACATCCTGTGGAAAGAGCGAGATCATAAGAGATCTCACGTTATCCGGCAGCGGGAGCCGGATGTCACTGATAGCCGGGCTTCCCCTGCAACAGCGGGGGTGCATCGGAGCAGCGACCCCCATTGTTAACCCCTTCACTGCCACGATCTATGTAGATCACGGCATGAGAAGGGTTCGCAGAGGGAGCATACAATCGCGGGGAGCCCAACTGGTTGCCATGGCAACAGGATGCCAGATACCAGTGTCCTGTATTGCCGATGCCTGTGATCGCTGTAACAAGTGATAAGGCATTGCAGGAATGAAGTCCTGCAATGCCTTATCATAGCGCTCATCTATGCTATGATTCAAGTCCCCCACAGGGACACAAATAGTGTAAAAAAAAAAAAGATAAAAATAATGTACATCAAAAGAAAAATTAAAAAAAGTTAAAAAAACCCTTTTTTGTGCTTTTTCTCATATAAGCATAAAAAATTTGAAAAAATAAATAAAATCCCACATATTTGGTATTGTCGTGTCCATAATGATGCGTACTATAAGTTAAAAATGCTTTTTATTTTGCACAGCAAAAAGCGTTAAAAAAACACTAAAATTTTTAGAATTTTGCCTCCCAAAAAACGCAATAAAAATTACCAAAAAAGCCGTATGTACCCCAAAATGCTACCAATAAAAAATACAGCTAGTCTCGCAAAAAATAAGCCCTCTCAGAGCTGTGGCCATGGAAAAATAAAAAAGTTATAGGACTTTTAAGATTTAAAAAAAAAAAAAAGTTTTTATTGCGGAAAAGTGGAAAAACCTAAAAATAAGAATTTTGGTATCATTGTAATTGTACCAGCCTGCAGAAAAAATGTATTGTGTCATTTATGCTGCATAATTGAAGCTGTAAAAAAAAATCTATGGCAGAATTGATGCATTTTCTCTCCCTGCTATCATAAAAAAAGTAATAAAAGTTTTACAATATAGTCTATGTATAAAAAAATGGCACTAATAAAAACTACCGTTTGCCATGCAAAAAACAAGCCACGGCTACGGAAAAATAAAAAAGTTATGGCAAATCGTTGCGTTCTTAAGCCCAAAGTAGGACATGTCTTTAAGGGGTTAAAGTACAAGATAAAATAAATATTTAGACACATTCAATGTTTTATAGAAACCAACGTATTATTGATATAGCAAAAGTGCTTACATGGTTTTTAGTATATGTCTTTAAGTTTGTATGACTAAGTTACAAATGTTCTACGTATGAGCCTCTTCATGAACACAATCCAATTATTCCTCTGCTACTAGTGTCTCCCAGAACTTTTCCCATAGCATAAACAACCAGGGTTCTGAAATTTCTTGCCTCATGGGCACACGCATCATGCTAATGATAGCGGCTCATCCTTGAAGGGGTTAAACTTCTGCCATAGAAATTACCTGACTGTGAAATGCAATGAAATTTTCAACATTTAGAACTGAGCATTTTCACTAGCTGGAGATGTGTGAGCCGTTACCCTACATATAAAAGACTGTATTTTGAGCCACATCCCAAAAAAGCACAGGAACCAGGCCAGGAGAACAGCCCATGGACTGTCTCTTGGGAAAGGTGCTACTACAGCGCTAAGAGTAAAGGCATGCAGGCGGCCAAAGGACTTCCTCATGATGCTGTTTTCTTGCTGGAGAGAATGTGCTAAGGACTCAAAGCAAACGGGCATTCAGAGGATAGTGAAGAGTGCAGAGCTGTGCTATAAAGCACTCAGATTAGGACCTAAGGAAGACAGTCAGGACTTCTGCAACATCGGGTCGTAAGTTAGAACAGTCTCATTAAAAGCCATATAGTGTAGACACCAATAGTGACTTGCTAGATATACAGAGTCAGGGTATTATAACAATGACTGGGAATTGAAAGCCAAGCCAAAATAATCCTGAAACAGCTGTCTGTGTATGGTTATTCTGGCTTGGCTTTCAATTCCCAGTCATTATTATAAGGCTTCTCTAAAACGTCTGACATTGACTTGCAGGAATGCTGCCTTCAAACAGGTGGTGCTGCAAAGGTATTGCTCCATCTTCCCATTTGTATTATTATTTGTATGTAATACCAACTAAATCAATAACCATACAGTAACGGATGCTAAACATAACCCATAGTTGCAGCAGTAACCAGGATATATGAAATATCAAGGCAATTCTAAAATAAGTAAAAAAGAAGAAAAAGTCTAATGCCTGTCTGGTATGTCAACCTCTGCAAAGGAAGAGGTTGCCAGCTACAAGCAGCACATAAAAAGGCTGTCAGTATAACATATGCAATGCATTGTTGAGTATAACAGACAGAGAATGAGTGCAGTGCCAAGGAATGGATTTTTATTAAACAGAGTACATATTCTATAACATATTTAATGAATAAGGAATGGAAAAGTGTTCTTTACAGCCATATAAGTGTATACTTCTCAATAGAAATAAAACATGTTGCATTTGCTTGTAAGCTATACCGGTTTTCATTTCTCGGGTACAAGGCACAGCTAAAATAAGTATCAAATATTTACAGGAGAGATTACTGCAATATGGCGTTCTTTGTATCAATGGTAGATGTTTATAGGACAGAATAACAAGCTGCTCACTTGGAAGAAAGCAAAAGATAAAGAACTCTAAGAAGCACTATTGATATAATAATATGACTCTACCAAGCTATCTACATATATTTTAGACCCTGCAGCTTGTGAGGCACAATGCTACTCCATGACATCACCAAGAGACATCATTGGTTGTGCTTACCATTCATGAGCTCTTGGGTCATTTTTCCTAACAGATACAATTTTAGCCATGTATAAAATATTTGTCAGTCCCAAGAACAGTTTCAAAGAGAAAACAAATACTGCACTTCCTGGGGTATGATCTGTACAATCCATTATAAATTAGAAAGCAGAAATGCGTATGCTCGCCTGGCTGTATTATGTGATTGGTGCATAACAACTATATGTGCTTGTTTGCATATAGGGCATGCCATTTGCGATCTAATCCACAATCAATCCAGGTGATTGAATTAAGAACTCAATGTATATAGTAGGAAACCTTGGTCCTTTGTAGAGATGAGCGAGCACACTCGTCCGAGCTTGATGCTCGTTCGAGTATTAGGGTACTCGAGATGCTCGTTACTCGAGCCGAGCACCACGCGGTACTCGAGTCAATTGCATTTCCTTCCCCGCATCTTTAGCGCCATTTTCTCGCTAATAGACATGCGGGCAAGGCATTACCACTTCCTGCTGTGACGTGCCAGCCCTCTCCCCCCCCCCACAGTAGTGAGTGGCTGGGCCGATCAGGTGACCGCCGAGTACTTAAACTGGTCCCGCCCACGGCTGGCCTCAGACGCATGCTGGCAGAGGTTAGGGATAGTGCTGCTGCTTATATAGGGACAGTGTTAGAGTAGGATCCTGTCGTCAAGAACCCCAACGATCCTTCTTAGGGCTACTCCTCATAGTGTGCATTACTGTTGGGGCTGGCTGAGAGCAGTAGTGCACCAATTTTTTTTTTTTAAGCGTCTAGGGCTGTGCAGGCCATTTCAGCTATACTGTTCTGTGTGTGCAGTGCCGTAGGCACTACACTCTTGGTAACCAAATTTTTCAGGTGTTCGCCTATACTCTTGGTACACCAATGTTTCAGGGGTTCGTCTACACTCTTGCCACAGAAATGTTACAAGGGTCTGCCTATACTTTTGCTACAGAAATGTTACTGGGGTCCGCCTATGCAGTTTCTACTGAATGGCGTGAGGGGTTCTCATATACTTTTGCTACAGAAATGTTACAGGGGTCCGCCTATACTCTTGCTATAGAAATGTTACAGGCGTCCGCCTATACTCTTGCTACAGAAATGTTAATGGGGTCTGCCTATGCTGTGGGTGCACAAAGACTTCCTACCGCATTGTTTTACCTATCTGGCACAAATATACTGACTGACTTGGATGGAAATGTGGGCCAAGGCCGAGGTCCTTGGCAGGGTGAAACTGCCATGTTGGCGCTCTAATTTCTTTATGTATAATACATTCCTTGGGTTCCAGGGGCTCGCCTATGCTATGGGTGCACAAAGACTTCCCATTGCGGTGTTTAACCTGTCTAGCACAAATACACTGACTGACTAGGATAGAAATGTGGGCCGAGGTCCTTGATGGGGTGAAACTCTGCCATGTTTGGGCGCTCTGATTTCCTCATGTGTAATACCATGTTTGAGTTCCTTGGGCTCGCCTATGCTGTGGGTGCACAAAGACTTCCCATTGCGGTGTTTTACCTGTCTGGCACAAATACACTGACTGACTAGGGTAGAAATGTGGGCCGAGGTCCTTGGCGGGGTGAAACTCTGCCATGTTTGGGCACTCTGATTTCTTCCTGCGTAATACCATCTTTGTGCACCGTCAGCATAGCCGAGCCCAAGGAACTCAAAGACTGACCATTGCGGTGTTGAGCTATCTGACACCTACACAGAATGATTTGTGTGGGGACACATGGATTTCCCATTGCTATGTAACTCGCGGCACCTTGGGTCACACAAGGTGGAGGCTGGGACCGAGCCTGACCCTGGGCCCGCTCACGTGCTTCCCACACAGAGTATTGCTGCATTGTGGAGATGTGTAGAAGTTCTGGCACCTGAGTCCCCTTTATGCCCACATCTGCGGCTCCTGACAATTTTGTGATGGAGGCGGGATTGGAATGATGATTGTACGTCAATTTATCATCAATTCTCAACAGCATTGTGGGCCATCGCCCATACTTTCAAAGAGGGTCGCTGCCTGGCCCTGCCAACCCTCTGCAGTGTGCGCCTCCGGTTCCTCCTCATCCAGTACGCATCAAGGCCAATCTTCAATCACATGGTCAATCACATGACCAGAATACTACGCCTCTAACCCGGAGGCCAGGGAGTTAACTGAGGGTTGAAAGCTCCTCCCAGCTCTACCGCATCATAGGTAGGCTTACTTCATCTCTGCTCTAGGATTGGTGGTTACCCTGGAAACACCTTTACACTCACAAATAACAGTAATGCATTTCTAATGGATTAAGGAGCCTATTGTTGCTTCCTCAGCGATCAGACTGTGTCAATAGCGCTTGAATTGTTTGCTCTTATTACAAGTTCATGTATGAATTCAGAGGTTGCCTTAGATCTCTGGTTTAACTTTGTTGTGATACTAATTATGGTTCTGATTGGTCCAGTCCGAAACGTAGTACCTCCTTCTGAGGGTGTTGACTTCATCCCACATACCATATAAATTGGGCCCAGCCCTGTTAACAAATTATACCCTAGTCTACCATCAAGGCTATGGCTCACACCACTCTCTCTTTTTTATTT
Source organism: Eleutherodactylus coqui (assembly GCF_035609145.1). Lineage (NCBI taxonomy): Eukaryota > Metazoa > Chordata > Amphibia > Anura > Eleutherodactylidae > Eleutherodactylus > Eleutherodactylus coqui. Next base: position 124,214,957 of record NC_089838.1, on the reverse strand, counting down.
TCTGCTACTCACTGGGTCAACTATGGTAATCTGACACTAGGTCTATCTCGCCTATGCAATTTTAGAGGGCAGATACCTTGTTGCCTTCTAGCTTAGGGAAAGCTATTTAGAAAACAATGTCTCTCTAACTTCAGGAAGCATGCTTTATCAGCAGCGTCCTACTACAACGGGCTCTTTATTGGTCACATAGAGATGACTATATATATCTGATATCTTCTAAGCGATCCATGAATTAACTGGCTATATTGGCTCTTTAGGACTTCGCTTAAATCCATAGGAATTCCCTGAGCAATAGTCAAACATGGTTACGCAGGTCCATCAAGACCCCCAGATCATTTAGGATACTACTGAGAGGGTTACTGATTATTACAGTTTCCCCTGAGCAATATCACCTTAGTCAGATATAAATCCTCTGGAACCAGCAACTTACCCCAGTGTCTACACAACATCGAATGGTCACATGTTTGGCCTTATCAATTTATTGAGTTATAAACCTGAAATTTTGCTGTACAATAAATTATCAGAAAATTGTTCACCAGCAGAGAGACTTTGCACCTATGGGCATCTACCCATATTAAACACTCAACATATTCGCCACAAGCTCCTGCATGCACTGTTATTAGATAGTGGAGGAAAGAGCAAGAGGTTGGTATCCAGCTGCAGGTTTCCCCTGATCCTAAATGGCTTATTTCTCAGTGTACAGATTAAGGAGAAAGCAACAGCATACAGATGTTCTGGAAGAGATGCAGGTGCTTCCTCTCTTGTCTCCCGTGCCTGGGTGATCCTCTCCACTGCAATAAGATCATTTCTCCTGGTGAGCTCAATCGGAATTAGACTGTTAGAATGAAAGACTTTTTATTGTTTCTCAACAATCTGTTTATCCTGTTTGAAGAACATTGCCCTGGTAAATGTAACCAGTGTTATGAAGTTTTGCTAAGGGACTGTGAGTTGCTATAATACATTTGTTGATGTTTTGAGCAATCATGTGGAATCTGCATGAGCTTCTTCACCCTGCCACGCAGGCAGAGGTCCGGGTGAAAGTCCAAGGGGGTGCCGCTTCTTTCCAGGGAGTGTATTTGGATGCTGGCTAGTCCAAGACCACTACACGTTGCACCAGTACAATAGGCAGGGCCATCATTGAGGGCCAGGTTTGTTTGATTCCTAAGCCCATTGCTGGACATGAGCTCTACCATAACACTCAAGAACTCCCATTGAAATCAATGGAGTGGCGGCCTGCATGCACGATCTTGACTCCGTTCATACAGTGACCTTCAAGCACCTTGTTCTCAGAATCCATGGTGGTCCCAGCGGTTGAATCTTCACTAAGATGATTTTCCATCATTTTCTTCTTTCTTTTTTTATTTGCTAAACAAGCTAAAAATACCCAAACTTTTTTTTTTTTACATAAGGGAATTGAATTCCTCATATGTATTATCACAATTGTGTCTTAGGTACTATATTGTTTAGTGGTTGACTGCACTTGGGGATTATATGGGTGCAGATTTTTAACAGTCAACACTCATACCGACCACCAATCCGCCATAGCACAGTTGGCTTTACAAATTTCCCCAAAGGGGGCTCTGTATTGAACGTGCCAAAAAGTGGACGTAACAGAACAGCCACACATAAAGCAACAACAATGGCCGTCCTGTCCTTTTGCAAGAGCCCACATTGTAGCACCTGGCATCTGTCATCTGTTGCTCTCAGTGCCTCTTGAATGGGAGAAGAAAAAAAATGTTCTTGCATTAAAATGCACCCCCTAAAACTGATACTTTGTTGATTCACCCTTTGACATTATGACAGCCTTCAGTCTTTTGGGGTAGGTGTCTATCAGCATGACACATCTTGACTTGGCAATCTTTGCCCACTCTTCCATTCCAAAGCGCTTTGAATCTGTTATATTTTGTGGGTATCTCATGTGCAGAGCTCTCTTCAGACCAACTCACAGATTTTCAATGAAATTCAGGTCTGGTCAGTTCCTGAACCATTCCAAAACTCTACCTTCTTCTGGCCATTCTTTTGTTGATTAGGAGATATGCTTTGGGTCGCTGTTGTGCTGAAAGGTAAAATTCATCTTCATCTTCAGCTTTTTCACATAGACATGAAAGTTTTGTGCTAAAAGAGATTGATATTTGGAACTTGACTAAAGCCCTTGTTCAAGCAGCAGAAAAACAGCCCCAAATCATAATACTGCCTCCACCATGCTTCACTGTGGGTATGGTGTCCTTTTGGTGATACACAGTGTTGGCCTTGGGCCAAACATACTTTTTGGAATTATGGGCTAAAAGTTCAACCTTGGTCTCCTCAGACATAACATGTTCTCCCACATACCTTTGGCAGTCTTGATGTAGGCTTTGGCAAAACATAGTTGGGCTTAGATGTTTTTCTTTGTTAGTAAAGGCTCCCATCTTTCCCCCCTACCCTACAGCCCAGACATATATAACAAATACAGGAGATGGTTGTCACATGTACTACACAACCAGCACTTGCCAGAAATTCGTGCAGTTCCCTTAATGTTGCCTTTTGGCAGCCTCCTAGACCAATTTTCTCCTGGACAATTTTTGAGGGATGTTCAGTTCTTGCTAACATCACTGCTGTGCCAATTTTAATCCACTTCTTGATGACCATCTTTACTGTGTTCCATGGCATATGTAATGACTCTTCCAGTAGGTCACCCTTCTCCTGACTCTGACCTACTGCAAGAGCTGAACTTTATATGGCGTGAATCAGAATCCCTGTAAATAATGGCAGCGGAGTACTGACTACTAGTTATCATGAGTGTAAATGTGATTGGCTAATTCTGAACACAACCCCATCCCCAAATATAAGACATGTTCACACTTATGCACCACATTATTTTAGTTTTAATATTTTTTATTATTCCACCCTAAAAGATTTCAGTTTGTTTTTCAACGGAATTATACAGATAACGGGTCACATTGAAGGTGGAAAAAAAACTGGCATCTTAATGTGGGCTGTAGAGTTTTTAAATATGTATTTGAAATAAGTAGTGTTATACATGATTGTTGTGGCACTGGGTCAAACATGCTATATAATAGCTGTAGTATTTAGTAAGAAGATGGCACACACTGACTGCATCTGATTTTCAGATTAAGTGATGTGCTGGTGGTGGGGTGGGGCTGGTGGAACTGCACCATTTGCCCTAGGGCTAAATCATCCCTGGCTGAGCAACAGCGAAAAGTTCTTTATAAGATTTTGCCAATTGCAAATATTAGTGTTGTTACTGGATGGGATTATTAATATGTGAACAGGTCATGCCCAATATTTGTTTACTTTGGAAAACTGGGTATAATTAAAAGTTTGCATTAAGACTAAAGCTACACAGAAATTTTTGGCTGTGACAAGCGTAGTGTGACCAAAGATCATTGTGTGCTTTGTGATCCAGCAACTACAAGAAGGTCAATGGGGTCATGGTGCGACCTGCGAGTTGCAGGTAGCAAAATATCCAACCTTGGTGGATTTTGTGCAACCTGCAGTTGTGGCTACCTGCAACTAGCACTGCAGCCCCATTGACCTCAATGTGAGTGCAAGACTGCTGGCATTCACAGGGATCTTTGGTTGTATGACCCCTGTCATGGCCAGAGGTCACCATGTACTGCTAGCTTTATTGGGTATCTACTGTTGCCATTTAATTCATTAGAAAATTGAAAGTCTTCTCTGTCAACCAAAACTCTTAGTCTTAAAGGGATATTCTGGATTCATCAAATACATGTTATCCTTTGTATAATGAGATCTTAATCAATTTTCCTGTATAATTTCGGCATTAACTACACACAACTGTATGGCTCAATATAGTTACAGCGCAGTTATCAAACCTTTCCTTCTAATGATCTGAGCACCTGTGTGTCCATCACATGACCACAGACAGATTTATATCCACTGGGAGTAAGCAATGAAAGTTCCTAAAGAATGACTGTAAGCCGAAAGCTTGAAAATCCTGGCAAATTACAAATGTCAAAGGAATAAGAGTTTGGCACTGTGTTAGCCTGTTGAAAAAAGTCTTATTGCTCTCAATAAGAGAAACAAAATAATATTCTTGCAATTCTGATACCTTTTAATGGCTAGCTGAAATAAAACAAATGATGTTAAACAGCAAACTTTCCAAACTGCTTAGACCTGAATCGAAAACTTAGAAATCTCTACAGTCCACTAAACAATATATCTAAAGTGATACAGAAGTTTAGGCAAAAAAGTAGCATACAGTTGCATGAGTCATTTTTTTGTAGATGTCTAGGGTGCAATGTATCTACATTTTCTATATAGCTTTGAAGACGAATTGATTTTAGCCAGAAGTCTCTTTTACTAGTTTGTTAGTGTGCCGTTGATATCTGCCCACATTGTTGACTTGTTAGGGAGGAAGTTTTGACAGACGTGATCATATGCTGCATAGGCCTTACTCTGGTGACACCAATCTTTGGTTTACGAATATAAAGCTAGGTCTACATGGCAAATTTGGCCACAACTGGGGTTGCACATCTGAAGATCACTATGTAGTACTGTGACCTTGCACTGTCCAACCTGCTTGAATTTTTTTGCTATCACAACTTCAAGGTCATGGCAACCTACGACTCACACTGCAACTCCAGTGAGTACAATGGCAGTGTGAGGTTGCAGTGCTACATAGCAATCTTTGGTCGCGCCCCAATTTGACATGTAGCCCTAGCCTAATTGTTCTTTTTTGTCCATATGTTAATGCTATACTGTGTTCTGCAGACACAAGAAACACAAATTGAGTGACATTTTTAATTTTGGCACATATTTTGACACTGGCAATAACATCCAGGCATCACCATGTTCTGGCTGGTGAGGAACTAGTAAAAAACAGAGTGAGAAGCCCTGGTGTAGAGGAACATGGGATTTCAGTACCACAAAAGGCATGTGTCAGCTTCACACACTGCTCTTCCAAATTTTATAATTTTATTCTTGGCTGCTGCATGAGAATCCCACATCCGGATGACCTACATTCATCACAGCTGATTAGTGAGTTTAACAATGAGGTGCATTCATTTCAATTAGGACAGTTATCACTGATTAATTATGTGCTTAATTAATTACATTACATAAAAGCATTCAAACTTCGCAGAAGAGGACACTGAGAAAAAATGCTTAGAGCATAACATGTAAGGTATTCTCTACATATGGTGGTAGAACTCATGGCCGTACTTTCTCGTTTATCACAAACATGCTTATATATACTGTTAGTATACAGTTTCAGTTTTTATAAAGGTTGTTTATACACATTTTGAGCACTGCGCCTTGATCTTTACAATTCTCATGCTCTGCCTACTTCCCTAATTTGACTTGCCTAATCATTAAAGTACTAATTGAATCAGGAATGTGGAATGCAGACATTGTATCTTAGAAAATACATTTGTGAAAAATAGAATTTAAAATACATTGCCTTTAATGACTATGACTCAGGTTTATAGGCTACAGAGATTTATACATTGTCTTCTGTTTGCACCAAAACAGCATACACAGTTCCTTGTTTTTTTACTGCATTTTCAGGACATTGAGCTTATTTCTTTTTCTTTTTACTTTTTTGTTTGTATTCTTCTTTATTTCATCATTATTTCAAAATCTCAAATTTTATTTTCCTAACTTTACAGACAATGAATTTGGCGTTAACTAAGTCATATAGAACAGACCATACAGAAGAAAGGTTGCCTGTAGAGATGAGAGAGAGAGAGAGAATCACACAACCTTCCCTATGCAGAGCATGATATGAATCACCGGTGCACCTAAAGCCATCAGGCTATAATTTACCTTCTAGCATTTGGCGCGATTAGAATCAGCAAAACACGCCCCAAAATGGCGACCACGCATACTCATACGGACTTCAAACTGTAAGTGTTAATTTCTTACTCTCTTATATAAATGTTGAATTTGTTGTAATATGATTATGCTTGATAAAGGCTCAGGAGGAACGAGCCGAAACGCGTTGCATTTTAATAAAAGAAATATATATTTTATTTATATTATAAGAACCTCTTGGTCTATCCGTGGAAGCGCTTGGATCTTTTTTTCTTTCCTTGATTCATATCATATATATTGGGTCCCCATTTTTTTGGGTACTACAATCATTTCAAGCACCTCTCCTATTATAAGGATCCGGACAAAGATCACTGAGGAACATCTATTCTACATTAAAGGCCGACCGGGACATGGAGGTACTAGTGGGATGTCCCCCTGTGGGACCCCACTAGGTACCGGGTAAGTCCCACTGATCTTACTTATCTATTCATAAAATATTTACATTTGGTGGAGCGCTAATTTTATCCTGGTTCTATTGTTTTCTATGCAGAGCATGGGTCATCTTGAAAAGTGCTCAAGTCTCACATTGACTTCAATGGGGTTCGTTACTCGAACCCAGCTCTCGAGAATTCCAAAAAGCTCAGCTCGAGTAACGAGCACCCAAGCATTTTGGTGCTCACTCATCTCTAGTTGCCTGCTTTTCATGAATTTTGGCTTCCCTACATAGTATACAGGCAGTTTGTTAAACATGGTAGAGCATTGTACACTAAATAAAACTAAACCTTAGATTTCACCATTGTTTGGTGTCATCATTTTTGTTAAAATAACAGTACAGAGGAAACAAATGTTAAGCATCACAGATGTCTGACATGTTCGCAGCTTGGATGACATTCTCACTTTTTCGGATGACTCAAGTTTGTCCCAGATTGCTATACTTTACAGTTTCTACTTGCTAACTATACATATTATGATTGTGCTATGAAAGTGCAATAGCCTGAGGTGGAGCTCTTTAAAAAAATAATCCAGAACAAGCATCATTAGACAGCTGTATGAGATATAATAAAAAATATTATTATTTTAGTAAACAGCTAGGTATGCTGAAAGCATGTATTTTGGCTGGTCTATTGTTTTTCCTGCATTCCATTAAATAAACCTTTTTTGATAAATGCATAAAATAACAACCTGGGCAGCTATATATTTATTTCTTTATATATCAACCACATGTTACTGGAATATATCAGTCATTTGCTGCATGTGGTATCAATATGACCCATCTAAATATAAAAGCAATCTTTTCACAGATTTTGTTTTTCCCTTTTACAACCATATATTGCACAGGATCTTCTAATGAGAATATATTCACACCTGGCAGATATGCTGCAGAAATGTATGCAATTGAAAATCAGCTCCATTAATCTGAATGGTGTTGTTTCTGCAGTAAGTACATGGATTGCTGCAAGGCCTACTTAAATAAATGGCATCGTTTGGGAAATTTCTTAAACAAATCTATCATGTGTGTATAGATGCTTTTCTGTACACCACTGTGCCCTCAAATCAATGATAAAACAGCTACAAAATACCTCCAAATTAGGGATGAGCAAACTATTGAAACGTTCAGTCCAACCTGTGCAAAAAGGTTGGTTCGGTCAGAACTAGTTCGAACTGATCCAGAATTTCAGCAAAACCCCTAAAACTGGTATATAACACTGTCCAAGCGCCATAAAAGCCATGCATTACATTCTGAGGGCTCAGTCACACGGGCGCGACGATGCACCCGTGTTACTGCACGATAAGGCGGGTGCACCAGGTGCAGACGTCACTCTGCATGACCAGCTCCATTGCCGGCCATGTGTTTTATCTACCAGCCGGTGTGGAGAGTCGTCCACACCGGCAGTGCAGCAGTCTTATCCTGCAGAAACTGAGCCCTGAGAGTGTTATGCAGAGCTTTTATAGCTCTTGGACAGTGGTATACACCTGTGTTCAGAACTATTGTTCGGTGAACGAACCAGTAGAACACTGTTTGGTGTAGAACGTTGCTAAAAGCTCAGTTCAGGTTTGTGCCAAATCGAACTTTTAGCAAAGTTAGACCTGAAGCACAGTTCTAGTACTAGTTTGGTTTGCTCAACACTAACCAATAATCCCTTTTTCACCTGCACTGTAACAACAAAAAGGTATAAATGAAAACAATTGATATTTGTGATAATAATTATGCAAGGCACAAATTTAATTAGAACAGGGTTACCATATCAGTGTTTCAATAATAGTGACAACTATAGTACTCTAAGAAAGAAAAGGGTCATATTTAAAAGATGTTGTACACTTGGAGCTGAATAATTCCACATGAAATCTGCAATGTGCCAATTTATGCTGTGGATTTCAACCTTTTGAAATGCAAAGGCTAAAACCTGTGGCAAATCCGCACCAAAATCCACAGCAGAATTCACACTATTTGGTCACTGTGGATTAGTTGCATATTTATTTCCACATTGTGAATAAGGTCTGTTTGAAGGAATCTATGAGGTTTTGTTTAATAGCATCAGATTGAATTTTGGTTACATCTTTAACCCCTTAGTGACCAGCCCATAGTGTTTTTACATCCTGCCCAAGTGGGCTTTATTTCCTGAGGACGTAAAAACATGTGTCCTGCAGGGATTAAAGCCACATGGGCTATGGACGTGACAGCTCCATGCTGTTGGTGCCCACAGGTAGCCGACAGCATGGAGCTGTCATCCTGGGCTGCGGGCAGTCCCCTCCGGAAATGCGATCGGCGCTATATAGGATAGCGCCGATCACAATAAAGTGAAAAAAAAGTAAAAAAAGGTTAAAGATTCAGCTGCCCTCATGGATCGGATCCATAGGGGCAGCTGAAATTACTCACCCACGTCCTCCGCGTTGTCCCCCGCTGACCTGGTCCTCCCAGACCCGCTGCCGCTCTTCTGTGCATGTGCGCCAGACGAATGATGTCACGCGCATGTGCAGAAAGTCGGGAGCCCAGGCAAATTTAAAATCTCCGGGCTCCCGGCTCCTGTCGCGGTGAGCGGTCCCCGGCCTGTAATCGCCACTATCCAATGGATAGCGGCGATCACAAAAAAGTTTTAAAAACGTTAAAAAAAGGCAGGTTTCACGATCCGATCCATGAGGGGAGGTGAAAATACTCCCCTCGGTTCCTCCACAATGTCCCGGTGTCCCGGGACCTGAAGTGCCCAGAGGGGCTCAGGCCCCGGGATATTCAAAATCCCACTGCTCCTGGCTACCATGTGTAGCCAGGGGCAGAGAGATGTCACTGGGGACATGATCACTGTTATCCAATGAATAACAGTGATCATTTAAAGTTAAAAAAAAGTGTAAAAAAGTTTAAAAAAGTTTAAAAAGCTTCATATCCGTGAGGGAGGATGAAAGTATGTACATAAGGCCCCTGGATTTATCCGTGGACCTTACCCCAGCTTCTGCGCACACGCCCGTTGCCAAAATGGCGGACACATGCGCAAAACGCGTAGAATGCCAGTATATTTTAAATTCTCCCTGCTCCTGGCTACAAAACTGAGCCAAGAGCCTGGAGATTTCACGGGGAGATGCGGTGAGTGGTTCTTGGTCACGTGTTCACCGTTATCCAATGGATAATGGCGATCACGTAATATTTGTAAAAAAAATTGAAGTTTCATCTTTCCTCACCGATGCAAAACTTTTTACTGGAGGCCTCCGTATTTGAACCACGACGCGATCCTCCTCCGTGAATCCTCTGGGATTCTGCAGCTGCGACCACCGGCAAAATGCCGGACACATGCGCAGGAGTTGGGGAGCCCAGGAAACTTAAAATCTTCTTGCTTCCAGCGACCGACGGACGCAGAGAGCCTGAAGCAGTGAACTCGTTGAGCTGTCCTCAGTCACGTGATAAAAAGGTAGCGATCTACGTTAGGCCAGTCTCACATGACCGGATAGGAATTAAGGATTCTGCATGCGTCTGATCCGCGGTAATACGCAGATCAATCGCATTGGATTACACAATTCCGCTCACATTAGTGGGTCGGAATAGCATAATCCACTCACAGAAACGAGAACGTTCTATTTTACTGTGGATATCCGCAACAGAGAGCCCATTGTGCTCTATGGTCGTGGATATACCCGCAGCCCATACGCAACTACATTGTGTACGGGCTTTGGTTGCCCGCGTCATATGTGAGTACGCAGTTATTCACAGTACATTACGCGACCGTATGCAGGGTCACAGCCAGACTTACAGCTGAGATCCGCTGCGGGCCTCCGCAAGCGAATTCCACATCAGTTTGTGTGAGCCCGGCATTATTCAGACCGCTACCTGTTATATGTAATTTACAAGAAAGCTTGCCTTCCTGCAGTTTCAGGAGCAGCTTGTTGAGCACCTTCTGTGTGAGACCGTCGCACCTCATCAAGCTTACAAAGCCTCACAGAGCACCACTTTTTACACCCCATACCCGCCACTGAGGTCAAAAAATACCCCCGCAAAAACATGAGAGGAGGGGGGGGATACCTGGTTTTATTGCCCCATCCCAACCAGCCCCCGTAATTACCCCTGTCTTCGGAAATACCACACAGTTTACATTATTACTGTTATCTAAGATTTGGGGAATACCGAAAAGGGCGCGGAGGGGGTGGAAGGGGGGGTGGATATTTTTAGGGAGCTCCATTATAGGTCTAGCCATGTATCCTGTAAGTAGATTAGGGCTACAATGGGTATGTTTCTGAACATGGAACAAACGGGGGTATCCATTTTGGGGTGAATGTCTTCATTCCTATGTACACTGTACAAAAAAAACTTTTTAAATTGACAAAATTACCAAAATAATGAAAATCGTAATTTTTTCCTTCTGCTTTGCTTAGATTCATTCAAATACTGTGGGGTCAAAATATGCAGTACACCACTAGAGGAATTTGATAAGTGGCTTCCTTTTCAAAATGGGGTCATTTGAGGGGGTTCTTTATCATTTTGGCCGCTCAATGACTCTATAAGTGGGCAATGGGGCCTGGAATTTATTCAGTTGTACCCTGAAATCCAATGGGTGCTCCCTCCATTATAGGCCTTCCGATATGTCCCGTAAGTAGATTAGGGCCACAATGGGTATGTTTCTGAACACAGGACAAACAGGGGTATCCATTTTGGGGTGAAAGTCTTCATTTATATGTGTGCTGTACAAAAAACACAAATGCCCAAAAAATGAAAATCGTAATTTTTTCATACAGCTTTGCTTAAATTTATTCGAAAATTGTAGGGTTAAAATACACAGTACACCTGTAAATGAATTCATTAAGGGGTCTAGTTTTCAAAATGGGGTCATTTGTTGGGGTTTACCATAGTTTTGGCCGCTCAAGAACTCCACAAGTGTAGTATGGGGCATAAAAGGCCTTCAAGCAAAATTTCTGTTCTAAAAGCCACCGACTAGTCCTTTCATTTTGGGCCCCATTGTGCATCCAGACATAAGATTAGGGCCACAATGGGTATATTTCTGAAAATAGGACAAACATTAGTATCCATTTTGGGGTGCAAGTCTTCATTCATATGTGTGCTGTACAAAAAAAGCTGTTTTTAAAATGACAGAATTGCCAAAAAAATGAAAATCACAATTTTTTTCTTTTGCTTTGCTTGAATTCATTCAAAAAATGTGGTGTAAAAATGGGCAGCACACCCCTAGATGAATTCGTTAAGGAGTCTAGTTTTCAAAATGGGGTCATTTGTGGGGGTTCTCTATGACTTTGGCTGCTTAACAGCTCTACAAGTGTGCTATGGGGCCTAAAACGCCTTCAAGTATAATGTCTGTTCTGAAAGCCATTGGCTACTCCTTTAATTTTGGGCCCCGTTGTGTATCCAGACATAAGATTAGGGCCACAATGAGTATATTTCTGAACACAGGACAAACAGGGGTATCCATTTTGGGGTGTAAATCCTCATTTTCATGTGCACTATAGGAAAAAAAGGTCTTTAAAATGACATATTAGCAAAAATATGAAATTTTACTTTTTCTCCTCTAAATTGAATTAATTCCTGAAAAAAAACTGTGGGGTCAAAATACTCATGACACCCCTCAGTGAATACACTAAGGGGTGTAGTTTTTAAAATAGGGTCATTTGTGGGGGTATCTATCATTCTGACACCTATGAGCCTTTGCAATCTTGGCTTTTTGTAGGAAAACAAAGTGTTCCTCAAAATGCTGAAAAGTAATGTTAAATTTGTACGTCTCCTAAATGGTTAAAAAAACATAAAAGTTTTTCAAACGTGTGTCCAGAATAAAGTAAACTGATGGAAATATATAGCTTAGCAAACGTTTGTACAGTATATTTGCACATATTTGATATATTACAATTGAAAATGTGAAAAAAATGACAAAATTTTCCCAATATTGGCACTTTTAATATACATACACAAATTCTTTCAGACTATTTTTACCACCTAAATGAAGTACAATATGTGGCGAAAATACAATGTCAGAATCACTTGGATATGCAAAACCTTTACGGAGCTATTCTTTGTTAAAGTGACACATGTCAGATTTCCAAAATTTGGCCTGGTCATTAAGGCGCGAACAGGCTTGGTCACTAAGGGGTTAACATTCAGTTTGTCCTTTATTTATGCCTTAGGACTGATTTGTGTTGATGAATTCAGCTTCTACATCCTAAACTCCCTTTAATTTGTGCAATCCAGCCTGGTGAATAAGGGTAATGACTAGCCTTGGGCTATATACGAGGGGGTGGTGATAAGTATTGAGCCTTACCCAGAAGAAAATTGAGCTTGGAAGCTGAAACTGCTGCACTATTCTACATATCCCCACAGGGGGGAAAAAATTGTCACATGTGCATCTGTACTTGAGTTTGTCATAGTTTTAGTATGAGTAATCTCTGTAGGACCTTTCCCCCACCCACACTAGTCTAGGCATCAGCAAAAAACACATTGAGCTAGGAAGCTGAAACTGCCACACTATTCTACATATTCCCCCAGGATGTGCTTGCCACATCTCTCCTGCAGCTTTTTAAGCCCCTGCAAACAGAATTCTTTTGACTGCTGGTCAAACCACTTATTTGCAGCATTAATTGCCTCCCAAACACTCCCAAACCGTTGTCCCTTTAGGTGTTTTTTGAGATTAGGGAACAGACAGAGCCAGGTCAGGTGAATAGGGTGGACGGGGCATCAGTTGAAAGCCTAAGGAGGTCATTTTTGCAATACTGACACCTGCAGTGTATGACGGGGCATTGTCAGGCAACAGGATAACACCTTTGGAGAGCTTTCCTCAATGTTTTTCCTTAATATTTTGCCTCATCTTTGTCAAAAACAAACAGTAATATGTTGTATTGATGGTTGAACCCTTTGGGGGGTAGTCCACGGGCAGAACTCCCTTCCTATCCCAAAAATTGGTTGCCATTTGCTTCTGCGCTGACCTTTGCACATGGAACTTTTTTGCAGCCATTCCTTAGACTGTTCTTTTGTCTCTGGATCATAACAGTAGATCCATGCCTCATCACCAGTTACCAGTTTGTCCAGGAAATCTGACTCATTTCTTGCAAAATGCTCCCAAACAGCCACCGATGTCTCCACACGTCTCCTCTTCTGCTTGGTTGTCAAATGTTTCATGATCCACTTGGCTGTAAGCTTTCTCATTCCCAAGTCGTTGTGGATAATGGCACCAACTCTCTGACGTGATATCCCCAGATATGTAGCAATACTTTTGGCTGATATTTGGTGGTCCTCCATAATCACGTCATGGATGGCTTTTTTACATTTGTGGGAAAGGAGACGGAGACAGGCCTTCCACTGGGTTTTCACTTTTAACACCGAAATGGCCAGTTTTAAAATGTACAACCCAACGTGTAACTGTTGCCTATGATGGGCCACCGTCACTCAAAGTTTGTGACATTTCATCATGGATCTGCTTTGCTCTTTCACACTGAACGTCTTTGGAGATGCTGCCATTTTTACTTTGGACTGAAAAAAAAAAGTTTGAAACATAGGTGGTTAATTTTTGCATAATTGAATATAGACAAATAGATAAGTACATCCTGCAATTTTCATCTTCCTAGCTCATTTATTTCTGAGTAAGGCTCAATACTCAACAGCACCCACTCGTATTTTCCAGGTAGAGCCCACACAACTGCTTGCTTTCTGGCTAGCAGTATGAAAATTGTGGCATGTTTGCTGACACTATATTCTAACCCATAACATAGTGCTTAAACAACAAAGCTGCCCCTGCAGTTTTAGAAACCTTTTAAACCCTGTACCCACAGTGATTATTTACCCACGGTGTTGTGGAAGGCCCTTTTTAACCCTCCCCACAATCCAAGGAAAAGCTCTGTAAATATGAAATATCCACGTCTGCTTCTCTAGGCCTATTTAACTCACCTGCCTATTTAGTCTGCAGTGAAATTGCAGCTTTGTTCTTTTCTATTATCATTATTATTATTACGCACCGGAATTCTTTTATGTAAGTGTAACATTGGTGTTAGTTGTTTTTCCTTATCTGGAATGAATGAAGGGATCTTCAAACAGTAACATATAATCTGGTACCTTCTTCCCAATAGAAAGCAAGCTGATACATAATTTTGCTATCAAAATTTAAAAGTAATATGCACACTTCAGCTAGTTCTTCAGTCTGTGAAAAACATTATGTTATTACGATGGTACTGTGCTTGAGTTGTCAAGGAGTAGGATATATTAGGCAGCAAATAAACAGTCAGTACTTGAACTGAAAGCACGAACAACGGACACGTGTAAGGATCTGAGCAACTTTGATGAGGGACGAATTGTGATGCCTAGATGACTGGGCCAGAGCATTTCCAAAACTGGCCATGTAATCATCAGAATTGGATCATGCAGCCGTAGAAGAAGGCAATCCAGTCCGATGAATCAAATCTTCTTCTTCATGATGTGGACGGCCAAGTGTTAGTGATGGCCCCAGGATGAATTATGGCAAAGAGGAAACCTGTTAAAGGCAGTGTAGAGCTCTGGGCAATATTCTGCTGAGAATCTTTGGTCCTGGCATTCATGAGTATTCTATTTTGACATTTACCATTAACCTAAGCATTGCTGTAGACCAAGTATTCCCTTTGATGGCAGTGGCCTTGTTTAGCAGAATAATGCACCCTGTCAGACTGCAAACATTATTCAGGAATGGTTTGAGAAATGTGCCAAAGGTTTCAGTTTGTTGACTTGGCCTCTATATTCCTCACATTTCAATCCGATTGAGACTCTGTGGGATGTGCTGGAGAAATGAGACCAATTCATGGAGGCCCTAGCTCACAATTTCTAAGATATAGGGATCTGTTGATAACATCTTGGTCGAGATACCACAGGATACCTTCAATGGTCTTGTGGAGTCCATAAATTGATGGGTCAGAGCTTTCTTGGTGACACAAAGGAATTTACAGAATATTTTAATGCTATGGCTGATCTGATATATATACACCTGAAGTAAAGGTCTAGTCCTCGCAAATGCCAAAAATATGACGGTGTTCTTGGAGCTTATCTTTGGTATTAATCATGAAACAGAAATACGATTTTAATTATTTAGATGTCGACACCTCAAGTTTGGCCACACTAAGTGCGGACAAGTGTCTGTATCTCCTGGCTGAAAGAGTTCTACAGAAACACAAATTGTCTTCGACTTTCTCCTTGGAAAAGGATTCAGAAGGCTAGCATATGTGTGTTAAGTTACAGGTGTTTAAATAAAAGCCCTTGGAGATTTCTGTGACATTACTTCTCTTATTCATCCACTTTTAGGATGATAGGTTGTCTGAGGACATAACATTCATGCTGCTATTAGGAGAGGAGAAACGACTTGTCTTTTCTAATTATTAGACATTACGTAAAATAAAGACACTCAGGCTGACACCAAGCCATAACATTTCTTAATGCTTAGTTGCACTAATTGTTATTTCTACTGGTTATTGTATATTTTTAGAAGTCGTGTCTATTGAGTGTTTTATTGGATGGCTATAAAGTCCCTGTGCTAGAAAAATGGAGCCAATGTAACTTTTTAAAGGAATTGCTCATTAAATCCTAAAAGCCCTGCTGCTGGAAATCATTGTAATAGCACATTTACAGTATGCTTTAAGAAAAATATTGTATTATGCAGCACCCATTCAAATGTATGTCATCAAGAGGGGAAGATGCTCTTTCCAGAGTCTCCCCCCTGGCTAAGAAGTTGGGAATACCCCTTATGATGTTCAAACGAAAATAGAGCACAATTCACTGTTTTATGTCTGTTATGACCCTTAAAGGGCAACATTCCAAGCAAATGTACTACATACAATCATTATTGTAAAACTAACACAGACTTGCTAATACTTCTAAAATACTAGTACAGATTGGAAATTTGATGCAGCTGGTGGTTCTAATTTATGAAAGGGATCCATTTAAAAAGTCTATGTGTAGATTCTCGTTTTTAATCTAAGATTAAAAAAAAGAATTTGGTAACTTTATTGACATACAAGAGCACGATTCGCTCTTAAAATTATTATAATTATTTTATTCTAAGTTATAATTGATTATTTTATTCACACCTATCTATCTACAGTATATATATATATATATATATATATAATTTTTTTAGGCGTTTAGCTATAACTAGAAACCAGTGTTAATCAACGATGCAGTTTCAATTAAAAAGTTTTGTATTATTTTAAATGTATTTGCATTATTAGTTGTTAGATAGAATCACAATTTTGATCCTTTTAGAAGAAAAGGCTATCATCTGTTGTAATCATTTAAGACCTTAATAGTCAATTCTTAACAATAGATATGTTTTTCATACATTTTTTAGGCTTTTTAAAAATAAATCAAATGTCCTATCCAGGGTGAACTAGATAGACTGAAGTTTCTTATTTTAACATCTATCTATACTTTTTAAACATCTTTCTATACTATGCAATTTGATGCAGTTTTTTGCAAACAGTTGGTTTAGCCAAAGCTCAGAATAGAGAAGAAAAAGAGTAAGGACTCATAGATGCTTCCACATGTTGAGAATCAAAATACTAACGACCACCTGTCAGTGAGTGAGTTACATGTGATGATGTCACCGTCATGTGATTGGGTCTCTGAGCTCCGGCCTTGATCACATGAGGGTGATGTCATCACAGGTCCTTCATCCCTGTGCACTAAATGAGAGATTTCATGTGATTAGTCACCGGGGCTCCACATGGCTGCTGTCCAGCTCTGCTGGTTTAACACCTGTGATGACATCACCGTCATGAGATCAGGGGTGGAGCTCAGAGCCATGGTGACTGATCACATGACGGTGACATCATCACAAGTCCTGTAAGCACATGGCTGTTGTCCGGTTCTGCTGTTTTAGAAACTGTGACCAACTCCAATCACTTTCACTAAATTATATTAGTAAGTGGCGCATTGAGCGACCAGAAACACTGGTCCTATAATTTCCCAATAATTACTTGTCCACTACAACAGAGTAGTATTGAGCGAACCAAACCAGTCAAACTTCGTTTTGGTTAAAACTTTGCTAAAAGTTTTATTTAGAGTGAACCTGGACCTCAGGAGGTTCCTCCCAGCTGAACCCACTAAAGAAGGTGGTGGCGGTCCAATGTGGCTCAGTGGTTAGCATTTTTGCCTTGCAATGCTGGTGTCATAGGTTCAAATCTGACCAAGAACAACATTTGCATGGAGTTTGTATGTTGCATTTCTGTTTTTTCTTCTCTATAAATGTATGCACTACATAGGATGATTATAATTATTATAAAAAAAAAAAAAAGAGGGAGAACATACAAACTCTATGCAGACATTGTCCTTGGTCAGATTTGATCCTAGGACCTCAACAAAACAAGGCAACAGTGCTAACTGCTGAGCCACTGGAGGACCATGACCACCAACACCACCTTCTTTAAGACAGCTAATTCAGACCAAACTAAACGTTTTGGTGAAATTCAGCGAACCATCTGAAATTAACTTTTGAAAATTTGCTCATCTACCAAAGACAGGAGTTGTGTTTGAAAGTAGGGGGGGAAGTTAGTGTAATGTGAATATGAGGCATACCGTATTTATAAATGGTAAAGCTGATGAAGCCCTTGATTAGAGATAGTGAATCTTTAAAAATGATATTATCTATTGATTTTCTAAGAGGTAACTCACTCCGATATTTGGAAAATAAATAGAGATGAGCGAGCACCAAAATGCTCGGGTGCTCGTTACTCGGGACGAAATTATCGCGATGCTCGAGGGTTCGTTTCGAGTAACGAACCCCATTGAAGTCAATGGGCGACCCGAGCATTTTTGTATATCGCCGATGCTCGCTAAGGTTTTCATTTGTGAAAATCTGGGCAATTCAAGAAAGTGATGGGAACGACACAGCAACGGACAGGGCAGGCGAGGGGCTACAGGTTGGGCTGCATCTCAAGTTCACGGGTCCCACTATTAAGCCACAATAGCGGCAAGAGTGGGCCCCCCCTCCCAACAATTTTTACTTCTGAAACGCCCTCATTAGCAATGCATACCTTAGCTAAGCACCACACTACCTCCAACAAAGCACAATCACTGCCTGCATGCATGACACTCCGCTGCCCCTTCTCCTGGGTTACATGCTGACCAACCCCCCGCACGACCCAGTGTCCACAGCGCACACCAAACTGTCCCTGCCCAGCATTCAGCTGCCCTCATGCCACGCCACCCTCATGTCTATTTTTAAGTGCGTCTGCCAGAGGAACCGCAGGCACACACTGCAGAGGGTTGGCATGGCTAGGCAGCGACTCTCTTTAAAAGGGGCAGGGCGATAGTCCACAATGCTGTACAGAAGCAATGAGAAATCCAATCCTGTGCCACCTCCATCTGGAGCTGCACACGTGGGCATAGCAATGGGGAACCTATGTCCACACACTATTCATTCTGTCAAGGTGTCTGCATGCCCCAGTCAGACCGCGGTTTTTTATAAATAGTCACAGGCAGGTACAACTCAGCAATGGGAATTCCGTGTGCACCCACAGCATGGGTGGCTCCCTGGAACCCACCAGCGGTACATAAATGTATCCCATTGCATTGCCCATCACAGCTGAGGTAATGTCGTGCTTAATGCAGGTGGGCTTCGGCCCACACTGCATGCCCCAGTCAGACTGGGGTTCTTTAGAAGTGGACACATTCAGTTACAACTCCCTGTGGACCCACGGCATGGGTGGCTCCCTGGAACCCACCGGCGGTACATATATATCCCATTGCAGTGCCCAACACAGCTGATGTAACGTCAGCTGTAATGCAGGTGGGCTAAAAATTCATTTGATTACACTGTAGGCGAGGGCCCCCCAAAATTGGTGTACCAACAATACTAATGTACCTGAGAAAAATTGCCCATGCCCAACCAAGAGGGCAGGTGAAATCCATTAATCGCTTTGGTTAATGTGGCTTAATTGGTAACTAGGCCTGGAGGCAGCCCAGTTAAAATAAAAATTGGTTGAGGTGAAAGTTTCAACGCTTTAATGAGCATTGAAACGTATAAAAATTGTTTACAAAAATTATATGACTGAGCCTTGTGGGCCTAAGAAAAATTGCCCGTTCGGCGTGATTATGTGAGGTTTCAGGAGGAGGAGCAGGAGGAGGAGGAGGAATATTATACACAGATCGATGAAGCAAAAAGGTCCCCGTTTTTGATGGTGATAGAGAACGATGCTTCCATCCGCGGGTGCAGCCTACGTATTGCTTAGGTATCGCTGCTGTCCGCTGGTGGAGAAGAGAAGTCTGGGGAAATCCAGGCTGTGTTCATCTTGATGAGTGTAAGCCTGTCGGCACTGTCGGTTGACAGGCGGGTACGCTTATCTGTGATGATTCCCCCAGCCGCACTAAACACCCTCTCTGACAAGACGCTAGCCGCAGGACAAGCAAGCACCTCCAGGGCATACAGTGCGAGTTCAGGCCACGTGTCCAGCTTCGACACCCAGTAGTTGTAGGGGGCAGAGGCGTCACGGAGGACGGTCGTGCGATCGGCTACGTACTCCCTCACCATCCTTTTACAGTGCTCCCGCCGACTCAGCCTTGACTGGGGAGCGGTGACACAGTCTTGCTGGGGAGCCATAAAGCTGTCAAGGGCCTTAGAGAGTGTTCCCCTGCCTGTGCTGTACATGCTGCCTGATTTCCGCGCCTCCCCTGTTACCTGGCCCTCGGAAGTGCGCCTTCGGCCACTAGCGCTGTCGGATGGGAATTTTACCATCAGTTTGTCCGCCAGGGTCCTGTGGTATAGCATCACTCTCGAACTCCTTTCCTCTTCGGGTATGAGAGTGGAAAGGTTCTCCTTATACCGTGGGTCAAGCAGTGTGTACACCCAGTAATCCGTAGTGGCCAGAATGCGTGTAACGCGAGGGTCACGAGAAAGGCATCCTAACATGAAGTCAGCCATGTGTGCCAGGGTACCTGTACGCAACACATGGCTGTCCTCACTAGGAAGATCACTTTCAGGAACCTCCTCCTCCTCCTCCTCAGGCCATACACGCTGAAAGGATGACAGGCAAGCAGCATGTGTACCCTCAGCAGTGGGCCAAGCTGTCTCTTCCCCCTCCTCCTCATCCTCCTCATGCTCCTCCTCCTCCTCCTCAACGCGCTGAGATATAGACAGGAGGGTGCTCTGACTATCCAGCGACATACTGTCTTCCCCCGGCTCTGTTTCCGAGCGCAAAGCGTCTGCCTTTATGCTTTGCAGTGAACTTCTCAAGAGGCATAGCAGAGGAATGGTGACGCTAATGATTGCAGCATCGCCGCTCACCATCTGGGTAGACTCCTCAAAGTTTCCAAGGACCTGGCAGATGTCTGCCAACCAGGCCCACTCTTCTGTAAATAATTGAGGAGGCTGACTCCCACTGCGCCGCCCATGTTGGAGTTGGTATTCCACTATAGCTCTACGCTGCTCATAGAGCCTGGCCAACATGTGGAGCGTAGAGTTCCACCGTGTGGGCACGTCGCACAGCAGTCGGTGCACTGGCAGATGAAACCGATGTTGCAGGGTGCGCAGGGTGGCAGCGTCCGTGTGGGACTTGCGGAAATGTGCGCAGAGCCGGCGCACCTTTCCGAGCAGGTCTGTCAAGCGTGGGTAGCTTTTCAGAAAGCGCTGAACCACCAAATTACAGACGTGGGCCAGGCATGGCACGTGCGTGAGGCTGCCGAGCTGCAGAGCCGCCACCAGGTTACGGCCGTTGTCACACACGACCATGCCCGGTTGGAGGCTCAGCGGCGCAAGCCAGCGGTCGGTCTGCTCTATCAGACCCTGCAGCAGTTCGTGGGCCGTGTGCCTTTTCTCTCCTAAGCTGAGTAGTTTTAGCACGGCCGGCTGACGCTTGCCCACCGCTGTGCTGCCACGCCGCGCGACAGCGACTGCTGGCGACGTGCTGCTGCTGCTGACACATCTTGATTGCGAGAAAGAGGTTGCGTTGGAGGAGAAGGAGGAGGGTGGTTTAGTGGAGGAAGCATACACCGCCGCAGATACCACCACCGAGCTGGGGCCCGCAATTCTGGGGGTGGGTAGGACGTGAGCATCTCCAGGCTGATAAATTTGGCTACGTGCACGTTTAACGCTTGAGCGTGCGTGTGCGTGGCGGCGTACTTGCGCTTGCGCTCCAACACTTGCGCTAGCGACGGCTGGACGGTGCGCTGACAGACATTGGTGGATGGGGCCGAGGACAGCGGAGGTGAGGGTGTGGGTGCAGGCCAGGAGACGGTAGCGCCTGTGCCCTGAGAGGGGGGTTTGATCTCATTGGCAGGTTGGAGCACAGGGGGAGAGGCAGTGGTGCAAACCGGAGGTGGTGAACGGCCTTCGTCCCACCTTGTGGGGTGCTTGGCCATCATATGTCTGCGCATGCTGGTGGTGGTGAGGCTGGTGGTTGTGGCTCCCCGGCTGATCTTGGCGCGACAAAGGTTGCACACCACTGTTCGTCGGTCGTCTGCACTCTCAGTGAAAAACTGCCAGACCTTTGAGCACCTCGGCCTCGGCAGGGTGGCATGGCGCGAGGGGGCGCTTTGGGAAACAGTTGGTGGATTATTCGGTCTGGCCCTGCCTCTACCCCTGGCCACCGCACTGCCTCTTGCAACCTGACCTGCTGCTGCCCTTGCCTCCCCCTCTGAAGACCTGTCTTCAGTAGGCGTAGCAAACCAGGTGGGGTCAGTCACCTCATTGTCCTGCTGCTCTTCCTCCGAATCCTCTGTGCGCTCCTCCCTCGGACTTACTGCCCTTACTACTACCTCACTGATAGACAATTGTGTCTCATCGTCATCGGCCTCCTCACCCACTGAAAGGTCTTGAGACAGTTGCTGGAAGTCCCCAGCCTCATCCCCCGGACCCCGGGAACTTTCCAATGGTTGGGCATCAGTCACGATAAACTCCTCTGGTGGGAGAGGAACCACTGCTGCCCAATCTGAGCAGGGGCCCGAGAACAGTTCCTGGGAGTCTGCCCGCTCCTCAGAATGTGTCATTGTAATGGAGTGAGGAGGCTGGGAGGAAGGAGGAGCAGCAGCCAGAGGATTCTGAGTTGCAGCAGTGGACGGCGCAGAACTGTGGGTGGACGATAGATTGCTGGATGCACTTTCTGCCATCCACGACAGGACCTGCTCACACTGCTCATTTTCTAATAAAGGTCTACCGCGTGGACCCATTAATTGTGCGATGAATGTGGGGACGCCAGAAACGTGCCTCTCTCCTAATCCCGCAGCAGTCGGCTGCGATACACCTGGATCAGGAGCTCGGCCTGTGCCCACACCCTGACTTGGGCCTCCGCGTCCTCGGCCGCGTCCACGTCCTCTAGGCCTACCCCTACCCCTCAGCATGCTGTATTACCAGTAATGCAGAAACAGAACGCTGTAATTAAATGTGCCGCTTATTGGCCTGTGGTTGGAGGCTGACTTCGCTTACGGAATGCCAGGAAATAATTTTGCGCAAGCCTGCTGTAACACTTAGCTGGCTGCGTATGAATTAGGAGGACTACTACACGCAGCAGAGACCCAGAACACTGAGGACAGTGACAGGCAGCCCAAATAGATTTTTTTCCCCAAATGTTTTTGCAAAGGCCCACTGCCTATATTCAATAAATATGTCTTCTGTCCCTGCCTCACCGCTACTGGCCCTGGAGTATGTCAAAGAACTGCAGAGTGTTGCACTGTGGACTGCAATACAGCGGTGATTTAACAGCCCAGACAGAGCCAGGAAATAATTTTGCGCAAGCCTGCTGTAACACTCAGCTGGCTGCATATGAATTTGGAGGACTACTACACCCAGCAGAGACCCAGAACACTGAGGACAGTCACAGGCAGCCCAAATAGATTTTTTTCCCCAAATGTTTTTGCAAAGGCCCACTGCCTATATTCAATCAATATGTCTTCTGTCCCTGCCTAACCACCACTTCTGGCCCTGGAGTATTACTGCAGGGCGCAATGCTCTGCACAGCCGATATAACCAAAAAAAAAAATGTGCAACCCTGCAAAAAGCAGCCTCCACAATACTGCACACGGTCAGATGTGGCCCTAAGAAGGACTGTTGGGGTTCTTGAAGCCTAAAATACTCCTAACACTCTCCCTATAGCAACTCCACCAAGACAGCACTTTCCCTAAAGTATGTCAGAACGCATCTGTGGCGAGCCGCGGGAGGGGCCGATTTTTATACTCGGGTGACACCTGATCTCGCCAGCCACTCACTGCAGGGGGGTGGTATAGGGCTTGAACGTCGCAGGGGGGAGTTGTAATGCCTTCCCTGTCTTTCTATTGGCCAGAAAAGCGCGCTAACGTCTCAGAGATGAAAGTGAAAGTAACTCGAACATCGCGTGGTACTCGTCACGAGTAACGAGCATCTCGAACACGCTAATACTCGAACGAGTATCAAGCTCGGACGAATACGTTCGCTCATCTCTAAAAATAAGTTAACTGAAATGAAATTAATGTCATTTCTTATTGTATCAGAACTCCTTACCACATTATGAAAATATCTGTCTTTGTCAATTAATTTTGTGGTATGAGTTACTTTTTTTGATATCCTTATTTTTTCACAAACTTTCACTAACTAATATGTGAATATATCTGCATAAAATATGTTTAACAGTACTGATAAATACATCACAACGCACTTTAAAAAATTTTCAAATGGGCAGCAGCCTGGCTCGTACTGTTCTTATCTAGCCCTGGCTCATTCAAGTCATCAATCATAACTGATGTGTTCATTCCAGATGTTTAGAATTCTGATTAAACGACTAGAAAAAGTGTTCTAGGCCATTAAAATATTGACAGCTCTGCTCTGTAATGTTTGTTAAAAGGAAATTATACCCATGAAATCCTTCAGGCTTAATTACCTTTAAAATGTGTATATTTTCTGCTCCCAATGGCATTCTTTTTGATATGTAGATTTTCCTATTGAACTGTAAGTCAAAAATCTAAGACAGCAGGGAGCTACATTTTTTATTGAATAACTTAAATAAATTGCATATTCAACACAATAATGGAAATGATATAGTGTTTTTCTTAATATTGAATATACTATTGTAATAGGTTATTAGAAATTGCATTATCTGAGATGAGTTAAGAGTTTTATTGTCACCTCCAATAACCAGGTCTTACTGGGAAACATTTATGAAAAGAGTTTCCCATTGTACTGTATATTTCTAAGGCCTCCTGTCCACCGGCGATATGTCACTGCATTATCCGCGGCGATAATCCGGCCAAGAGTAACACAATTAACGCCTTCCATAGACTTAGGCCTTAGTCAGACGGGCGATTTTTCGCGCGATTTGCGCATGCGCATGCGTCCGGCGATTTTATAAAACCATTGCTTTGCAATGGTATCGGACACATGAGCGCTTTTTATGCGCTCGTCCGATAAATTATAGAACAAAAAATCGCAGATCGCACCTATCTGCGATCTGCGATTCCTGTTCTCTTCTCTATATGCGCTCAATGGGGCCGGCGGCAGCAGCGCCGACCCCATTGAGAACATATAGAAGACAAATCATTCTTCTCTGCCACAGCTGTAACAGCTGTGACAGAGAAGAACGATGTTTGCCCATTGAATTCAATGGAGCCGGCAATACAGCCGCTCCATTGAAAGCAATGGGCTGCCGGCGTGCGCGGGGTGAATTGTCGGGAAGGGGTTAAATATATAAACCCTTCCCTGCAATTCATTCTAAAATGTGTTAAAATAAAAAAAATTGTATACTCACTGTTAAGGATAAATCCATGTTACGTTAATATGCTGTGGGGCTCCAAATCAGAGGTGGTTATGGCGGCCACCGTGAGAAAGCAATAGACACAGGCATCACGGTCGTGTCTTAGAGCAATCTGTGTTTATTCTGTACATTGTCATTTCTTATACAAAAAATAGAAGGCGTATCAGTAGGCGTATCAGTAGGCGTATCAGTAGGCGTATCAGTGCAAAGGCTAGTGTTACAAAGTTCAATCTGTTATACTGAGGTCAAAGTACTAAGGTGGTGAATAATTGCGTTTTCTCAATAAACATGGCTTCTTTTGTTGGAATGTAGTCTGACTGTCTAGTACCTTGATTCTTTATCACAATCTACATTTTAATCACATGCCCTAGACAGCAGTTAATGATCGAAGCATTCCATTATCCTTTGATCATTGTAACGAGATTAACAAGATCTTGGAGACATGATGGACATTTAAGATTACACCTCTACTTAATGTAATTAAGTACTAACCTAAATGTACAAGCATTTATCAGAGCTTTTCATAGGACACAGAATAGAGTGTACAATTTAGGCCTAAAGCCTCCGGAAACGTATATCAAAGATACATACATATATAAATTAGTATGTTCATAACCCTCACAATCCCCCATTTAAAACAGTCCATCTTGAAAAGAGCCTTTGTTGTGGTACTATCAAGGGTGCTAAGCCACCCCTGCCGGTCTTTCTATCCTCTTCGCCGTATCCCCACTGTTGTTGCTCTTTTACTCTTTTGACTGTTTTAACGATATCGTAGAGGGAGCGATTCCAGATAATTTGCTTGTCTCCGTATCCCACAGAATGTCCATAAGTTGCAAACACTCAAAAGAATGAACAAAAGAAACAGTATTAGTAATGGGTGAAACATAAAATACATCATCTTTCCTGCTGTAGGTGACCATCCAGTAAAAATATCATACCAGTTATACTCTGTGTCTACCTGGATCTTAGTACCTATGCTGACCAACTTATCTCCTACCCATATAGTTTGTTTTTCTAATTCCATAAGGGAGAGGTTAGTAACATCCAAATGCTTTTGAAGGTGTTCAGTGTCTTTCATTGCTTTCTGTATT
This sequence comes from Eleutherodactylus coqui, assembly GCF_035609145.1. Classification (NCBI taxonomy): domain Eukaryota; kingdom Metazoa; phylum Chordata; class Amphibia; order Anura; family Eleutherodactylidae; genus Eleutherodactylus; species Eleutherodactylus coqui. The sequence goes on along the minus strand of NC_089838.1, from coordinate 124,188,945 downwards.
TTTAGTTTTAGGGTACCATTCATCCTTTCTACCTTCCCACTACTTTGTGGATGATAAGGGGTGTGAAATGCTTGGGAAATACCCAGGGCAGACATGAAGTGTTGCATTATTTCACCTGTGAAATGTGTACCTCTATCTGACTCGATTACCTCTGGTACCCCGTATCTGCAGATTACCTTATTCATGAGCTTCTTTTCGGTTACCTGCTCATTTACTTTTGTAACAGGGTACGCCTCCAACCTGAAAAACATCGACAACAACAAGCACATATTCATACTTCCCAACACGTGGGAGCTGAATGTCGTCAATTTGCAATCCCTGAAATGGGTAGAGTGGTCCTGGCAAGTGCCTTTGTGGTCAATTTACTTCTACCCTGTTGCTTACGGCATAGCTCATGCAAAATTGGACAAATGATGTAGCAGCTATAGAGAACCCAGGGGCCACCCTTTCTCTCTCAAGCGTCAGTAGCATAGCTGCCTTCGATAGGTGAGTCTTTCTATGGATCAGCTGGGCCATCATGGGGTACAGGGATCGTGGTAGGCAAGTTACTGACTGTTTGCCATACGCCACCCTGTTCTACTGCTCCCATATTAGTCCATTTATCTTTTTCTTCTTTGCTGGCTTGTGACTGTCAATGTTCAAATTTTTATCAAAGTCCAAATCATAGTCTCTGACTTATGCGGTCAGTATCTTCTTTTCTTCTTTCTTCCATGGCTTAAGGACCACTGCTTTTGCTGTGAAGTCTGTGAGGGCGTTGCCTTTTGCTTCTGCAGTGTTGGCTTTAGTATGAGCTTTCACCTTTAGGATTGCTACTTTGTCTGGTAGGAGTAGGGCTTTCATAAGGTTCTGCACTGCTACACCATTCTCAATGGGTTGTCCTACAGAAGTTTAAAAATGTCTGGCCTTCCATATTGGGCCGTAACAATGATCTATGCCGAATACATACCAGGAGTCAGTGTAAATGGTTACCTTCTGTCACTCTACACGCCTCAGTGAGGGCCTTCAGTTCCGCTTCTTGTGCTGAGACATGCGGAGGCATTCTGCTTTTAGAGATCTTGTTGTGTGAACACTGCATATCTGGTGTGGAGTTGTCAATCACCCTGGTACCATCTATAAAAAACAACTCAAAATATGTATTAACAAGGGGTTTCAGTAACTCTTTAAAACTTAAACTTTCTTGTTGCATCAATGCTAGACAATCATGCTGATATTCTATTCCAAATAGATCACGTTCTTATTTGCAAAAATTTTTTAAAAATAGCTGATCTGTAATACCTAGATCACCTATGCCTCCCCCTCCCCCATTAGATCACCTATGTCTCCCCCTCCCCCATTTGAACCAGGATACTCGATTGGAAGAAGAGTAGCCGGGTTCACCATTGAAAAGAAATATTAAGGGGGGGCATGAGCGAAGCACATTGCAACCTTATCTGATGAGCTAGAGACAGATGTTTAGGTTGTACTTGAGTGAGTATACTCTGGATGTCATGAGGGGTGAGAACCACTAGGGGGGGGTAGTTCAGGACAAACTCAGAAGACTTGTCAACCATTACTTGTACTGCTGCCACCGCACAGACACAGGAGGGGGCTCCTCGGGCTACCGGATCCAATCTCATGGTGTAATACCCAAGTGACCGTGGACGTCCTCCATGTTTTTGCGTCAATACTGCTGTCGCATGAAAGGCCAGGGACGGCAGTATGAGACAAGTCCCAAAAAGGTGCGAAGCTTTGGCAGCAGAAGAAGATACAGAAATGGCTTGAACTGCAGCCCTGCGTCGTTCTGTGAGATGTCTGCCTTCTTGAGCTAGACAACAACCTTTTGTTTACAAAGCTGTAATTTTTCCTTTTTAAGCCTTGCAGCCATTTTCTGCTAAAAAAAAATTTTTTAGAAGAGAAATGGATGCAGATTGACATGTTTCAGATCCTCAGCACAAAGCGGAAGGTCATTAACATACTGCAACAGCACAGTCCCCTCAGGCGGAGTCCAAGCCTGCAGGACAGACTGGAATGCCTGGTTGTACATGTTTGGAGAATTCTGCGCACCCTTGGTGCCAGAACTTGTCCAAGCATTTTTTTATTTTTTTTTAAATTTTTTTAGCTTTACATAAATGCCCTTTTGTCTGAAAAAGGGCCGGAGATTCAGACTGTCTCCACTCTGGCTTATTATCTATGACCTTAGGGATTTCAATAGACCTTCTACAAAGGCCATACTAAGTACATGTTTACCCATCTCTTCTATGCCCCTATATCCCAGATCTGACAAACGTTGTTGAAGGGGGGGCATAGAATTGTTTTACACTTTCTTCCTTCTCTTTGTGTGATATTAGAAAGAGACAAGGAGGATTCTCTCAATTTTTTTTTCTTTTTCCCCAATGTTTCAGACAAATTAAAAATATTTTACCACTTCTCAATTCTCTATGTTTAATTTTATCCCAATCTGTGCCACAATAGTCTTTCACATAATTTTAGATTATAGTTCCCGCTGCCTTCCCTGTTTTACATATACTCCTGCATCTCCTCCTTGTCCTCCTTCTCATGCTTCCACTCACTAGCCTAGGATCTAGTGAGCATAGGCATAACCGGTTTGCACCGAGGAGCTCCGCAAGCAGGGCAGCTCTCTCTCCAATCCGGGTTCTGTTGTCCACAATGCCAGCAGGTCCATCCCTCCAGTCCAATGTTTGACCTTGGAGTGGATGACTTGGCATAGGGTGGGGGAGGAGACGGTTGGAATTGAGATGAAGGAGGGGGTGAAGGTGGAAGAGGGAACTGACCCCACAATGAGAGAACATTATATACCTGTGCTTTGAATTCTTTTCTCATTTCATTTTTAGCTATTGAACAGTATATATATATTTAATATAATACAACATAGGGGCTTTTTCCTGTGCAGCCAAATATAAGCAATTCTCAATTCACATTTCTTTGCAAAGACAAGTAGGCCCTCTAGTCCAAAGCCCAGTACTCCACCCTTTGCCTATAGAACACAGAAACTTCTCCAGACAAATAGCAGAGTTGTATAACAGGTTTCACTGCCTGTAAGCATCTTCTATTGTGCAAATAACCTGGGCTGACTATTCAAAATGAACTTAGAGTGTAATATACCTGCCCCACCTTACAAAAACTGCAAATTCACACTCACTAAGGGGGGTTTTATTCATTCCTATACGGACTGATAATATGTGAAGTAGAAATTGGGATTGTATTTACTGTACACCAGACTTCCAATAATGAGCGAATTATGTATAGATAAGAAAAACTCTTAGTATCGCGGTTTTTACACAATTCGCTCAGAATAGGCTACCCAATGACAAACACAATACAACTTATGCCCATTTCTACCCACATACTGATATTCACCACACTGCGACCACTCAGCGGCCAATATATTATAGGGGGCTTTATTCCACCCTGGCATAATTAACAATTCATCGGACACTTCTTTGTTCTTAGCTACCGACATTTTCGTACTATTGCGGATTTTCTTAAAAGGCGACATTTTCACACTATGCCAGATTATCACAAGAAATTCTTCAACTATCAGTTTATCAAAATTTTCCTTTAAAACAAACTCGTGTATTACTCTCTGCGTAATCCTGTTCACAGCGCTATTAATGTATTGCTGCAAGGAGCAAGACTTAGTTCAAATTACGCTTTAAAGAGAGTTAGACACTATAAAAGGTTCATACTGTAGTTGATTGGGACCCTAATAAGTGGGATGGGGACCAATATTCATTTGCCAATTTCTTTAGCTATCTTTCACACCTTATCCTCTTTACCAGCAGTATGGCCAATGGCTGGCGGCTTATGTACACCAAGAGGCTTATTGTTTTTATTCTTTCACACACATAAAACAATTGTTTGTTTCACTATTTTCTGTGCAGTCTTTTACACCTTATCCTCTTTACCAGCAGTATGGCCAATGGCTGGCGGCTTATGTATACCAAGAGGCTTATTATTTTTATTATTATTTTCTTTATACACTCTTCAAATAAAATACTGTTGTTAATTGAAAATGAATTACACTTTAAATAGAACTTTTGTTATTAATTTGACTAAAGTACTTATGAGGTGTTTCAAGTACACAATTATCTCATATTAATATCTTAATTCAATAATATTCAAATTAACACAACTCAATATTTTTGAATTCCACATATTCCACGAATCTGTATATACATATATACACTGTGGTAATCCTGGGCTATTATCTCACACAACTAGTCTCAGGAATAAAATTAGATGCCCCTCCTTTGGTCACTCCATTTGTTCAAGTGAGAGACTTAACATGGAGTCTAAGAGTGACCTTCACTCTATACATTACCACAATATACATATATATATACCAACATCCACTTAAAATGGAGACACACTTCTCACCTAGGCTGGACTGTGTGGAGGGTGGAGCAAGACCTGTTCCTATTGTTCTTCCCTCCCATCTCCTTACATCACCTAGCTCCACCCCCTGTGGTCTGGCTCAGCATTTGGTCATTTTTGCTTCATTTCGTTTCTGGTTACCGGACAGTATACACCATATAACACAGTCTAACTCTCATACAGGTCCTTCCATTTATACACACACATAAAGACAAAAACATTTGCATGTCAGTTACTACTTTTTAAGTGTCAGTACTTCCTCACTTGTCTAAAAGTGTCGGTACTTTCCAACCCTGCTTATTTCCCCCCGTCTCAACTTCTTCTCTTATACCTATAAGAGGCTCCCATCAGGGATTTTATCCCCTGAAAATTTTAGGCTTCCCTGGTACAATTTATACCATGCCTTCCAGAGATCGGCAAGAGGGTTTCATATTCTGTACACTGACCATGCAAAGTAACAAATAAAGACAATAGCAGTTAAACACCCGCACAGCATATTCAGCCCACCATATGGATTCTTAAAAGCTTGAAGATTTATAAGAGGCATGCACTTCTTACCCCTCGGACAGGAAAGGAGCAGCCAGGAAGCACGGATAGATTGTGGCAAGATAAAGCCTTACCTTACTGCGCAGTTTTTGTCAATCCGTGGTTCCGAGTGGCTCCTTATCCCATCTGGGTCCGGGGGGGGGGGGGGGGGTTCGAGGTGTAGGTGGTCCTCTTGTTCCATCAAGCCCCACGTTCTGGGCCCCAATTAATGTTAAGGATAAATCCATGTTACGTTAATATGCTGTGGGGCTCCAAATCAGAGGTGGTTATGGCAGCCACCGTGAGAAAGCAATAGACACAGGCATCACGGTCGTGTCTTAGAGCAATCTGTGTTTATTCTGTACATTGTCATTTCTTATACAAAAAATAGAAGGCGTATCAGTAGGCGTATCAGTAGGCGTATCAGTGCAAAGGCTAGTGTTACAAAGTTCAATCTGTTATACTGAGGTCAAAGTACTAAGGTGGTGAATAATTGCGTTTTCTCAATAAACATGGCTTCTTTTGTTGGAATGTAGTCTGACTGTCTAGTACCTTGATTCTTTATCACAATCTACATTTTAATCACATGCCCTAGACAGCAGTTAATGATCGAAGCATTCCATTATCCTTTGATCATTGTAACGAGATTAACAAGATCTTGGAGACATGATGGACATTTAAGATTACACCTCTACTTAATGTAATTAAGTACTAACCTAAATGTACAAGCATTTATCAGAGCTTTTCATAGGACACAGAATAGAGTGTACAATTTAGGCCTAAAGCCTCCGGAAACGTATATCAAAGATACATACATATATAAATTAGTATGTTCATAACCCTCACACTCACCTTTCCGCTGCAGCCGGAGTCCAGCCGCGGCCGCTGTCAGTTCTCCTGAACTGCTTCTTGGCACTATTCAGCCGGCGGGGCTTTAAAATTGCCGCCTGCTGAATGATCTGCCTCTGATTGGTCACAGCCCTGACCAATCAGAGGCTGAAAACACTCACACACCCATTCATGAATTCATGAATGGGTGAGTGACTGCTGCCTCTCAGCGCTGAGCCAATCAGGGGCAGGTCTGACTCACATCCATTCATGAATTCATGAATGGGTGTGAGTGAGGCATGCCTCTGATTGGCTCAGCGCTGAGCCAATCAGGGGGCTGGTCTGACTCACACCCCCTTCACACCCACTGCAGGATGGCCACGCGGAGCTCCGGCTGCCGGGAGAAGGTGAGTATACAATTTTTTTTTATTTTAACACATTTTAGGATGGATTGCAGGGAAGGGCTTATATATTTAAGCCCTTACCGACAATTCATCCCGGGCTCGCCCGCAGCGCATTGCTTTCAATGGAGACGGCTGTATTGCCGTCTCCATTGAATGCAATGCGCTGGACAGCTCCGGCCCGTTTCTAATGAAACGCAGCTAGGAGCAGATTTTCGGGCGATTTGCGGGCGACTTGCGCGCACCGGTCACGCGATTTGCGGATGCGCATCCGTCATGCGATCCGCAAATCGCGCGAAAAATCGCCCGTCTGACTAAGGCCTTAATGTCCACGAGCAGAGAATCATAGCAATTCTCCGCTTGCAGGATTCAAATTGTGGCATGCTGCAATTTGCCGCGATTCCAGCAATGAGCCAATCTATAAGTTAGGCTCACAGCGGAGACCTGTCATTTCTCCCCCCTGCTCCCCTGTGGCAGAATATTGCTAGTGATATTCCGCCTGTGGACAGGCAGCCTTAATTAAATATTTGGTAACAACTCATTTTCCTAGACAATGCTCAAATAATTTTGTGCCACTGTGGAGCATCAGGGCGATCTCTCTTCATACAATACGGGCATCAGCTGTTTCTGTTTAACGGCTGATCGGAGCTGTTAACTCTTTAAAAGTCGCTGTCAATTCTGAGATCGCAGGGAGCCATGTGGGTGTCATGGCAGCCGGGGGCCTTCTGAAAGGCCCTAGAGCTGTCTTTGCAGAATGCCTATCAAACCATGCCTGTGGGGTGGCTTGATAGACTGCCTCACTTCATACTGCAGGAGCGATCAAAGCATCGCAAGTTGTTGTTGTCCCCTTTGGGGACTAAAATAAAAAAGCAAAAATAAGAACAATAAAGTTTTACTAATTATTAAAAAAAGTAATAAAAGTAAAAAAAAAAAACTTTTTGCCATATTTATTATAAAAGAATCTAAATAATAAAACAAAAATACATATTTGGTATCACTGCGTCCGTTGAAGTCTAATCTATCAAAGTAATGCATTCTTTACCCCGCACGGTGAAAGTTGTCTGCAAAAAAATAAAGGACTCCAGAAATGCACTTTTTTGCTCACCCTGTCTACAAGAAAAAATGCAAAAAAAGGCAATCAAAAAGTCATATGTATTTCAACGCTATGTACCAACGCAAACTACAGGACATCCCACAAAAAAATGAGCCCTCGCACAACTATGTTGATGGAAAAATAAAAAAGTTATTGCACGCAGAAGATGGCGGCAGAAAATAATTAAAAAACATTAAATATCTTTAAAAAGAAAAAATGTAGTACAGCAAAAAAAAACTATATAAGTTTGGTATTGTAGTTATCATACTGACCCATAGAATAGAGTTATCAATGCATTTTTGTTGCAGTTTGTGCACCATAGAAACAAGACGCACCAAAAACTGGCGTAAGTTCCTTTTTTTTAATTTTACTTCACTTAGAATTTTTAAAAAGTTTTTCAGTACATTATATGGTACATTAAATAGCACCATTGAAAAATACAACTCATTCCGCAAAAAACAAGCGCTCATACAGCGATGTCGATGGATAAATAAAGGAGTTACAATTTTTTGTAGCAGAAAAACGAAAATAGACAAAAACTAGGGCCACGTCACTAAGGCGTTAAAGGTAACTATGCTGGTTTTTCATGTTTCTCTGGAGGTCAAAGCAGTTCTGCATAAGAACTCATGTTAAGGGTTTGGAACATGTAAGCAGCTTACATGATTCTGTTTTGCATCTGCACTGGACCATGGAGCAATGAAAGAAAGTGGCCTGATCTGATGGATCACATTTACTTTTACTTCCCATGGACAGCTTGGGTGCCTGTTTGTTACTTACATGGGGAAAAGACACCAGGATGCACTATGGGAAGAAGGCAAGGCGGCTATTCTGACTCAATGACTGGGCTGCAAATGTAATACTCTAAAGACAAGTATCCATGTTTGTATGGAACTGTACTGAAAAAAAAAGATTGATAGTGTCAACTGAGGAGGCACATATGAAGAATCCTGAGGAGGTGGATTTCAGACTGAGCCAGTGGCGCTCTTGATCCAATCACAGCACTCACTTGCTGGAGGCAGGGTATTTAAAGTCCCATCATCAGAAAGAGAGTGCTGTGTCAAGCTGAGGACATGGCAGTCTGACGCAGCATGAGGGACTCAGACGCTGCTGGCTAGGTGAGTATTGCTGTTTTTTTTTTCACGTAATTTAGCTAGGTCTTATTTTCAAGGGAGGGCTTATATTTCAAGTCTTTGCACAATATAGACACTGATTACTTAGGTACCCTCTAGTTTAAGAGAGAGCCTAAAATAGGGCATGACCCATCAGGATTGGCTGAGGACAGAAAATCCTGGGGTGTGTGCTGGTGTTTTAAGAGACAGCCAGAAAGGAGAGAAGACAGATGACAGGGGCTGTGGTGTTTCCTGCTGAGGACAGAGGTAAGAACATAGGAACTATGATAGCCGATGGGAAATGGTGATACATTCCCTGATACCTAGGATTGAATACATTTTCCTTAGATAAACAGACAGAAAGATTGATAGATAGATAGATAGATAGATAGATAGATAGATAGATAGATAGATAGATAGATAGGAGATAGATAGATAGATAGATAGATAGATAGATATTCAGAATGCATTTAGACCCTGTATTCAGTACTTAGCTGAAGTATGTTTGGCAGCAATTACAGCCTCCAGTCCTCTTCAGTATGATGCCACAAGGTTTGCACACCTGGATTCAGGGATTTTCTGCCATTCTTCTCTGCAGATCTTCTCAGGCTCTGCCAGGCTGGATAAGGACCACCTGTGGACAGCCATTTTCAAGTCTCTCCAGAGATGTTTGATTGGGTTCAAGTCAGGGCTCCTACTGGGCCACTCAAGGGCATTTTCAGAGTTGTCCCTAAGCCACTCCTGTGTTGTTACGGTTATTGTCTTGTTGGAAGATCAACTGTCTGTCCACTCTGAGGTTCTCTTGTGCTTTGCATCAGGTTTTCATTAAAAATATCTCTGTACCTGCTCTATTCAGTTTTCCATCAACCCTGACCTGTCTTCTTGTCCCACAGCATCATGCTGCCACCACACCATGCTTCACTGTAGGGATCGTATTAGGCAGGGGATGAGCAGTGCCTGCTTTCCTATAGACGTAATGCTTCAAAATTGGCTTCATCAGACCAGGAAATCATGATCTTGTTTCTCACCATCTAAGTCTCCTTTAGGTACTTTTTGGTAAACTCACGGATGGCTTTCATGTATCTTTTACTAAAGAGAGACTTCTTTCTGGCCACTCTGCCATAAAGCCTAGATTGGTGGAGTTCTGCAGTGATGGTTGACCTTCTGGAAGTTTCTCCCATCTGCACACAGAATCTTTGGAGCTCAGCCAGACCATTGGATTCTTTCTTGGTCACCAATCTTACCAAGGCCTTTTTCCCCCCGATTACTTAGTTTGGTGGGTTGGCCAGCTCTTGGAAGAATCCCAGTTGTTCCAAACATTTTCTATTTAAGAACTATGAAGCCATTGTACTCTTGCGAACTTTTACTGTAGCAGAAATTTTTTGTAGCCTTGTCCAAATTTGTGCCTCCATAAAATGTCTCTGAGCTCTACAGGCAGTTTTTTCCTGCTCATGGCTTTGGTTTTGGCCAATCAACTGAATTTGCTCCAATCAAGGTATAAAAACATCTCAAAGATGGTCAAAAGAAATGGGCGGCCAACAGAGCTAAATTTCAAGTGTCATACCAAAGGTTCTAAATACTAATGTCAATGCAAAATGTTTGTTTTAAAAATTTCACAAATGCGTGCAGAATGATGGGGGAAAACCTGATTTTTTTTTAAATTTGCACAAAGCCACATGATATACTATATACATACACTTGCATATATATAATATACAACATTCTTTCCGATAAAATGTCAAGTCTTTTGAAATACCACCACAACTGCAGGTGTGCTTTAGAGCTTGTCTTCAGTATTAATCGTGAAATACAAATGTTATTTTAAATATTTGGATGCCAACACTTCTGAGTTTGACGGCATTATGTGTAGATAAGGATCTCTATCTACTACTTGAAGAGTTCTACAGAAGCACAGATTGTCTTAGACTTTCTTCCTGGAAAAGGATTCAGAAGGCTTGTATATGTGTGTTAAGTTACAGGTGTTTTCATAAAAGTTTTTTGAATGTTCTGTGACATTACTTTTCTTTTTCATAAACTTTTAGGATGATAGGTTGTCTGAGGACATAATATTCACGCTGCTATTAGGAGAGAAGAAACGACTTGTCTTTTCTAATTATTAGGCATTACATAAAGACACTCAGGCTGACACCAAGCCATAACTTTTCTTAATGCTTAGTTGCACTAATTGTTAGAAGTCGTGTCTATTGAGTGTTTTGTATTTGGATTTTAACGTGATGAAATAAGTGTTGTTTTTTATTCGTTTTTTCCTCACAATGAAGCAAACCCTAAGGGAGCAGAAAGGAAACTAGCAAGAAAGATTTTGTTTTACTTTCAACTGGCTATTAACATGAAATTATTTTAATTTGAAGGATCCTGTGGCCGACAGTTAAAGGGAATCCGTCACTTACTTTTAGCCCTTTAAGCTATGCTAGTGGGCTGAAAGTGGGTGACCTGCTGAGTCGGAGGATGTAAGTGTTATACTTACCTTCCCTGTTGTTTCCCCTGTGTGAGTGCTGGAAGTCACCGCTGAATACATTAAGCGGCGGCTTAAGCAATCACACTAGGGGAATAATGGGGGAGGTAAGTATAACACTTACATCCCTGGACTCAGCAGGACACCAACCTTCAGCCCATAAGTTTAGCTTTTAGATCTAAAAGTAGGTGACAGATTGCATGTAAAATGGGCAATTGCAACTAGTAATAACTTTTGGATAGCTAATTAGACAACACCACTGTGATTGCAGTCAGTAAGTAATATAATTTGGGTCCTTAATAGATAGACTTACAAATAAGTAAAATGTGAAGTCACATACTACCACATATTCTGTCTTTTGCATACTGTTTTGCCTGGCTCTATGTGAGGATATATGCTGTGCTGCTGGGAACCTCTTTTTTCTACTCCATACTACCACATATTCGACAGATGGCTTATTTCAAATGTTTCTTTGACCTCTGGTCATGCACTGGCATAATGCACATAGCTCTAGGCTTGCTCTTTGCATTCCCTTCTCTTACTGTAAATTAAATCCTAAATTTAGTCACAATTCCCCCTTCTGCAACACATGATGCCTTACATCAGTTGAAATCACTTCCTCTCTCACTGAGCAGAGCTAACTGCCCTGCCACAGAGAAATAATATATCAATGTACATGGAGCTGGGGATTTGTGAGATTGATAAATGGGAGTTTTTGTTGAAGGATTAGACTTTAAGATATCACTATGATTTAGTTTTCCCACCTGGCCTGGCATAGGTGGTGGTGAATATACAGGTAGCATGCTAAGTACAGTTTCCTAGGCAACCATGCAATTCCTGAAGAGTCAAGCATGTGTGTCCTATTAATTAGAATGTCAGTATTAATTGCTTTGACAAATGAACAGCCAACAATGCAACCTTCTACCTTAATGACAGATCAGGAATGAAAGCATTGTTTTAGGGTCTCTTTAAGTCCGGCCTTACTTTATGAGTTCTCAAATACTTGTTCTTTCCTTGGTAGCTCACCCACTATTTAAGCCTTTTAGTGTTCTGCTGCCTGTGACCTTTATTGATGTGACATGCTTTGACCTCATTTATCTGACTACACTTTTGACTACTCTACAGTAGAGCATTCTCATTCTGCCTGACTCTGACTTGTCTGTCTGTGACTGCTTTACACCAGCACCTCCAGTTCATTGGCCTCCCCTGAGTGGTACATTTCTGGATATACGATCAGTTGTTGCTGGCGGCAATCATATCCTCCAAACTATTCCCTCGTATTCCAGTTCCACCTACGCTAGATGTAATCCATGGAGTCAAACACCAGAATATCTTAGGTCACCAATATCCTGGAGCCAAGCTGAGTACCTCCATCCAAACAGCAGTTGTGGGAAAAGAAAGTCCTATAGGTGAATTGTGCTGTCTGGATTGTTTTTTCCTCGGGTATTTTAGGAATCAGAGCATTATAGTTCATGTATAAAACTTTTTTCTATTTTTTTTTTGCCTTTTTTTAAATTAAGAATCTGCTATATATCTGCTGCATTCACACTCTGTTTATTTTCATATGTTCGGTGGATTTTGCTTATGCATACAATCCAGTAAAAATAAACTGCTGCCTATGGTGTAATCAATAAGCTTTTGTTGTTAATTAAAATTTGGTCAATTCTCCCATTAACATGATGGCTAAGCAATCAGAAATTGACAGCCATAAAACACATTTACATCAAGGAAGAGTAATAGAAGGAATAGTAGTAAAAATCCAAATGATGTGCAAAATTGCAGTTATTACCTTAAAATATTTTATTGCTATTTGTGCATTTACAAAACTTTTGTAGATATCTATAATATATGGAGTTTATCAGAACAGATAAAATCTATTTATGATTTCCATAAATGCCTTGGCACTTGACATTAAGGTAATTCTATAGAAGGAATCATGATAAATTTTTCACAAACAACAAAATTTAGCCTTATCAGTGAGGGGCTGCAGCAATGATCCCCAACCAGTGGCTCAGAAACCACATGCGGCTCTTGTACTCTCTGCATGTGTCTCCCTGGGTCATCCTCTAGCGGCTCAAGGCAGGTGTTACCATTACAAGAACGAGATATTTAGTCATTCACGACCCTCGGCAACCCTAAAGGCAAGCTCCCTCCATGTTTTACAGTTTTGCACTGCTTCTTTCAGTTATGTGATATCCATGCCAGTATCAGCCATCGTGTCCTTTTGTGGCCAGGTCTTTTTGCCACTGTTCTATCCAAGCATTATAGATTTTACTAGAGACTCTACCCGCATTAAGTGGCCAAAATATGTTAGCCTGGTCATTTTGTCCTCCGTGAGCCTGAGCCCGGCTATCTTGCCCTCCAGTGATATATCTCCTATATGATTCAAGACTTTTCTGCTTGTGGCATATGTAGCAGCTCTAGCCAGCACCACAGCTCAAATGCATCAATCCTTCTTCTATCAGCTTTTTTTTCCGCAGCCCAGCTTTCACATCCATACATGGCTAAGGGGAAAACAATGGTTTGCACAAACCCTGTGTTTTAATTGCAATGCCAATATCCCTACTTTTCCAGCTTTTGTCCACGTTAAGCATCGTGCTTCACCCCAATGCTATCCTATGTTTTATCTCTTGCACAGATTCTCCATCTTGATCAATTTTCACCCTAAGGAAGATGAAGTCTCTCACGAATTCTATGGTATTGTTATGGTATTTTCTAGAGATGAGCGAGCGTGCTCGCTAAGGAAAACTACTCGAGCGAGTAGTGCCTTATGCGAGTACCTGCCCGCTCGTCTCTAAAGATTCGGGTGGCGGGGAGTGGCGGGGGAGAGCAGGGAGGAACGGGGGGGAGATCTCTCTCTCACTCTCTCCCCCCTGCTCTACCCTGCTCACTCCCGCAACTCACCGCTCTCCCCCGCCGGCACCCGTATCTTTTGAGACGAGCGGGCAGGTACTCGCATAAGGCACTACTCGCTCGAGTAGTTTGCCTTAGTGAGTACGCTCGCTCATCTCTAGTATTTTCATTTGAATTTGGCCATTTTTTGCAGTCCTCATAATATTTGTCTTCTTTAAATTCGGGTAGAGGCCCATATTTCCATTTTCAGTTTTAATCTTACATATCAGCTGCTTCAGGCCAGCTTTAGTCTCTGAAAACAGAGTTGTGTCATCCACATAACTTAGATTGTTGATATCTTTAATAAACTTTTTCCCATTTAATGTGGCTCTGCAATGTAGAAACTGGCTCACGACCTATAAAGGGTTGAGGACCTCTGGGCTACTATTTAATTTGAAGCTGTAGATTCCTATTTGTTAACTGCTGCAGAGGTGTTCACCCACATGAACTACATCTATGAACATTTGTCCAACACCCTCCCTATACTCTTCTAATGATTGTTCTCTGTACTATTGGAAATAAGGTCAGGTGAGACAATCATTGTAAATCCCAGAGGAAGGAAACAGGGTAATCAGGAAATAGTGATGGCAACATTAAAAAGTTTTTGCACATAAGGCCTGCCCTGAAATAGTAGTAATGCCCCTGTAAGAGTCATAAAACCACCAATAACAGGCCAGAAGTCCTCCCATATACAGTGACAGCTAGAGAGCACTCCTAATAACAAGGTCTACCAAAAAGTGTCTCATAAATATTATCATTCCTCTTACATGGGCTAATAATTGGAAATGTTGCATAGTCATTGCCCCGCATGCATATGCGCACAATCAGTAAATGGTTTGTCAGTTGATCGGATCTTTTATGTGGCCATGAAAATGTTCACTTATCAGGAGCGCATGTCCCTTTAGAAATGGCAACATAGACAGCCAATCAATGCATCCTGTATGGGGTGAATGATCATAGCAATGATAGTTCATCTCTATACTAATGAACAGCTTCTCATGTAATCGTAATCAACCAGCATTAATCAACAAGCTCATTATCTTCTTGCCACTGGCATGTAAAACCATCCTTACCTTTTCCTCACTATTGCACCTCTTTGGCTGCCAGGAAGTGACATGTACAGTAAGTGCCCAAACTGCCAAAAGGCAGATGCTTTCATCTCTTCAAGACTAGCACCAGAACTATTTTTTAGTTTGTCAGACAGTAAATGGCTGGCTGATACAGCCAAACAACTTTTTAGCTTTGTTTAGCTTGCTTGCCCCCTCAGGAGTCTGGATGATATCATCTTTTTGTGCGAAACTCATGACCAGTTGGGAGGGCTCACCAGTAAAGATTAAAGCTCTATTAATCTGAGTGGATAATTGTGACTGTTAGATGTTTTTAATAATAACTATTCAATCTATCTCAGTTTTGCTCAGTAATCTGTATAAATACCTATACGCCTATTAACAGCTATACAACACTTCTGTGCTAAATGCCACATCAACTTGCACAGTTTATCAAGTTTTGATGCAAGTTACTTAAAAGGACCAACAGACACACATATCATGTCCTGGTTTAGTCTAGCAAATGTAAATGCTGATGAAATCTTGAACACAAAAAGTGGACTGAAAACCGGTTGTTTGGTGTCAGAAATCCTAATTCCTACAGCATTATTTTGAAGGGTTACAATTTGGAGCAAGGGGTATCAGATGATGGGTTTATCTTGTGTGTACTGTGGTGTCCCTGACTTCAAGCTGGTGCTGTAGGTGGTTGTATATTGGTGTACACTAACATATAATGCAGATTATAGGGATGTATCATCCTTATTTTAGTCTAAACACGCCAAAGTTTGTGTAAATGTAGTGATAATATAACTAGTCTTGTACATTGCTATTTTAGACCCATGACTCTCTTTTTGACACAACATAAAAGTTAAAAAAAATGTTGAAAATATGAGTAGAGATGATAATAAGATAATGGTTCTGCTGCTGCTTTTCACCAAATAAAGTTCTGCCAAATGTCAAAGATGTATTTTGTACTTAGTCTTGGACCGTTCTCTGCATACTTCCTGCTCTCAGTGCCATATGTGTCAGACTTACTAGGAGGAAACTGAAGATTAGTCAATGCATTCAAGCCAATAGAAGAAGTTTTGGATGATATAAATAAGTTATTTAAGGTAAAGTTCTCTTTTAACCCTAAATATTCAACACAGAGAAATACTTTAGCTCAATCCTCATAATGATTTTAGTAAAATTGTGTATTTACATAGACAAGAGAACCTTCAGATCAGCTGTTAACCACTCATAGACGTAAGATTCTAGATTTTTGCAGTGCTAAAAATTTTTATGCATCCTTTTTTTCTAATTTGCTCAGAGTCCAACATGGTTTCAGCTGTACATGGTACGTGACCATTATTGTTAAGTTCTCTGAAAAGATTAAAATCTGATCTATCTATCTCATATCTATCTATCTACCTATCTATCTGTCTATCTATCTATCTATCTATCTATCTATCTATCTATCTATCTATCTATCTATCTCATATCTATCTATCTCATATCTATCTATCTCATATCTATCTCTCATATCTATCTATCTATCTATCTATCTATCTATCTATCTATCTCTCATTTCTATCTCATATCTATCTATCTATCTATCTCATATCTATCTATCTATCTCACATCTATCTATCTAAAAAAATCTCATATCTATCTATCTATTAGAGATGAGCGAGCACCAAAATGCTCGGGTGCTCGTTGGTCGAGTCCAGCTTTTCGTGATGCTCGAAAGTTCGTTTCAAGTAACGAACCCCATTGAAGTCAATGGGCGACTCGAGCATTTTTGTATATGACCGATGCTCGCTAAGGTTTTCATTTGTGTAAATTTGCAAAACCTACGAAATTGATGGAAACGACACAAAAAACGGATAGGGCAGGGGAGGGGCAGCATGCAGGGCTGCATCTCAGGTTCCCAGGTCCCACTATTAAGCCACAATAGCGGCAAGAGTGCCCCCCACCCTAACAATTTTTACTTCGGACAAACCCTCATTAGCAAGGCACACCTTAGCTAAGCACCACACTACCTCCAACCAAGCACAAGCACTGCCTGCGGGACACACCATCCGCAGCCACACAAAAGTGCCCCTGCGCAGCCTTCAGCTGCCCTTATGCTACACGCTGGCCTCATAGCCACACCACCCTCATGTCTATTTATAAGTGCGTCTGCCATGAGGAGGAACCGGAGGCACACACTGCAGAGGGTTGGCAGGGCCAGGTAGCGACCCTCTTTGAAAGGGGGGGGGGGCGATAGCCCACAATGCTGTTGAGAATTGATAATAGATTGACGTTCGATCTTCATTCCAATCCTGTGCCACCTCCCTCAGGAGCTGCAAACGTGGGCATAAAGGGGACTCCGCTGCCAGCCCAGCACTTCTACACATCTCCACAATGCAGCAATACTCGGTGTGGGAAGTATGTGAGCGGGCCCTAGGTCAGCCTCTGTCCCAGCAAACACCTTGTTTGGCCCAAGGTGCTGCAAGTGACATAGCAATGGGGACTCCATGTGTCCACACTCTACTCATTCTGTTTGGGTGTCGGATAGCTCATCGACAACTCA
Organism: Eleutherodactylus coqui; assembly: GCF_035609145.1. Classification (NCBI taxonomy): domain Eukaryota; kingdom Metazoa; phylum Chordata; class Amphibia; order Anura; family Eleutherodactylidae; genus Eleutherodactylus; species Eleutherodactylus coqui. The sequence goes on along the minus strand of NC_089838.1, from coordinate 124,171,650 downwards.
AGGGGTACACCATCTGCACTCTGCACCCTACCCAAGTTTGTCAGTAGAGATGAGCGAGCGTACTCGGAAAAGCACTACTCGCTCGAGTAATTTGCTTTATCCGAGTATCGCTGTGCTCGTCCCTGAAGATTCGGGTGCCGCTGCGGCTGACAGGTGAGTCACAGCGGGGAGCAGGGGAGAGCGGGCGGGAGAGAGGGAGAGAAAGATCTCCCCTCCGTTCCTCCCCGCTCTCCCCTGCAGCTCCCCGCTCCGTGCCGGCACCCGAATCTTCAGGGACGAGCACAGCGATACTCGGATAAAGCAAATTACTCGAGCGAGTAGTGCTTTTCCGAGTACGCTCGCTCATCTCTATTTGTCAGTGTTTTGGGGACAGGCAGGTACAACTCCGCTATGGCAAGTCTGTGTGCACCCACAGCATGGGTGGCTAGCAGGAACACACAGACGGTACAGAAAGAAATCCCATTGCAGTGCCCCGGATAGCTGAGGTTACGTGACAGGAAATCCATGTTGGCTGCGGCCCACACTCCATGCCCTAGACATTCTGTTGTTTTTTTTTAAAGTGCCAGGCAGGTACAACTCTGCTATGGAAAGTCTGTGTGCACCCACAGCATGGGTGGCTAGCAGGAACACACAGATGGTACAGAAAAAAATCCAATTGCAGTGCCCCGGATAGCTGAGGTTACGTGAGAGGAAATACATGTTGGCCTTGGCCCACAATCCATGCCCTAGTCAGTCGTGCTTTTTTGGGGGGCCAGATAGGTAGAACACCGCGATGGGAAGACTTAGTGCACCCATAGTATACACAGACCCCTGTAATATTTCTGTAGCAAAGGTATAAGCTGACCCCAGTAACAGTTATGTTGCAGAAGTCTAGGGAGACCCCAGTAACATTTCTGTAGTAACAGTATAGACAGACCTTAGTAACATTTCAGTAGTAGAAGTATAGGCAGACCCCTGTAGCATTAATGTAGCAGAAGTATTGGCAGACCCCTGTAACATTTACGTGGCAGAAGTATAGGCAGACCCCAGCAACATTTTAGTAGCAGAAGTATACGCAGACCCCCTAGTAACATTTATGTGGCAGAAGTATAGGCAGACCCCAGTAACAGTTATGTAGCAGCAGTATAGGCAGACCCCTGTAACATTTCTGTAGCATCAGTATAAGCAGACCCCTGTAACATTTCTGTAGCAGAAGCATAGGCAGACCCTAGTACCATTTTTGTAGCAGAAGTATATGCAGACCCCCTGTAACATTTACGTGGCAGAATTATAGGCAGACCCCAGTAACATTCTTGTAGCAGAAGTATAGGCAGACTCCTGTAACATTTAAGTGGCAGCAGTATAGGCAGATCCCTTTAACATTAATGTGGCAGAAGTATAGGCAGACCTCAGTAACAGTTATGTAGCAGCAGTATCGGCAGACCCCGGTATCATTTCTGTAGCAGCAGTATAGGCAGACCCCACCACCATTTCTGTTGTTGAAGTATAGACAGACCACAGTAACATTTTTGTAGCAGCAGTATAGGCAAACCCCTGTAACATTTATGTGGCAGAAGTATAGGCAGAACGCAGTATCATTTATGTAGCAGCAGTATAGGCAGACCCCAGTTTCAGTTCTGTAGCAGCAGTATAGGCAGACCCCAGCACCATTTCTGTAGTAGAAGTATTGGCAGACCCGTGTAAAATGTATGTGGCAGCAGTATAGGCAGAGCCCAGTAACATTTTTGTAGCAGAAGTATACGCAGACCCCTGTAACATATCTGTAATAACACTATAGACAGATCCCAGTAACATTTCTGTAGCAGAAGTATAGGCAGACCCCTGTAACATTAACGTGGCAGCAGTATTGGCAGACCCCAGTAACATCCTTGTGGCAGCAGTATAGGCAAACCCCTGGAAAAATAACAGGGCCGCAGTATAGGCAGACCCCAGTAACATCCTTGTGGCAGCAGTATAGGCAGACCCCTGTAACTTTCTTGTAGCAGAAGTATAGGCAGGCAGACCCCAGTAAAATTTCTCTAATAATAGTATAGGCCTACCTCTGAAATATTGGGATACCATGAGCGTAGGCGAAGGCCGGAAAAATTATTGGATAAGAGTGTAGGCGTGGGCCCCAAAAATTAGTGTACCAAGAGTACAAGTGTACCTCTGAAAAATTTATCAACCGAGAGGGCAGGTGAAACCCATAAACATTTTTTTAAAGATACAGCTCACTGTTGCTTAATTTGTAACAGAGCCTGTAGGCAGCCCTGTTGAAAAAATTGGTTCATGTTACAGTCTCAATACTTTTGAAACGTAGCAAAATTGTAAAAACATTGGTAGATGTAGATGAGCCTTTTGGGCCGCAGAAAAATTGGCCGTTCAGCGCGATGACATGTTGTTTCTGAAGGAGGAGTAGCAGGAGGAGGACTAATGTCAGAGACAGATTGACAAAGAGAAATGCCCCATTTTCCCAGTGATAGAGAAGAGTGCTTTTATCTGCGGTTGCAGCGAAAAGAATCTTTAGGTTCCACTGCTCGGACTTGCGGAAATGTGCGCAGACGCGGCGCACCTTGCCGAGCAGGTCTGACAAGTGTGGGTAGTTTTTCAGAAACCACTGAAACACCAGATTGAAGACGTGGGCCAGGCATGGCACGTGTGTGAGGCTGCCGAGCTGCAGAGCCGCCACCAGGTTACGGCTGTTGTCACACACGACCATGCCTGGTTGGAGGCTCAACGGCGAAAGCCAGAGGTCGGTCTACTCAGTCAGACCCTGCAACAGCTCGGGGGCCGTGTGCCTCTTGTCACCTAGGCTGAGTAGTTTCAGCACGGCCTGCTGACGCTTGCCCACCGCTATGCTGCCGAGCCACACCGACTGCTGGCGACGTGCTGCTCACTTTTCTTAATTGAGAAATAGAGGTTGCGTAGGAGGAGGAGGAGGGGGAGGGTTTAGAGGAGGTGGCATAGACCGCCGCAGATACCAGAACCGAGGAAGGACCCGCAATTCTGGGTGTGGGTAGGACATGTGCGGTCCCAGGCTCTGACTTGGTCCCAGCCACCAAATTCACCCAATGTGCCGTCAGGGAGATATAGTGGCCCTGCCCGCCAGTTTTTGTCCACGTGTCCATGGTTAAGTGGACCTTCCCAGTAACCACGTTGGTGAGGGCACGATTGATGTTGCGGGAGACGTACTGGTGTAGGGCTGGGACGGCACACCGGTAAAAATAGTGGCAACTGGGGACCGAGTAGCGCGGGACCGCCGCCGCCATCATGTTTTTGAAAGCCTCCGTTTCCACAAGCCTGTACGGCAGCATCTCCAGGCTGATCAATTTCGCAGTGTGCACGTTTAATGCTTGAGCGTGCGGGTGCGTGGCGGCGTATTTGCGCTTGCGCTAGCGACAGCTGGACGCTGCGCTGTGAGACATTGCTGGATGGGGCCGAGGACAGCAGAGGTGAGGGTGTGGGTGCAGGCCGGGAGGCGCTCGTACCTGTGTCCTAAGAGAGGGGGTTGGATCTGAGTGGCAGGTTGGGGCACAGGGGGAGAGGCAGTGGTGCAACTCGGAGGCGGTGAACAGCCTTTGTCCCACCTTGTGGGGTGCTTGGCCATCACATGCTGGTGGTGGTAAGGCTTGTACTGGTGGCTCCCCGGCTGATCTTGGCGCGACACAGGTTGCACACCACTGTTCGTCGTTCATCCGCGCTCTCACTGAAAAACATCCACACCAGACGTAGGCCTCTGCAGGGTGGCTTGGCGCGAGGGGGCGCTTTGGGAAACAGTTGGGGGAGTCTTCGCTCTGGCCCTGCCTCTACCCCAGGCCACCCCACTGCCTCTTTCAACCTGTCCTGCTGCTGCACTTGCCTCCCCCTCTGAAGACGTGTCCTCAGTTGGCTTATCACACCAGGGGGTCAGTCACCTCATCGTCCAACGGCTCTTCCTCCGAATCCTCTGTGCGCTCCTCCCTCTGACTTACTGCCCTTATTACTACCTCACAGATAGGCAACTGTGTCTCATCATCATCGACCTCCTCACCCACTGAAAGCTCTTGAGACAGTTGCCGGAAGTCCCCAGCCTGATCACCCGGACCCAGGGAACTTTCCAAAGGTTCGGCATCAGTCACAACAAATTCCTCAGGTGGGAGAGGAACCATTTTTTTCCAATCAGGGCAGGGGCCCGAGAACAGTTCCTGGGAGTCTGTCTGCTCATCAGAATGTGTCATTTTCATGGAGTGAGGAGGCTGGGAGGAAGGAGGAGCAGCAGCAGCGAGAGGATTCAGAGTTGCAGCAATGGACGGCGTAGAAGACTGGGTGGTCGATACATTGCTGGATGCATTTTCTGCCATCCACGACAGGACCTGCTCACACTGCTCAGTTTGTAATAAAGGTGTATCACGTGGACCCAAAAATTGTGATATGAAGCTGGGGACCCCAGAAACTTGCCTCTCTCCTAATCCCGCAGCAGCCGGCTGCGATTCTCCTGGACCAGGAACTCGTCCTATGCCAACACCCTCACTTGGACCTCTGCGTCCTCGCCCACGTCCACGTCCTCTAGGCCTACCCCTACCCATCAGCATGGTGGATTACGAATAGAGCAGACATAGAGCGGTCTGAATAATTATGCAATTATTGGCGTGCAGTTGGAGGCTTACAGCGGTTATGTAACGCACACTGCAGTCCCAAAAAAATTATACGCAAGGCTGCAAAAAGGCCTAGCTGGGTAATAGTGAGGCAATTCCCAGCAGCCACGCAGTATAATGCACACGGTCACAGGTAGCCCTAAGAAAGAGGTTTTTAAAAAAAAATTTAAAAAAAGCTAACAGCGTAGAGAGCATGTATATGTCTTTCCCTCTATCCCGGGCTATCGACGCAAGCTGTGCATGAATTTGCAGGCACACACAGAGCGGTGTAAAAAAATATGCAATTATTGGCCTGCAGTTGAAGGCTCACAGCGGTTATGTAATGCACACTGCAATCCTAAAAAAATATACGCAAGGCTGCAAAAAGGCCTAGCTGGGTAATAGTGAGGCAACTGCCAGCAGCCACGCAGTAAAATGCACACGGTCACAGGTAGCCCTAAGAAGGAGCTTTTTGGGGGTACTTGTTGACAGGATTCTACACTACCACTATCCCTGCCTCACCAGTACTGCCCCTATACTCTGTATAATTGACTGCAGACTGAGAACGCTATAGCCTGCACAGCCCAAGATGAAAAAAAAAATTTGTGCAAAACTGCTCCCAGCAGCCACAACAGTAATGCACGCGGTCACAGGTAGCCCTAAGAAGGAGCTTTTTTGGGGTACTTGTTGACAGGATTCTACACTACCACTGTCCCTGCCTCACCAGTACTGCCCCTATACTCTGTATAATTGACTGCAGACTGAGAACGCTATAGCCTGCACAGCCCAAGATGAAAAAAAAAAAATGTGCAAAACTGCTCCCAGCAGCCACAACAGTAATGCACGCGGTCACAGGTAGCCCTAAGAAGGAGCTTTTTTGGGGTACTTGTTGACAGGATTCTACACTACCACTGTCCCTGCCTCACCAGTACTGCCCCTATTCTCTGTATAATTGACTGCAGACTGAGAACGCTATAGCTGTAATGGCCTGCACAGCCCAAGATGAAAAAAAAAATTTGTGTAAAACTGCTCCCAGCAGCAACAACAGTAATGCACAGGGTCAGATGTGGCCCTAAGAAGGACCGTTGGGGTTCTTGACGACGCTAACAGTAGCCTAACACTCTCCCTATAGCAGGAACAGCAGGAACAGCACTCTCCCTAATCTCTGCCAGAGTGTGTCTGAGGTGAGCCGCGAGCAGGAACGCTTTAAATACTCAGCGGTCACTTGATCTCATCAGCCACTCACTGCAGGGGGGTGGTATAGGGCTGGCACGTCACAGGAGGAATTGTAATGCCTTCCCTGCATGTCTATTGGCCAGAAAATGGCACTAAACATGCAGGGAAGGAACTGGAATTGACTCGAGTACCACGTGATGCTTGTCTCGTTTAACGAGCATCTTGAGCACCCTAATACTCGAACGAGCATCAAGCTTGGACGAGTTCGTTCGCTCATCTCTAGTATCTATCTATCTAATATCTATCTATCTTATATCTATCTCATTTCTATCTATCTATCTACCCTGTTTCCCTGAAAATAAGACATCCCTGAAAATAAGCCATAGCATGATTTTTCAGACTTTTTGAGGATGCAAAATGGTTTTCCATGATTTTTGAGGATGCTTGAAGTATAAGCCTTACTCCAAAATTGAGCACTAGTTACAGTTATTAAAAAAGACAATATAATTAGTGTTCATGCAGCTATACATGTAAAAAAGTAAAATCTTTTGGAGCAAAAATTAATATAAGACACTATTGTATGCGAGGGGAACAAGGTGCAGTGAATATTATCCAGTGCAACCTGAACAAACAGATCCTAAATGGATACAGTTCAATTTTTAGCTAATAGTGTCTGATTTTAAATTCTACATAAACAAAAACATTGAAATTGGGATCTTTTGCATTGGCTCCTCCATCTCTGTACACCATATTAGAGTTTACTTTCCAGATTGCCACAAAGCCATTGCTCTTCTAGCAGCCAACATTTTTCATAGGTGTCAGAAAAAGTGCAGCATTACTTTCAAGTTGCACTTCATGCATATTGCCTAACAAAAGCTTTTGGACACATTTCAGGTACAACGTCGAGAGGTCAGTAGTGTATCCCATATCCCTCTATGGTTGTGCTTCGTATTCAGAATTATGGTGCTTGTTACACTGTAATTATAGGGAACCTGCCATCAGTTCCGCAATTATAAAACCACTTACACCGATAAAACAATGAAGAAGTGCACTTTTTCAAAGTTGTTTTGCTAAAAATCCTGATCAAATCATACTTGTAAAAATAAGGTTAAATAATTTCTCACACCACATGCTAATTTCTAGTCAGCAGTCCAATGGGAGGGCTGGATCATCTCTGGTGGGCTGGAGAGACTGTCTCTGCAGGCTGAAATACCTTCCCTAACACCGAATGCCTCCGTTAGTGTGCTGTGCAAGCCATAGGAAATATTGTTCGTGCACCTGGATATGCCAGACCAGTGCATGCGCAGTTTAGTGTGGTGAATCTGCCGGTATTTGTGTAATATGTTGACACCGGAAGTGTGGGCGTGGCCGGGCTGAGCTAGAGGTAATGCCCAGGTCACGCCCACAGCTCTTGATTTGCTGCAGCGTACCCAGCTTGACCGGGCTGCCGAGAGCTCCGTGTTACCATACAGTGCGGCATGGGGTCCCGCGGTCGGCGCGCGTCGCTCCGGCGTCGGCTCCAGCAGCCTGGAGCCCTGTGTCGAGGTCATCCCAGCAGCTTGGGTTGGCCAGTGGGCGGCGGCGTGGGCGTGCCCGCCCGTAGGGTGCCGCCCGCACTCCTCTGTGCTTCTTATACAGCAGTGGGTGGAGTTGCCTCCTCCCACTCTCCGCCCCTGGGCGGAACCTTGTGGTTAAAAGACTGGCAGTGAACTGAGCTCATTGCCAGTTATTGGTTTTGCATGCACCTAGCCAGTCTGTCTGCGGTTCCCCTCAGTCAGTCCCTAGTTGTCGGTCAGCTCCCTCTGGTCCCCTGTTACTCAGTCTGTTTTAGTTGGTTCTGTTTGCCTCTAATCTAGTCTGGCCCAGTCAGCACTAGTTGCTATCCAGCACCCTGCCAGTTTGCCTGTGGGTTCCAGCTCCAGCCTTGTCAGTTTTGTTGGTCTGATTCATCTGCCTCCCCTGTCGGCACTCTGTTCCCCGCATTAGGTAGGTTCCTGCTTGTCAGTCGCCAGGTCCCTAGCCAGGGCAGGGACCGCCGTCCAGTTGTCCGCCTGGGGTTAGCCAGGGCCGAGGCAAGTAGGCAGGGACAGTGGGGGTGCGGGAGATCAGGGCACCCCAACTGGCGCTCGGGGGGCAGAGTGCCGTAACATAATAACTGGCCCTTAAAATACTGTTTTTCTTTTCATGGCGGCGATCAGCGCCCTCGCAAACCAGCTGCAAGACCTGGTGCCGGTGATCCGGGATTTGTCAGCTCGCATGGTGGCCCAGGAGCAGTGGGCATTGTCGCAGGAGCAGAATGCCGTTACCAGTCCCGAACCCAAGTGCCCTCTTCCCGAGGTGTTCTCTGGGGAGAGGAACAAGTTTTTTGTTTTTCAACAGGCGTGTCGCCTGTTTTTTCGGATGCGTCCCCGCTCTTCCGGCTCGGAGGTCCAGAGGGTCGGGCTCATAATGTCCCTGCTGCGGGGCTCTGCCCAGACTTGGGCCTTTTCCATTCCCGAGGGTTCCCCCTCCCTGCATTCGGTGGACTCCTTTTTTCAGGAACTTGGGGGCATCTTCGATGAACCGGACAGAGTGGGGTTGGCGGTTTCTCGGTTGCTGGCGCTGCATCAGGGGTCGCTTTGTGTGGAGGATTATTGCTCCAATTTCAGACGCTATGCGGGTGATACTGCATGGAACGATAGTGCCCTGAAAGACGTTTTTATGCAAGGTCTCTCAGACGCGGTCAAAGAACTGTTGATCTCCCATCCCGTTCCCGGGTCCTTAAAGGAGGCTATGGAGTTAGCAGTGAAGGCAGATAGGAGGCTCAGGGCTGGGAAGCAAGATAGACCGACCCATAGAGTCAGGGAGGTCATTTGTCCTGTTCCCTCCCCGTCCGTACCAGTCTCTGTTCCCGAACCTATGGAACTGGACCCGCTGGACCCCAAGGAGCGACGCCGGATTCGGTTATTACATAATCTCTGTCTCTACTGCGGGAAAGCTGGACATCGGGTGATAACTTGCCCCTGGAGGCCTCAGCGTCCACAGTCTGAATCGGCAGAAAGACTTCCAGTCCTAGGCGATTGCAGGGAGGGTCGCCTAGGACCTCAGGTACGTCCTAGACTTCTGATACCCTGCCAGGTTAGATTCCGGAACTTCTCCCGCCTAGGGCAGGCGTTTATTGATTCCGGAGCAGCTGCTAACCTGATAAGCATGCGTCTCGTTGAGCCCCTGAGGGCTGAATTTGTGGCGCTGAAGACGCCAATTCGTTTTGCTAGCATTGATGCTACTCCTCTTGCTTCGGGCTTGGTTCGATGGAGGACCCCAGTGTTACAACTCATGGTGGGGGGTCGCCATTCGGAAGGTCTATCATTCCTGGTGATGGAGAAAATGTCGGTAGACATGGTACTAGGGATGCCGTGGCTGGCGTTGCACAACCCCCAATTCGATTGGGCCACTGGGGAGCTAACCCAGTGGGGGCCGTCCTGCCATAGCCATCGCGCTCCCCCTCCCCCCTGCTCAGTCGAACAGAAGGGGTACCGGTCCTCTGGAAATCGCAAAAGGAGGGGTCGCACGGGGTGCCATAAGTCTTTGTCGAAACCTGTTGTCTCTTCGGTGATGCCCACCTCCGGTCCCCCGCCGCCCACCCTGGTCTGTGATGAAGTTGAACACAAGGCCCAGGAGGTCCTGGATTCTTGCCGGGGTCCAGGAACCGTACAATATTTGGGGGCCTGGAAGAGTTTTTTGGAGTATGATAGCTCAGATGACAGTGATTTTAAAGTTAGAGATGCCTCAGATTTTGAAGGCAGCGTCATTGGTAGCGAGGATGGGTCAAAAGACAGTGGCGAATGGTTGGACATTGACTCGGAAGACGACCTGAAACAGGACGATATGTCAATGGTTGGCCCTGAAGGAAATGGGGCAGCCACAGACTACCGAAGTCATGGACCTGAGGATCAGTCCATGGTGTCCGCTCAGGAGGGTCACATTCTCGGGTTGGTACAGCGTTTTCACAGCCTTTGCCTGGATAAGCCTGGTCGAGTTTCCGGGGGCCCGGAGGTCCCCCATCAGAGGGGGGGTAATGTTACCATACAGTGCGGCATGGGGTCCCGCGGTCGGCGCGCGTCGCTCCGGCGTCGGCTCCAGCAGCCTGGAGCCCTGTGTCGAGGTCATCCCAGCAGCTTGGGTTGGCCAGTGGGCGGCGGCGTGGGCGTGCCCGCCCGTAGGGTGCCGCCCGCACTCCTCTGTGCTTCTTATACAGCAGTGGGTGGAGTTGCCTCCTCCCACTCTCCGCCCCTGGGCGGAACCTTGTGGTTAAAAGACTGGCAGTGAACTGAGCTCATTGCCAGTTATTGGTTCTGCATGCACCTAGCCAGTCTGTCTGCGGTTCTCCTCAGCCAGTCCCTAGTTGTCGGTCAGCTCCCTCTGGTCCCCTGTTACTCAGTCTGTTTTAGTTGGTTCTGTTTGCCCCTAATCTAGTCTGGCCCAGTCAGCACTAGTTGCTATCCAGCATCCTGCCAGTTTGCCTGTGGGTTCCAGCTCCAGCCTTGTCAGTTTTGTTGGTCTGATTCATCTGCCTCCCCTGTCGGCACTCTGTTCCCCGCATTAGGTAGGTTCCTGCTTGTCAGTCGCCAGGTCCCTAGCCAGGGCAGGGACCGCCGTCCAGTTGTCCGCCTGGGGTTAGCCAGGGCCGAGGCAAGTAGGCAGGGACAGTGGGGGTGCGGGAGATCAGGGCACCCCAACTGGCGCTCGGGGGGCAGAGTGCCGTAACACTCCGTGCATCATAGGGATGCTGGTAACCACTTACATGCCGCGATCTATGTTGATCGTGGCGTGTAAAGGGTTTTCACAAAGGGAGGGAGCTCCCTTTGTTTTTCGTCATTAGAGCCCTGTGATAAAAAAATCGTGGCGGCCTGATGGGTTGTGATGACAATGGGACGCCAGATACAGGTGTTGTGCTTTGCCATCAGCCCTGATATTGACGAGCTCTGGCAGCGCGAGAGCCAGCTATCAGTGATAGCTGGCCTGCCGCTGCTTCAGCTTGGGGGTGCATCAGAGAAGTGACCCCTGCTGTTAACTCCTTACATGCCACAATCTGTGTAGATCACGGCATGTAAAGGGTTTCAAAGAGGAAGCGCGCTCCCTCCGTGAGATCATCGGACCCCCGTGAGAAAAATAGTGGAGGGCCAACGGGTCGCCGTAGCAACAGGATGCCAGATACAGGCGTCCTGCTTTGCCATTGCCTCCAGCGAGATATCTCTCTCACTAGCTCGGTGAAGGTGTATGTGTCCCACAGCCAATCAGGAGCTGTGGACATAACCTGAGCGTTAGCTCTAGCTCAGCCCAGATATGCCCACACTTCTGGTGGAGACATATTACACAAATACAGAATCTGCCCACAAAAGGGCTTGATGAACTATGCTTGTACTGGTTCAGGGTTTGCAGGCACATGCACAAGATTTCCTGAGGCTTCCACAGCACACTGGCACAGAGGGATGACATTAGAGGACATAGTTTGACTTGCAGAAATGATCCAGCCAGCTTAACAGAGATGGTCTGACCTGCCCATCGGACCACTTGCTGGGAATTAGCATGTGGCATGGGAAATAATGAAACCATATTTTTACATATTGATACATATTTTACATACGCCAATGCCATAAAATCTCATGAGCACTGGTGCACTGGTATGCACCAGTGCCCATTTAGATGGCATGGGCACTGGTGCATACACACCGAGCCTGCAATGTCTTTGGACCTCCCCTCCCTCCCCTTTGCCAGCTCACCTCCTCTCTTCTCCTGTCCGGCTGTTTGCAATGGGAAGGGCAGGGGCGGAGCTAAGCTCCCGCCCCTTGTCTACAGCCAGCAATGGGTGGGGGTGGGGTGGAGCTAAGCACCTGTCCCCTCCTTGCCCCTTGTCTTAAGCCAGCAATTGCAAACAGCCAGATGGGAGGAGAGAGGAGGAGAGAAGAGTCGCGCTGCTCAACTCCCTCCACCACCTCCCTTCTCTAGCCACTATCATTGGCTCCCATAGGAGCACATGCAGCGGCCTACGTATTCCTGCCCGAAAGATAGTTCCAGGACTATCTTTGCGGGCGGGTGTGAAAGTGCTCAGCGCTTTATTGGCCTGGCTGGGCGCTTTCACACAGCTGGAATACGCCCATGTGATCTGATGCATTGAAATCCAATGCATCAGATCGTAGCTAGAGATGAGCGAGCATACTCGTCCGAGCTTGATACTCGTTCGAGTATTAGGGTGTTCGAGATGCTCGTTACTCGTGACGAGTACCACGTGATGTTCGGGTTACTTTCACTTTCTTCCCTGAGAAATTTGCGCGCTTTTCTGGCCAATAGAAAGACAGGGAAGGCATTACAACTTCCCCCTGCGACGTTCAAGCCCTATACCACCCCCCTGCAGTGAGTGGCTGGCGAGATTAGGTGTCACCCGAGTATTAAAATCTGCCCCTCCCGCGGCTCGCCACAGATGCATTCTGACATAGTTCAGGGAAAGTGTTGTTGATGCCGGAGCTGCTATAGGGAGAGTGTTAAGAGTGATTTTAGGCTTCAAGAACCCCAACGGTCCTTCTTAAGACCATAGAAATCGCAGATCGCACCTATGTGCGATCTGCGATTTCTGTTCTCTTCTCTATATGCGCTCAATGGAGCCGGCGGCAGCAGCGCCGACCCCATTGAGAACATATAGAAGACAAATCATTCTTCTCTGCCATAGCTGTAACAGCTGTGGCAGAGAAGAACGATGTTTGCCCATTGAATTCAATGGAGCCAGCAATACAGCCGCCTCCATTGAAAGCAATGGGCTGCCGGCGATCGCAGGATGAATTGTCGGGAAGGGCTTAAATATATAAGCCCTTCCCTGCAATTCATCCAGAAATGTGTTACAATAAAAATATATACCGGCGTATAAGGCGACGGGGCGTATAAGACGACCCCCCAACTGTCACCTTATACGCCGGGAATACAGTGGAGCAAAAAATAAAAATCATTACTCTCTTCTTCTGGCGTTCTGCGGTGCTGCTGCAGGCTGTTGCTCCCTCCTGGTCCACGGCAGAGCATTGCTTTCTCTACGAAGGGCTTTAAATCCCCGCCTCCAGAAACACATGTGCCTTCAGCCAATCACAGCCAATGACAATGATGTCATTGAATGGCTGTGATTGGCTGAAGGCACGTGTGTTTCTGGAGGCGGGGATTTCAAGCCCTGCGTCCAGAAAGCAATGCTCTGCCGTGGACCAGGAGGGAGCGACATCCTGCAGCAGCGCCGCAGAATGCCAGGAGAAGTGAGTAATGATTTTTATTCTTTGCTCCGCTGTATTACCGGCGTATAAGGTGACAGTTGGGGGGTCGTCTTATACGCCCCGTCGCCTTATACGCCGGTATATATTTTTATTGTAACACATTTCTGGATGAATTGCAGGGAAGGGCTTATATATTTAAGCCCTTCCCGACAATTCATCCTGCGATTGCCGGCAGCCCATTGCTTTCAGTGGAACCTGCTGTATTGCTGGCTCCATTGAATTCAATGGGCAAACATCGTTCTTCTCTGCCACAGCTGTTACAGCTGTGACAGAGGAGAACGATCTTTACGCTGACAGTGCGGGGGGGGGGGGTCTCACTCTTGCCGCTATTGTGGCTTAATAGTGGGACCTGGGAACTTGAGATGCAGCCCAACATGTAGCCCCTCGCCTGCCCTATCTGTTGCTGTGTCGTTCCCATCACTTTCTTGAATTGCCCAGATTTTCACAAATGGAAACCTTAGCGAGCATCGGCGATATGCAAAAATGCTCGGGTCGCCCATTGACTTCAATGGGGTTCGTTACTCGAAGCGAACCCTCGAGCATTGCGAAAAGTTCGTCCCGAGTAACGAGCACCCGAGCATTTTGGTGCTCGCTCATCTCTAATCGTAGCATATATCGGCCGGCCGTGAAAACATCGGCCAATATACGCTCGTGTGAAAGAGGCCTTACATGTATTAATACTACAGGTCATATGGAACAATCTATAGAGGAAGACTCTTCATATTGATTAAATGTCTGTGGAGTTTGATCATTAAGACCCCTACAATTACTCAATCAAGTATCCTGAAGGATTTCTTTGAGCACTGTGCCCTTTGTTTTTTGTTGTTCTGTTGGCCAGGCTGGGCTTAATTCAGGAATTGTTAGGTTGGTCCATTATAATCAATATGCATTTTCCCATCTTTTGTGCTTGTCTTTTTGGTTGAAAACACCTTCTGATTATCTGACTGCTAATGATGCACCATGAGAAAAGAGAATAAAAACTGCAGAATCATAATTGGAACATTAAATATTTGGAGCTTTAATCAAGATGAACTAGACAATGGAAATTGAAAAACTTTTTTTAATAATTGTTCTGCAATGTTGTCTTAATTTATTATGACACAATATTGATCATACAGCCTAATTCAAAGCCTGATGATTAAAATAGTATTCCTATTTCAGCCAAACAAGGCTGAGATGGGAATATAGCCCATACGCCATAGCCATTGATAGACGGTAGTATGAAAACATTGCTTCCGTATCTCCTTAGTTGATAGAGAAACATAGCTCACTGTACTATGCTGTTTAACTCTCATTTTCTTCTATGGGAGTTAAGCAAATAGTTTAGAACAGCAATTTCAATTCTTTCTGTATCCCCAACAACTAGTGGCCTTGGCGTTGAGCCGGGATGGGGTCAGGGCATGGATCCCAGGGTTATGACTCACATCTATCACACATTCATGGCATAGCTTTTGTATATGGGATAAATGTCCAAGGTGGGAATACCTCTTGAAGATTTGAATGCAGTTCAAAACCAGTATTGAAGTTAGGAATCATACACATGACTGAGTGTGTGGCAGGAGACTGTAGCAAAGCACACAAAGTCCCTGCCTCTCTGTTCTTGGAAGTTATATGGAGCTGTAATGTATCCACATATCCAGAATGCTGATTTGAGCTGCTATTAGTAAAGCCTTTGTATATGCAGCACTAATCTGAGGAACACTATATTCGCCAGTAAATCTGTTTCTGGACAAAATAGTGCCTGTAGTTGTGCTATGGTATCAAGAGCACAGAGCCATCAGATTGCTGAACTGGGAAGATATCTACAAAGACAACTCACAAAAAAGCAGCCAGATACAATATATATACTACAGAGAAGGCTCAATCGCCATGTACCCTAATAGCATGCAGCAAGCTAGATTGCAGTATGGAGGAGCAAAAATGTTCAAGGTGCAGAATAATAAGCAGCCACTTAACTCAACCCAAGGTGGGGGAGGGGTGACTGCTAACAAACCAAGTCTACACATTATGAACTGATGCCAGGATGACCACCGTAGATAAGTGCGCCACACCCACAGGAGTACAACCCACACTGACAAAGCAGTGGCTTGCTCTGTATTAACAAACTGTGGCACACCAGCATGCCATCCTCACCTCTGTGATTTTATATAGTTTATTGTGAGATAGCGTAGGTACTGGTGGAAGCATGGTGGTCTTGCCGTGGCCCGCCAGCTTATGTGTTTTGGCCAAAATACTAACGAACACCCGCATTTATTACTGTGTGTGGGTTTTTTGGTTGCGGTTGGCTATAGATGCTGAAGGAGCCCAAATTGGCATTCTGGTGGACACAGTTTGTTAATACAGGGCAATCCACTGCTTTGTTAGTGTGGGTTGTGCTGCCGTATGGTGTGGCGCACTTATCTATAGCGGTCATCCTGGTATTAGTTCATGCAGTGCAGATTAGGTTTGTCGGCAGGTTTGTTGAGTTGAATAGCTGCTCATTATTTTGCACATGAACACTTTTGCTACTCTATATTGCAATCGGGCTTGCCACATGCTACCGTTTCCCCCGAAAATAAGACACTGTCTTATATTATATTTTTTTTTGGGGGGGGGGGGCTTATACTCACCTGGTCCATGGCGTCCCGATGGTCTCTGGTGGCGCTGCGGCAAATGTCCTCCCCGTCTGCCTGCTCAGCTTCTTTTTGACGACGGGGCTTTGAATTACCCTGCCTCCAACAAAGCGAGCCCTGTGGTTTGGCTTATCTCCGCGCCAGCAGCCAATCACAGCAATTCAGTGATGCCATCCACTGAATGGCTGTGATTGTCTCATCAAGCGCCGGCTGTGATTGGCAGATGGCACTGAGATTAATCAATCACGGATCAGGTGAGTATTGATTTTTTTATTTTTAGGGCACCAGACTAGGTCTATTTTTGGGGGAGGCCTTATATTCCAAGCCTCCCCCGAAAACCTGATAGGTGTTACTATCGGGGTAGGACCTATTTTCAGGGAAACACGATATTAGGGTACATGGCGATTGAGCCTTCCCTGCAGTATATATATTGTATCTGGCTTCTTTTTCTGTAAGTTGTCCTTGGAAGATATCTACTTCTGAACGCAATTTTTTTTCATATTGGAGTAGTGATGTTAAAAAGGTATTATTTTTATTATTATCGTTCTGGTTCTTATTAGACATACCGTAAGCTCCTCACTCTTCGCTTGTTATGAGGACATGTATATTTTGTAGCTATTCCTCTGAACAGTTTTGCTAAATAATCCATTCAGACAAAGTGTGTTTTGTTATTCATGCTTTACTATTCATGTACATCTGTCCTCTATGTTCAGACACAGATCTGAGAAATATACTTTTTTCCTTTTTCTAGATTAAAACCCTATCTGGTATCCACCGAGGACCAACATGGCTAAAAATCAAAGCGTTTTCTAAACAACAACAAAAAAATCAAACTTTGCCAGGAGCATCACTTCATTTGACCTACAGTGCTATTCTCCAGTGTTTTTATGGCTAGCTTGGGAATCCACTATTGTATTTATTGCTTACAGAATAATTTTAGGAATGTTTGATCTGTTAACATGTCATTTATTGTTAAGCTGAAATGGAAAGTCTGGAAATAATAGAACGGCTCAGAAGACAGAGAAAAAAAGTAAATGTTTGGAATCCAGTGACACTATAATGTCTGTTTATTTGTCTAAAATTTACTTAATTGCAATTTTCCAAAATATTTCAAACATTGTTCTCAGATAAGCTCAATAAAGAGAGGATTGATGTCTCCTATTTCTGGGCAGCAAATGTCATCAATTTGTAAAAAACATGGAATACATTTATTAAAGCAACCCTCTGGTTTCTAGACAGAATTCTGTACCAGAAGCAGGGGGGGAGGGGTGTGTACTACCTGCGGTTGTTCTTCTTTGCTATCCCTCCAATCCACTGGTTCCAATTCCTGCTGTCAGTTGGCCAACACAATCTTCAGACTACCTAATGCACACAGTGCATTGGTAGTGTTTGACTACTAATGTTCTATACCTGCTCACTGATTGGCCAGACCTATTTATGCAATCAGAACTGGCCAATCATTGAACAACAGAGTGTGCATTAGGTAGTTAGAAAATTGCTTCAGCTACCCTGGACAGCTGAAAACAAAGCCTGGATTCAACAAACTAGAGGGGTGGCAGAGAAGAACAACTGCATGTAATAAACCCTCTTACCCTCCTATTACAGAAACGGAGGGGTCGCTTTAAAGACTATGGACATGGTACGGTGTAAAGAAGATAATGTGAATAATCATTCTAAAAGTAAATTAATGATCAAATAATTTGACTTAGGCCACCTGCACATGGATAGATTTGCATTGCACAATCCGAGGTCAGCGTCGGCACCACGGATCCGCAGCAAATGTCCTTCATAGAATTGCTATGGAAAATCACTTTTTCCTGCACACTTGTGATATCGAATTGTTATTTTTACAATATATTATGTGCAAAAATAATTTTGGTTGATTGTCCAACAATTTCTTATACATGCCAATTCTGTTTAATGAATGACCAAAAAACCAGCATGGTTGTCTACTTTTTCAATAGTCTTATGTTGATCCCTGCAAATGATTTCTCAAGTAATATTGTCATACTATATTCTGCTGAAATAGTCAAAATGGGTAATTGTTAAATAAAGTTTTAAGAATAGAGATGTGCGAGCACGCTCGGATAAGGAAGTTACTCGACCGAGCATCGCTCTTCTCGAGTAACTGCATTCTCGCCCGAGCAGGCTCGGGATGGGGGGGTGAGCGGGGGGGAGAGATCTCTCACTCTCCCCCCCACTACCCACCACCGCCCCCCCCCCCCCCCCCCCCGAGCCTGCTCGGACGAGAATGCAGTTACTCGAGAAGAGCGATGCTCGTTCGCGTACCTACCTTATCTTGCTCATCTCTATTTAAGAAGCTTTGCAAAATACAGGTTGAGGCAAAAGTCTGGATACACCCATTTAACTGGTGTAATAATAAGAAAACTGATTTACAATGTGTGAAAGCATTAATTGAGAGGGAGGCTGCATTTTTTGATGGAGACGTTTTCTGCAGCCATTTTGAGCTCTGCCATATTCAATTCAGCTCAGGTCTTTCATTATTACACCAGGAAAATGGGTGTGTCCATACTTTTGCCTTTCCATGTAGTTTTGGTTAGAAATCTCTTAATATTGTGTATGCACAGCATATTTGCAGACCTATGTATCTGCATGGTACAGACTAAAAATTAAAATTATATGCAGTCTAAACGTTCAATCACGTGCTGCTCCACTCCATCTATATCATCAGCCAGTACTCTTGTTAATGATGGCGCAGATGAAAGGTGTCATGATGTGCTGTACAGAGCTATAATAAAGTGGATTGCACAAGGCATGACTTCTAATGACCACAACATAAATAGACGGTGATGTTCACCACATTTAGAATACTGTCATTACAGACGAAAAAAAATTGGCACAGACAAGTCCCCCTGCGAGGAGGCTAATTACGTCAGTTCTCTCTGCGATAAATATTTTTTAAAAGATGCAGTCAGTAAAAACGTCAAACTGCAGATTCGCTTTAGGTAATAACATGTAATCAAACAGGGTAATTCTCCTTCGAGCAATTACTTGTCTGCTTCTTGCTTATTAGCATTTGTATGAAAGAAAAGGAGGTTTTAGAAACAGGCAGAAAAATAGAGAAGAGCTGGAAATTTTATTTTGACTTTCGGTGCCATCATTATTCTAAATGATAGAAAAACACTGCTTAGTCATTATCCTGCAGAACGCTGCGCTAGAAGGTAGGCTGTAAATAATCAGAAATACAATAACTACACAGACTGCAACTGTTAGAACTGAAAGCTTTGATGCTGTGCATTCACATGGTGAGATTAGGCTACTTTAGGCCAGTATATGCACATGTAGGCACTGCCTTACTGTAGATTATTGGGCAATTAAATGCTAATTTTGTAGTTAAGAATATTTGTAGCGTCAGCGTGTGTCTTCCTAACCAATTATTTATTGCATGCCTACCTCCCTCTATCATTTGAGGTTATTTAGAGGTTGCACTACTCAGGAAGGCTATTTTAAGTGAACCTGTCATATTGTGCATGAAGCCGCATCAGCAGGCAGCATATTAGTGTAAAGGAAGAGTTGACCAGATTCATATATAGTTTTGTAGGAATTGATTCCGTATTAGGACTTGTACCCTGCAGAGCTCTGGGCATGTAGCCGGTATGGCAAAGCACAGAGGCTCTACAACTCCTGAGTATGGAGCACTGTTAAGCCCCTAACAAAATGGTACTCTGATACGGTCATGTGCATGAAACATAAGGCTGTGTGTGAATCTTGTTCCTAATTAGGGATGAGCGAGTATACTCGCTAAGGCACTACTCGCTCGAGTAATGTGCCTTAGCCGAGTATCTCACTGCTCGTCCCTAAAGATTCGGGGGCCGCCGCAGCTGACAGGTGAGTTGCGGTGGGGAGCAGGGAAGAGCGGGGGGAAGAGAGGGAGAGAGAGAGCTCCCCTCCGTTCCTCTCCGCTCTCCCCCGCAGCTCCCCGCCCCGCGCCGGCCCCCGAATCTTTAGGGATGAGCGGGGAGATACTCGGCTAAGGCACATTACTCGAGCGAGTAGTGCTTTAGCGAGTATACTCTCTCATCCCTATTCCTAATATATTTTTATTTTATATTGTTGCATCCTGAAAAAATCTGCGACCTGTTCTAATTTGGGTTGGATTCTGCGCGTGAAGCCTCCAATACAAGTGAATGAGTGCGTTTTTTCACGCAGTACATCCGCAGTACAGCTGCGGATGGAGTCACTGGTTGCTATGACTACAGGAAGTAGGCATGGTAGGAGGCGTCCCAACACACAGCACAGAGCTTCACAGGCAAATTTCAGCAGCAGCACTGCCCTTCCAGTCACCTCATCCACCAGACAGCAGCCAGCAGCCACCAGCCTGCAGCCACAAGCCACCAGCCTGCAGCCACAAGCCACCAGGCGTAACGAATAATGATCGACATGGGCAAACTTGTCGCAATGATGCAGGACTTCCCTAGCACATGGGACAGTAACTCCCCAGAGTACTTAAACAAGAATTGAAAGGAACAATCCTGGCTTCAACTCTCCGCTCAGGTTTATGGGGATGCCTGGACGAACGCAATAGAAGCGGAAAAGAAGAACTTGCGTGAGTATTATTCACTATTGCGTCAAATGTCTTTTTTTTTCATTTTAACCCCTTAGTGGCCAAGCAGTTTTACTTTTGTTTTTATTGTGCTTTTTTCCATCCCCACTTTTAACCCCTTAGTGACGGAGCTTTTTTGCTTTTTTCCTTTTTTTCCCCCTACTCCCTAAAAAAATCGTAGTTCCTTTATTTATCCATCGACGTTGCTGTATAAGGGCTTGTTTTTTTGCGGGACGAGTTGTATTTTGCAATGGCACTATTTATTGTACCATATAATTTACTGAAAAACCTTTAAAAAATTGTAATCGGAGAGAAAAAAAAAAGACTTTCCACCATCTTTCGGTCGTCCTGTTTCTGCAGCGCGCAAAGTGCAACAAAAACGACCTGATATTTTTATTCTATGAGTCAGTACGATTACTACGTTACCAAACTTATATAGTATTTTTTTTGCTGTAGTACTTGTATTTTTTTTTTTCAAGATATTTAATTTTTTAAAATTATTTTCTGTGTCCATTTTCTGCATGCAATAACTTTTTTATTTCGTTGGCGACATAGTTGTGTGAGGGCTCATTTTGTGCGGTATGTCCTGACGTTTCTGTTGGTACCATTTTCGCATACAGTTGACTTTTTGATCGCCTTTTATTACATTTTTTCTCGGAAATAGGGTGACCGAAAAAGTGCATTTTGGGCGTAGTTTCTTTATTTTTTTTGACCACATTCACCGTGCAGGGTAAATCATGCATTACTTTGATAGATCAGACTTTTACGGATGCAGCGATACCAAAACGGTCACACTGCAGGACGGACGACTCTCCGCAACGCTGGCAGAAAAGAGCTCATGACCGGCTCCATTGCCGGACTTGTGTTCTTTCCTCCAGCTCTGTGGAAAGACATCCATCCTGCATTGCGGCCGTCTTGTGCAGGAAGACGGGTGCATCAGCCACCAGGATGCGCCCAAGTTACTAAGCCCTCCCTGTTTGTTTTTTGCGGGAACAGTTGTATTTTCCACTGGTGCCACTGAAGCGGCATTTATTGGGTTAATAGCCTTGTTAGGCAGACACCCGCAATGTGTAGAGGGAGATAGGTAATATTTCTTGCCAATGCAGGATGTAAGAACACAAAATCTGTAGTAATGAATTCCTCTTGTGAATTTTTTTGCAGTGACTGAAATAAAGTCACGCTGGAGAAGCGCCCGAAAAAAGTTACATGGATCAACCATGCCTACAAAGACATCTGCTCACCGGGTGAAAGCATGTTGCCAGAATAATTTAACGGTGCTCGCACAAGCAAGAGGGACAAAACGGAGTCTGGGTGTTGGTTTTTAAGCTGTTTTCCAAGGAATGGGAAGTTCTCTAGGGGTTGGGTTTACAATAAGGGGCGGCTGCTGGTTTTTCTGCGCGTTTTTTTCCGCAACACATCCGCGTATATCCGCGCGCGATTTTTCACGCATCCGCACCTATCCGCAAGCACATTTAGGTACCATACGCGCGTGAAAATCCGCTAGAGGAATCCGGAACGCTCGTGTGCAGGCGGCCTAAGACTGAGTTCACACTGCATTTACTATCTATTTTAAGCATATAGCAAGTGTATACAGGTACACTGTAAGGCCGCCTGCACACGAGCGGGTCGGATCCGGCAGCGAGAATTCTCGCCGCGGGACCCGACCCAAGAGCCTGCAGGGACGAGCGTGTACTCTCCCGCGCCTGGCGGCCCCAGCTCTTCCATGCGCAGACCGGAGCCGGCGGCCGGGTGAGTGCGTGCCCCGCACAAAAATAGGACATGCCGCGGTTTGTTTGCCGCGCGAGATTTCGCGTGGCCAAACCGCGGCCGTCTGCATAGGAGTGCGTATTGTAATGCACTCCTATGCAAACTTTCAGTGGCGGAAATCCCGCGGGAAATCCCGCGGCGGGATTTCTGCCCGTTTGCAGGCGGCCTAATTTGGGATTTAATTCCTGAACCTATAAGAGACCGACACTATGCGGTGATAGCATACTCTGTGTGAGCATGCATATGGAGATGGACGTCAGTTAAGGAGTCGGACTACCCTGTGGACTCATAAACTCAAAGATAACAAGGATTGACATTAAAATGAATCTTTTCCCACAAACCTATTTTACAATCTGTTTAACTCATCTTGCTCTGTAACATGCGGCCTGCAAATTAAGCAGTTCAACCCGACAGGTTCATTTTAAGTGGTTAGCAAACAGGTTCAAACAATGAGATCCTGGTGCAAGGTCATCTGGGACAATATGTGGAGTTTGTACTTTCACCCCATATTATTCCCTGGTTTCCTTACATGCTAGTAGGTTACAAGGCTAGCTCCTTCTCATTTATGGCATATCCACAGAACCCACCTTCTCATTAAATGGGACCTGTCACAAGGTTGATGCTGCGAAAATCACAGGCATCATGAATGTGGAATGGGTATGCCCATTGCCATTATGTATCTATTGTTCTGAAATGCTGTGGTGTTTCAGGAGAAACACACTTTGAGGTTAAACTTGGAGCACAACTCCGAATCAAAGAGGTAGGCCATGTCGCCCTCTCCCTGCCAGCCAGGGGCATAACTATAGGGGATGCGGGGGATGTGATTGCACCCGGGCGGAGGAGCCTTGGGCGGCCCATAAGGCCTCTCCATATAGGGAGCCCAGTACTATGAATAAAGCATTATAGTTGGGGGCCTTGTTGCAGGTTTTGCATTGGGGCCTAGGAGCTTCAATGTAACACCTCTGCTGCCAACAGTATGTAGAGTGATACCTCTCTTCCCTTTCTTGTATAGGAATGGTGCTGTCAGTCAACATGCTGCAGGCAGGTAGAAGCCTGTGTGATCCGCCTCTTTGACTTGAAGCTCTGTTCCAAATTAAACTTCAAAGAGTGTTTATTTTGAAATGCTGTAGTGTTTCAGAATAACACATATGCAGGGGCAATAGGCGAATCTGTTCCAGGTTCATGCTCCCAGTGGTTCAGGCAGCATGAACCTTGAGACAGGTTCCGTTTAAACATTAGAATATTCTGCATGTGTTAATAAATCAGAAGTTATAGCAATTGTCACAGTTTGGTAATCACATCAGTTTTATTTACAGAGGTATTCGGCGGCTATTTTTTGCAAAAGTAAACGTAAGAGAAAGTGCAGCCATATTGGTTGTCATTTTTTTTTAGTTTATTTTTAGAAACTAGTGACCAACTAAAATATTGTCAGTATGTTCTGTCAATAGCAAGTGACAGTTTACCATAAATTGACAAGAAGGTCACTGTGTCACTGACACAGAAGGTGCTGGTGATGCCCCCAGCAGTGGATTGGCTGTTTCCCGCAGCATCTCTTGTGCCGGCTCCGGCTGTGTTATCCGTTACTGCCGAATATCAACCCCCACAGCTGTCAGTAGGTCAGGTCCCTGGTGGCCTACTGATGTAGCATGCGTTGATCCCCCCTTCCCATCCAGGCAGCAGGTTAGCAGATTTTGCCTTGTGTTCCCCCACGCAGGCATCGCATGAGCACTGTCGCTCGGCTCAGAGAGTAACAACGGGGGACGGTGAGACCGGCAGTGTCTTAAGCAGCGCTGCAGGAGGAGCAGAGTACAGTGGCGGGGAAACAGACTGCACAGGAGCCGCAACAGCACAAGGGTGTAAGTGAAAACAGCAGCTGCAAAGGGAAATGAGGGGAGGCCGACTGGGAAAATTACTGGAGGCGCCAGGGAAAAACTTACAGGAGGCTGCCTGTCTTCTTGCGCTGCTGCTCCGGAAGCCATATCTGCTCCTGTCCTCCTCCTATGCTGCTGAAGCCAGGGCCACTCTCTCCATGGCTGGATGGAGGGCTGCAGCGCTGCTGACAGCTGGGGGGTGCTATTTGGCAGTAATGTGTAATGCAGCCAGGACATGAGCAGCCAATCCACTGCTGGAGGCATTACCAGCACCTTCCCTGTCAGTGACTCAGCCCAACCCCTTGTCTTCACCCCTATTTCCGAGGGAGACAAGATACACCAGTACCGCCAAACTTTAGCTACTGCTTGACTAAAGCACAGTGCAGAGGCAGAGGACCGCGATGTTCTCCCATTGCTTTCAATGGAGTCAGCGCTGCTGCAGCCCCATTGAGGGCAAAGGGATGCAGGCAACTCCCGCAGTGATTTTCATGGAAGGGCTTGAAATATAAGCCCATCCCTGAAATTAAGGCCTAGCTGTTGTAAAAAATATATATACATCACCTAGCAGCGCTGTTTAGCTCTGGCGTGTCTTCTCCCTAGCTCCCCGGCACTCTTCTAAAGCATTTTTTTCTAGCCAGGGAACAGCGTTCAGCGCTGCCTCTGAATGGTCACATTGCTCAGCCAATCAGAGGCAGCGTTCAGCCATTCATTGAATTCAATGAATGGCCGAACACTGGGAAAACATTGCTATCCTCTGCCACAGCTGTGACAGCTGTGGCAGGGGATTTTTTCATCCCCACTGGAGTCCCCCCACCAATGAACACTGTGAAAGTGCTGTCACAATGAGGGGATTCCCTGTAACATCACACGATGTTACGCGCAGCATGGACCTTACCAGTGCATGTATGTTCTATCTTTTGCAGGTGCGAGTTCTAATAGACATGTTTTCTTGTGCGCACAGAGGCACGCACAAAAAAATCGCTCATCTGACCTCAGCCTTTAAATCTGCTGCCCAGAAGCACATTTTAAATGTCCGGCTGTAAACCACAGGGACTAAAAGGAATTTACAGCAGGACAATTAAAATGTGCTTCTGGGCAGCATGCTTTAAATGTCCAGCTGTAAGCAGCTGGGAATCCCCTCAGCCCCGCTGCTGGGCAATTTCCTAGCAGCAGGGGGCTGTAGCAGACTCCCTCCACGCCTCTCCCCAAGGGATTTCCCTATAGCAGGGAGAGAGAAGGAAGCAGGTTACAGGGCTTCCCTGAGAGCATGTGAGGCAAGGGCGGGGCTAGAAAGATCAACCCTCTAGCCCCGCCTCCTCTCTTTGCTATGGGGAATCCCTGTGAGAAGCCCTATAGCCTCACCCCTATCTCTTGCCCCGACCATTCTTTCTGCACTATTGGGATATCCCTCAGGGATCCCCAGAGGGGGGAGAGAGAGAGAGGAGCTATGGGTTAATCCCCCATAACGGGGAGAGAGAGAGGAGCTATGGGGGAATAACCCATAGCAGGGAGAGACAGAGTAGGGCTATGGGTTAATCCCCCATAGCCCCGCTCTCTCTCTCTCTCCCTGCTATTAGGAAATCCAAAAACCCTGCTTGGCTTCTTCTCGCTCTCCTCCTGGAGCAGCTGTGCTTTTTTAAGCGCAGCTGCCCATTCACGCAATTTTTTTCGCACCTATACTGCGCTAAAACCACGCTTGTGTGAATGAGGCCTTATACATACATTTTACAATGAATTACTATTTCCAAAATTACCAATACACACAACTGGATTAAATCAGTGGATTATAGAAAACCAAAGAAACTAATAAAATGGTTAGCAGACATATCTATTGCTTTCATAATTGAGATAGAGCCACATACAGAATTCCTGGTTGTGAACATTTGGTTTCCATTTCACTTTACTTTACACATTTGGAGAACACTTGATTTACTATCTGGGTGATATCGAGCTGATATATGAAGAAAAATAAAGCTTCTCCAATTCTTGAGGCAAGTCGTTAACAGAACATCACAATTTCCATTGTAACAAGTTCCATATTTTTATTTAAAAAGCAGTTGATTGCTGAAGCAGGGAGTCTGGAATCCACAGATCATATGTCTGCTCAAAAATTTACATGTATCTGAAAAACGTTAAACATAAAGCAATAAATCTTGGATCATTTGCAAGAAAAGGACTTGGCAATATGTTTAGACCAATAAAATTATTTTTATTTTAGTGTCTGCTGGAAAAAACACATAATATTTCTCAGATTTATTAATACATATGTATATTTTTTCTAATGGCGCAGACTCTTGTTTATATTTATAGGGCCAAGCATCAGCCAAAGAAATAATTAAGTATTAATGACAGGGTGAGACATTTAATCAGATAAATTATAAACTCCCACACAGCTTACTGTCTGCTCTATGTTTTTAATTGTAAGTGTTTTCAAAAGACTAGTTTATCTCTTATTTAAGTCGCATTGTACATGGTATATTATTAGTCTATCTATCTATCTCATATCTATCTATATCAATCAATCAATCTATCTATCTTAAATCTATCTATATCAATCCATCTCATATCTATCTATCTATATCAATCTATCTCATATCTATCTCCTATCTATCTATCTATATCAATCTATCTATATCAATCTATCTCTCTCATATCTATCTGTCTGTCTATCTATCTCGTATCTATCTATTTATCTATCTCATATCTATCTATTTTATATCTATCTATCTATCTATCTCATATCCATCTATCTATCAATCAATCTATCTATCAATCTATCTATCTCAAATCTATCTATATCAATCTATCTATCTATATCAATCTATCTCTCTCTCATATCTATCTATCTGTCTATCTCGTATCTATCTATTTATCTATCTCATATCTATCTATTTATCTATCTTATATCTATCTCATATATATCTATATCAATCAATCTATCTATCGCAAATCTATCTATATCTATCTATCTATCTAAAATCTATCTATATCTATCTATCTATCTATTTAACCATCTATCTCATATCTATCTATATCAATCTATCTATCTCTCTCATATCTTTCTCTCTATCTATCTCATCTATCTATATCAATCTATATCAATCAATAGCTATATCATCTATCTATCAATATCTATATCAATCAATCTATCTATATCATATCTATCTCATATCTATCTATCTATATCAATCAATCTATATCAATCTATCTCTCTCATATCTATCTATCTGTCTATCTATCTCGTATCTATCTATTTATCTATCTCATATCTATCTATCTATCTATCTATATCAATCAATCTATATCAATCTATCTCTCTCATATCTATCTATCTGTCTATCTATCTCGTATCTATCTATTTATCTATCTCATATCTATCTATCTATCTAATATCTATCTATATCAATCAATCTATCTATCTCAAATCTATCTATATCTATCTATCTATCTATCTCAAAGCTATCTCTATCTATCTCATATCTATCTATATTAATCTATCTATCTATCTGAAATCTATCTATATCAGATCTATCTATCTATATCAATCTATCTGTCTCTCATATCTATCTCGTATCTATCTATTTATCTATCTCATCTCTATCTATCTATCTCATATCTATCTATCTATATCAATCAATCAATCTATCTATATCAATCTATCTATCTATATTAATCTATCTCTCTCCATATCTATCTATCTGTCTATCTATCTCGTATCTATCTATTTATCTATCTCATATCTATCTATTTATCTATCTATCTTATATCTATCTCATATATATCTATATCAATCAATCAATCTATCTATCGCAAATCTATCTATCTCTCTCTCTCATATCTTTCTATCTAGCTCATCTATCTATATCAATCTATATCAATCAATAGCTATATCATCTATCTATCAATATCTATATCAATCAATCTATCTATATCATATCTATCTATCTATCTCATATCTATCTATCTATATCAATCAATCTATCTATATCAATCTATCTCTCTCTCATATCTATCTGTCTATCTATCTCGTATCTATCTATTTATCTATCTCATATATATCTATCTATCTCATATCTATCTATATCAATCAATCTATCTATCTCAAATCTATCTATATCTATCTATCTCAAATCTATCTCTATCTATCTCATATCTATCTATATTAATCTATCTATCTATCTGAAATCTATCTATATCAATCTATCTCATATCTATCTATCGATATCAATCTATCTCAGATCTATCTATCTATATCAATCTATCTCTCTCTCATATCTATCTGTCTGTCTATCTATCTCGTATCTATCTATTTATCTATCTCATATCTATCTTATATCTATCTATCTCATATCCATCTATCTATCTCATATCTATCTATCTATATCAATCAATCTATCTATCTCAAATCTATCTATATCTATCTATCTATCTATCTATCTCAAAGCTATCTCTATCTATCTCATATCTATCTATATTAATCTATCTATCTATCTGAAATCTATCTATATCAATCTATATCAGATCTATCTATCTATATCAATCTATCTGTCTCTCATATCTATCTCGTATCTATCTATTTATCTATCTCATCTCTATCTATCTATCTCATATCTATCTATCTATATCAATCAATCAATCTATCTATATCAATCTATCTATCTATATTAATCTATCTCTCTCCATATCTATCTATCTGTCTATCTATCTCGTATCTATCTATTTATCTATCTCATATCTATCTATTTATCTATCTATCTTATATCTATCTCATATATATCTATATCAATCAATCAATCTATCTATCGCAAATCTATCTATCTCTCTCTCTCATATCTTTCTCTCTATCTAGCTCATCTATCTATATCAATCTATATCAATCAATAGCTATATCATCTATCTATCAATATCTATATCAATCAATCTATCTATATCATATCTATCTATCTCATATCTATCTATCTATATCAATCAATCTATCTATATCAATCTATCTCTCTCTCATATCTATCTATCTATCTGTCTATCTATCTCGTATCTATCTATTTATCTATCTCATATATATCTATCTATCTATCTCATATCTATCTATATCAATCAATCTATCTATCTCAAATCTATCTCTATCTATCTCATATCTATCTATATTAATCTATCTATCTATCTGAAATCTATCTATATCAATCTATCTCATATCTATCTATCAATATCAATCTATCTCAGATCTATCTATCTATATCAATCTATCTCTCTCTCATATCTATCTGTCTGTCTATCTATCTCGTATCTATCTATTTATCTATCTCATATCTATCTTATATCTATCTATCTCATATCCATCTATCTATCTCATATCTATCTATCTATATCAATCAATCTATCTATCTCAAATCTATCTATATTAATCTATCTATCTCAATCTATCTCTCTCCATATCTATCTATCTATCTGTCTGTCTATCTCGTATCTATCTATTTATCTATCTCATATCGATCTATTTATGTATCTATCTTATATCTATCTCATATTTATCTATATCAATCAATCTATCTATCTCAAATCTATCTATATCTATCTATCTATCTAAAATTTATCTATCTATTTAACTATCTATCTCATATCTATCTATATCAATCTATCTATCTCTCTCATATCTTTCTCTCTATCTATATCAATCAATCTATCTATCTATCTCTCTCTCCCTTCTATCTATCTATCTATCTATCTCTCCTATCTATCTATCTATCTCTCCTATCTATCTATCTATCTATCTCCTATCTATCTATCTATCTATCTATCTATCTATCCATCTATCTCATATCTATCTACCTATTTATTTATCTCATATATATCTATCTATCTAAAAAAAATCAAAAAAGGCATGCCTTTCAATGCCCGCATTTTACCACAGGTCTTCTGCACAGGCGGCGATTGTGGATTCCGCAATTAAAATCTGCCCAAGTGAGCCCGGCCTAACAATGCAGTAAGCCTCTAATCACACTACAGTCAGCTTCTGTTTTCTCTAGTTTTCATTGCTTTTTGATAAGCAGGGTAGCATATTCT
This sequence comes from Eleutherodactylus coqui, assembly GCF_035609145.1. NCBI lineage: Eukaryota > Metazoa > Chordata > Amphibia > Anura > Eleutherodactylidae > Eleutherodactylus > Eleutherodactylus coqui. The sequence continues at coordinate 124,141,719 of NC_089838.1, read as the reverse complement.
GCCGTGGTATTCTATCTTATATAAAAAACAGAAACTTGATGGCCGCATTATAAGTCAACAGCATCTGTAATGACCTGCACACCATGGATCTATCATACTAGTCATGATTCCAGTAACAGAAGTTACCATGTTCCCGTGACATCTCTGCACCTTTACTCCAAAACATCACCGACTGTCTGTCCGCTGTCTCTAACACCATGTCCTCTCTCTACCTAAAACTAAACCTCTCTAAAACTGACCTGCTGGTATTTGCACCCTCCACTAACCGACCTCCTCCTGACATCTCCATCTCAGTGTGTGGCGCCACCATAACTCCTAGACAACATGCCCGCTGCCTTGGAGTCATATTTGATTCTGATCTCTCTTTTACCCCCTACATCCAATCTCTGGCCCGAACATGTCAGCTGCACCTCAAGAACATCGCAAGAATCCGCTCTTTTCTCACTGTGGACACGCTAAAAACGCTTACTGTTGCCCTCATCCACTCCCGGCTCGATTATTGCAACTCGTTGCTGATCGGCCTCCCCTGCACCAGACTCTACCCTCTCCAATCCATCCTGAATGCGGCAACCAGGCTCATCTTCCTGTCCAGCCGCTACTCGGACGCCTCTGCCCTGTGCCGGTCACTGCACTGGCTGCCCGTTAAATACAGAATTCAATTTAAACTCACCACCTTCATCCACAAAGCCCTCCACAGTGCAGCGCCCCCCTATATCGCCTCCCTCATCTCAATCCATCAACCAGCCCGGGCTCTCCGCTCTGCTAACGAAACCAGATTGAGCGCCCCTTTAATTCGAACTTCTCATTCCCGCCTCCAAGACTTCTCCAGAGCAGCACCGGTCCTCTGGAACGCACTACCAAAGGCTACCCGAGCAATCCAGGACTCGCAGAACTTCAGGCGTGCTCTAAAAACGCACCTCTTCAGGGAGGCATACCGCATTCCCTAAACAAACCCCTCTGTACTCCGCCTGATAACATGCTCCCTGACCTACTGACTGCAATCCCTGCTAGCCATCATAAACCGCTCCTGCAGTCATACTGTTTCTGCCGTCAGACGGCTAAATGTCTGACCATTGTCTATGTGTATATCACCCCTCACTCTCCACCTCGCCATACCGTGCACATCTCCAGCCCCTTTACCTTCTGTATCACCCCATTACTTGTAGTATGTAAGCTCGTTGGAGCAGGACCCTCACCCCTATTGTTTCCATCAATTGATTACTTTGTAACTGTGGTTCTGTAATGTTTGTACTTTTGTCTTTCTGTATCCCCCCTGTCTATGTAAGCGCTGCGGAATATGTTGGCGCTATACAAATAAAGTTTATTATTATTATTATGTTATTTTTAACAGCCCATAAATATTTTACAATTTAAAATGCATAAAAAACAATTAAAAACTCTACACAAACGCAAAATGTGAAGCTTCAACATACATGCTGTTACGGCACTCTGCCCCCCCGAGCGCCAGGTGGGGTGCCCTGATCTTCCCGCACCCCACTGTCCCTGCCTACTTGCCTCGGCCCTGGCTAACCCAGGCGGACAACTGGGCGGCGGTCCCTGCTCTGGCTAGGGATCTGGCGACTACCTAGATGGAAACTCACTAACGGGGGACAGAGTGCCGACAGAAGAGGCAGGTGGAACAAACCAACAGAACTTACAAGTACAAGCAGGGCTGGAGATGGAGCTCACAGGCAAACTGACAGGACACTGAATAGCAACTAGTGCTGACTGAGACAGACCTGACTAGAGGCTAACAGGACCAACAGAAACAGACTGAGCAAAGGATAGCAAGAAGGAGCTGACAGACAACTAGGGACTGGCTGAGGTAAACTGCAGACAGACTGACTAGATGAAAGCAGAACCAATAACTGGCAGTGAGCTAAATTCACTGCCAGTCTTTTAACCACAAGGTTCCGCCCAGGGGCGGAGAGTGGGAGGAGGCAACTCCACCCACTGCTGTATAAGAAGAACGGAGGAGTGCGGGCGGCACCCTACGGGCGGACACGCCCACGCCACCGCCCACCGGCCGCCCCAAGCCGCTGGGATAACCCCGACACAGGGCTCCAGGCCGCCGACGCCAGAGCGACGCACGCCGACCACGGGACCCCGTGCCGCGCTGCATGGTAACACATGCCATCAGTACAATATATACTAAACATAACATATAAAATGACATACCTTCTTTATCATGTGATATATGTGGTCAAATATGGTTGAGGCACAAGGATAAAAATTAATGAAACTCTGAAAAGAAAACTGTCTGGTAAAGAAAGCCATCTGTACGTTATAAGATAAGAAAGGTGGTTTCTGTGCAGATTGAAGGCATCAGCTCTGCTTTACAATATTCTGTGTCCCCTACAAAGTCAGACCCTGCGTGAGAAGCTAATCATACCCAGTGTGAGGCAGAGGGACATATATGAGCTTATGTGGATTATCAGGCATGGAAGTGATTTGGGACCGCTAAGTAGTAGCGCCCTGTATGCTAAAAAATATGAGTTGTGAGAGAATGGTTGGGAAAAAGAGAATGATGAAGGACGTGGTTTTTATATCATTCTGCTGTCATTAAGTTTGCAGTTAAGGCACAGCATGTAGTTGGAGGCAGTATAAATTTATTGTATAATGACAAACAAATCCTACATCCCCATTTTTAAGCTGCAGACTGTGTGATACTAATCATTTACTGTTAATGTCAGCTTCTCAGTGGGTTTAGGAATGCTCCCTGATCATTTGTAAAGTGTAACCGCTTGATAAATCTTTATCTTGATAGGAAATGCATATTAAAGCGCCTTATCTGAGCCAAATTTCCATCAAAAGACAATACGTTCAATGATAATAATAATCTATATTGTGCCAGCATATTCTGCAGCACTTTACAAATCAGGGGTACATGTTTAGACTACGAGCAGAATTTGCACTATCTGTTCCAATTTTTGGCACAAGTGTAGAAAATCTGTCAGGTCTTTGGAAGTTCCATACCTCCCACCAAACACTCTATAGCCCCGCTCGCTTTCCAGAATATCACACCCCTGTATAGCCAGTTTTGCAAAATATTAAAGGGCTTAGGCTGATGTCACACTGGCGTAAGCACATTTATACATACATTTGCGTGTGCATTTATACAATAGGCTTTGAGTGCAAAAAAACCCCACACAAGCATGTTCCCAATGATTGAAATGGGCAATGAAGTTAAATAGCGCAATATGTGCTATTTTCACGCAAATGCGCACAAAAATAGAGCATGTTGAGTAATGCACACAGAAAATATGCTTATGTGAACAAATCATTGAAATCAAATGATTGATGCAAAAGTGATGTGCGCAAAACACTGCAGAAATATGCCCATGTGACACAGATCTTAAATTCACAAGTTCTACCGCAAATATGGCATACAGAAAAATTTTTGACTTTTATCGCCACAAATTAACAAATTCCCTCTAATGTTTCTAGAACTGGTCATATGGAACATAAAAGCATTTGCAAGAATCCAATAAAAGCTTTATAGTCTTGTGAAAATGTATTTTTATTTGATTTATATAATGTATGTGGACATGTATAAAAAGATAAAGGCGATGCAACCCAAAAAAAAAAAAATCAATAACAAATTGACTTTGCAGTAATTTATTAAAGGGAATCTGTCACCAGGTTCATGCTGCCCGAAGCACAGGCAGCATGAACCCAGGGAAGGTATGCACAGTGTTTGTTTTATTCTGAAATGCCATGGCGTTTCAGAATAAACATACTTTGAAGCATGGCTTAGAATGGAGCTCTGAGTCAGAGGTGAGCCGCGCCGACCTCCCCGCCTGCACCATATAGAGTGACAGGGCTCCCCCAATGCACAAAAGGTGAGAGAGATGTCACTCTGTGTGATGTAGGTAGGGAGAGGCTGGTACGGCCTGTCCCCATAACTTGGAGCTTCATTCCAAGTCAAACTTTAAGATATGTTTACTTCTCAAAGTTTGCATGAACCTAGTGTTCCCTTTAAACTAAAAATTCAGATATGCCATTTTCTTCTGTAGAAAACAAAAGATCCATAACTTTTTTCTCAGTGTTAAAAAGTGTGATTTTGCCTGTTGAGAACTGTGGACTTTTGTAATATTGTGCAATGGGTATTTTAGTAGCAGGAAGAATGCTACTGTGATAGCCTGCCCCCCCCTCCTCCCCCCGCCCAAACTGCTCTTGTTCTACATTTCTGAAAATCTCATACTTCCTGCTCTTTATTATGTAACATTACTAAAATATATAAATAAAAGTTGCTTATTTTTACATGATTTTTAATCATTTATAACCTGAAAAAATTAATAAGTTATTGTAATTATTTAGTTCATTAGTGCACAAAAAATTCAACCACAAAATAGAGGAGACTGTGAGACCCCACGACCACGGAAGTGTAACAAATAAATCATGTCCACAGCTGAAGGTTAATATGGTCTTGATCTGGACAAAATCAGGAGTTCCATATGCTCCTGCCACGTCTGTCTCCTGGGATCTGTGGTACTACAGATGATCTGCAGCTTTCCTGCTCAGATGTGCGGTGTTGTGCTGGCTGGGCGTGTGTGTGCCAGCAGGCCAGAAAATCACTCTGGGTCAGTTCACATAAAGCTGTCTTCCCAGGTGTGGGTGTGGTTGGCTTTCTCTGTTCTCATTCTCTCTCTCTGTGGTGTGAGCAGATTCTGTGTGTGGTGGCTGCAAGAAAGGCTTGTGTTTTGTGTTTGGTTGCATCGCTGGACACCTGGTTAGTCTAGGGACTAGCGGTATAGCCAGGAGCCATGACGTGGCCCGCTAGCTTCTATATTTTGATCAGAATGTCAACTTATACCTGGCATTATAGCATTAACATCTGCTACTAGTGTTTGCATTTTGGCTGCTGTATGGTGTGATTATGGCTCTGTGTGCCTTCTTATTCTGTCCAGTTTTCCCTGTCGGTGGTGGCATGTTTATGTGTCCTATCCAGGGTGCGTGGGTTCCTAGGAGCAGCTAGGGCCCAGATCCGAAGACTGCTGGGCCGTCCTGCAGTCCCCGCTCAGGTAGGTTTGTGTCACTTACCCTAGTAGAAGATAGGGAGAAGTGCTAATCTGTGGTATTTTCACCAGGTGTTCCCTATCAATCTGTCACGTTTGTGTGGGCCCGCTGCTCACTTGCCCACACGAATGTAACTGCTCCCTATCATGTTCAGGTCAAGAAGACTACATTATGCAAAATGCTTGTTATGCATGAATCTCAGAACTGATGAAGGAGCTTGTATGATATGCTTTGTCTAATGTTCCATAAACTGCATCTTCATGAAGCTCTAGGAGTCACCTGGAAACTTTTCATTGAATTATTGGTGACACCCCACTAGAAGTATTTTTACCAATGTTGAAAGATCCATTACACATTGTATCACAATTGATTCTTTTGATTTTATATTGGGAACAGCAACAGCTGCAGAAAACTCCTACTAACTCACTTTACAGTTGTGCCCACGTAGCATACTACAGTAAATCGATTCTTCCTGCACATGAGTGGAAATCAACTGTGGTTTCCGCTTGCGGAAAAAAAAATCGCAGCATGCTTTATTTTTGTGCGGTGTCTGCATGAATGGCTTCCATTGAAGTCAAGGGAAGCCGTCCGACCCGAGGCCCATCTGCAATTAACAGGTTGTGGATTCCGCATCATCGCCCAATGATGGCGCAGGAAAAAAAAATGTGAAAAAAAATCTGTACTGCACATGTCCGATGGCGAGCCGGCTGGTCCATCTTACAGTACCGATGAAGAACAGAAATGACGGGTATGTGCAGACACCGCTGCTGTCAGTGTTGGATTCCGCTGCACATGCAACCTAAAAAGTGAGTGTATTACTTACCTGATATGTATGCCATTGATTTACTGAATTTCACCCTATGGTGCACTTGTGTGACTCTACTAACTTTGACAATATACATAATGCTTACCTTTTCCAACTTACAAATGCAGCAAAGTGTATTAGGCCCCCTGTCCACGGGTGATGATTTGCTGGTGGTAAATCGCCGGCGAATCACGCCGTCTGAAGCTTTCCATAGCGTTGCTATGGAAAGCGGCGAACCCCTGTCCACGAGCAGACAATCATTGCGATTCTCCGCTCGCGGTTGGCAATTCACAGCATGCTGCGAATTGCCACTATTCTCCACGGTCAGCCTATTTCTCAGATAAGGCTGAGAGCAAAAGTCCATTTGCGGCCCCTGGTCCCGGGCAGCGGCTCCTGGTCCCGGCCTACCGCAACGCCCGTGGACAGGCAGCCTTAGTAGTACTATATAATAGACACACAGACAAGTAGACTATATAATAAACAGAGAAAGAAGGTCAGTTAAGTATTTATTGTTAAAAAGCTGCCAATACTAGTAGGAAGAATTGAAGGAAGAAAGAATCCTTGGTGCATTTCTATAAAGAAATGTGGCAGACAAGTTGTCCATCATATTTAATAATATATCACTCCAGTTTGTAATTCCAATACCTACAGCGCCAACAATTTTAACATAAGGAGTTTAGGTAACCTCGCTATTAGAGATGAGCGATCGTACTCGCTAAGGCAAACTACTTGAGCGAGTAGTGCCTTATGTGAGTACCTGCCCGCTCGTCTCTAAAGATTCGGGTGCCGGCGGAGACAGCGGTGAGTTGCGGGAGTGAGCAGGGAGGAGCGGGGGGGGGGAGGGGGAGAGATCTCACCCCCCCCCAGTTCCTCCCCGCTCTCCCCCGCCGCTCCCCGCCCCCCGCCGGCACCCAAATCTTCAGAGACGAACGGGCAGGTACTTGCATAAGGCACTACTCGCTCAAGTAGTTTGCCTTAGCGAGTACGATCGCTCATCTCTACTCGCTATATATCGCCTCATGTATGAAAACATATACAGCGGCTTTGACAGACAAAAACTAAATGTACACGTAGGACGGCTGTCATACTGACTTTAGTCTTGTTAAAGTTGCAATTTGAGAACAGTCCTATGATTGAGGTATAAATATGCTGCAGATTAAGGTATACAAACAAATGGCAAGATAGATGGATGACACCTACTACAGGAGTTCTTCCAGTGAAGGCACAAACCTGTAATAAAGAGAATGACATGACTACCCGAAAGACACATGTCAAAATAATCATTATGCTACTCTACTTAAGTGGAGGATGCAAGAAATCAATGTAGGTGTGTGGCTGATGGAAAACCCAGCAGGATACTGCAGTGTAAGTACAATTTTATGTGCAGATTATGGTTCCTGTTGATGGCTTATTATTGACCACGTGGGAGATCCCACAAAGTGCTATTTCCTTTATCAGAGATGAAACAACACATTAGTATGGGTATTTCACAATCTGTAAAGCTTGCATCATATCATATAATTTGATCAGTCGAGGCTGTGGAAGGAGGAACAGTATCATTTTCTAACAGATAAACATATATCTTGGGGGGCAAAAAAGTTAGGGCTCACAATGTAAAACTTAAAGGGCCACTCTGGCTAAACATATTTTTCCATCCCTGCCCCCCCCCCCCTCACCTGATTGTCTGTCACACTCTGGAGGTCTCGTATGTATATTGTAGTCACTTCTATACAGTGCACCACCATGTCTGATACTTATCAGACACCATCATGATGCTGAGATTTGTCCCTACTTAGTCTTTCACAATTCTGTTATACCAATGCCATAAGGCATCAGTACAGTATCACACATGCAGCTAGAAACTGTACCATTTCTGCCTGCCGGGAGTATAGTGTAATTATCAATGCCTACTACCTTCACCTAAATAATCTGCAGGCTATAAGTATACAATCAAGTGGGTGAGCTGTCACCTTCTACACTATAACTGTGTGACTAGAGTCTCTAACCATCATAAGTAACTGATAGGAATGTCTGTGTTCCCCTCTGAAGAGCTTGTGTGGTAGGATTTATCACATAGGAGTTAGGCCTCATGTCCACGGGCGGGTCGGATTCCACATGCGGGGAAACCCGCAGCGGAATCCGACCCTGCCTGCCACAGAGAATCATGCGTACCTGTCCAGGTCTTCTTTTTTCTTTACTGCAGATGTGTGCGGAAGCATGGGCCGGGGCACTGGCGCACATGCACAGTAGAGGTTTTCTTTTTCAAGCTCCTGCTTTCTCGCATGTGAATTGCGGAAGGGCCGCAGATCGGACGGCTTCCATTTATTTCAATGAAAGCCGTCTGTGCAGGAACTGCACTGAAATGGAGCATGCTGCAATTGGATTTCTGCATCCAAAGGTCCACAAATCAAATCTGCATGCTTTAATTCAGAAGCAGATGCCCGTGTCTTCCTATGGGTGATTTGTACTGCAGGTCGTTCGCGCAGTTCAATTCAAATCTGCCCGTGGGTATTGTGCCTAAATGTTGAGTGAAAAACTGACTTTTTGAAACAACGTAAATCCAAGTAAATCTAATCTAGTCAAAATGAGATGACAAGACCACCTGAGGAGAAGAAGGACTCCAGGAAGTTTCAGCTAGAAAAGAATAACTAAGCAAAGTAATCCAGGGTGGGTCATGTAAAAGTAGCCCAGCACCACACTCTTATGAATGCTGTCTAAAAAAAAATCTTTCTTTGTTGCCCATAGCAACCAATCACAGCACAGCTTTCATTTATTATATTGCTGGGCAACAAAGATAGATTTTCTTTTTGACAGCTTTCATAAGAGTGTGGTGTGGAGTTACTTTTACATGGCCCATCCTGTACCAGCCAATCTATATATACTGAGGGGCTAGTTACATAAAGAATGAAGAGATGTTTCACCAGAGTATATTCCAGTTCACTTATTAAGATTGATTAAAGAGCATAGAACCTATATGGTAGAATACAGACTGTCTATGACCCTGCTGTGTGGAGCTGTAAGCACTGTTTGCTGCCAGATGGTACATCCATTATGTTGATATTTGGCCCTAGAACTTTTGTAATATAGAGTTTGATGAAGCATTTTTTTTTGTTAGATTTCGAAAAACATTTTATGAAACTGGGGACATAAAAAGTCTAGTATGGTCACATGAGACTAGTATGAGTGTCATGTTATGGAGCTGTAATACCCATGTGCGTATGAGCCCTAGGGTCATGTCCACTGGTGTTTTTCACCACGTATTACTTCTGCGTTGTACGGTCGTGTGATATGCGGTGAATGGAGTCAATAAAAGTCAATGGATTTTCATTGATCCATGCACATGTGTGTGTGTAGATACTATGTGTTGATATGCAAATTTGTATAGGCACTGTATGCAGCGAGGTCCATATGCAATGGGTCCATATGCAATACATTGCATATGGGCGGGATTTTTATGCATGCGCGCTAGGAAACAGATCGGGGAATCAAAATAAAAGAGTCATTGCGCATGTCCATGTGCGTGTGATATTCAGCCATGCACATTGCACTTTCAGCCATATGCAGTCCCTGCCGACTCTCTACTAGCAGACCTGCTATTTACAAATAGATAGTTCCCAACTTGCAAACAGGTTCTGTTCCAGAAGGCGGTTCGCAAGTACATTTGTTTGTATGCTCGAGCAAATGGTTGTATGGAGGGGATCACGGGTGGATCCCGCTCCATACAACGTCGTGTGCGGGCTGTTTCTTACAGCAGACACCCGGCGGTAGCAGTTACGACAGGCCGTGCCGGCACCCGACATTCAGGGGTCCCATACAACATTCCGCAATAAGATTGTTGGACGCTGTGTGGTTTCTAGGCAACCAGGGGCCTTCTGAAGGCCCCCAGGGCTGCCTATGCAGAGCGCCTATCAAGCACATGGTTTAATAGGCGCTCTTCATAGGCAGCCATAGGGCCTTTAAGAAGGCTTCCGGTTGCCTAGCAACCGCACAGCGTCCCACAATCTTACCGGACAGGCTTGATAGAAGCCTGTCCGCTCCCTGCACAGTATGATGTAATGCCATAGCATTACATCATACTGTGCAGGGCAGATTGTTTGTATCTTGCAAAGTTCGTAACTCGAATGTGCGCGAGTTGGGGACTATCTGTACCGGTAAAACGCTGCGTGGAGACCCCTGCAGTGTTTTACCGATATGGCTATGGACATGGGGACTCAATAGTAGTGAGATTTTAAAACTAACAAAAGAAAGTAAGGGGTTATTGGAATCATGTTCATCTAGCTTACATGAAGTAAAGTTGATAACTACCTCTCAAGGTTCTTGTTTGCCCCTCTTCTGGATCAACACAGCATAGACATAGTTCCAAGCGGGAAAAAAGGTACAAATGCATTCAGTGAAACCTGTGTTTATTAAGAAGGAAGTTGGTAACATTAGCAGAACACCTGTAATTCCTGTTCTTTGAATTTGTAGAAATATCATGCAAGGATTTCTCTTTATCTAGCATTGTACCTTAAGTGCATCACACAAACCAGAACTACAGAAGCAGAAGAGAGCGGCACTAAGAATATGATAAATACAATCTCATGTTCTTTCAGCTACAAAAGAAACAATCATTTGCAGCATGATGTCCTACAAGCTAATATAACTGAAATGTCAGGAAAGATATAAATCCTCCCATTTTATTCAAACAAATGTAACATTTATTAGCTGATGTGTTAGCAGAAGTTGCCCCAAGTTATTTCTAAAATATACAGTATGTAAAGCTGTGAATGTTCTGATTATCTCACATCTCACGTACCTAACAGCACGAGCGTAGACTACTTTAGGAGCAAAATGCTTTATGTAAAAAATGTCATTTTTAAAAGGAATAAACACAACGTGCCATAGGGAAAAAAGTATTCTGGAATTAGTTCTGTTTATTCGCCACTCTGAAAAAATACTCAACGTGGTGCACGGGGACAGGTCACTGAGCAGTGGGACAGAAAGTGAAGTTACCTGTTTGTTTCTTACACTAGAATAAAAGTGCAGACTGCTGAGCTTTTGTTTCCGGTTTTAAAAAAAAATGGGACAAAAACAGCTCCATTTTTTAGATTGTTGTCAATGAGAGATGGAAACAAACAGAAAGCAATCTGTTTTCCTCCATTTTTCTCTTCTGTTTTTGTATCAGGTTTCTGTAAAACAGTATCTACTGAAGAAATGCTAGTCTGAACTCAGCCTTAAATACAAGCTGCCCAGTTCTCTCTGTCTCCTATTTGACTACTCTATATGGTGACATTATGTGGACACTGCATAGGAATATTACTCAGGCATGGCACTGAATGGTAGTGCTATAAGAGCACTATATCATATCATTATTTGGATACTGAATATTATTTAGGCTTTCTTTAGATGCTTAAGTTTATATTGTATGTGCAGTTTTTTTCAGATTGAGAAAAATCTGGACAATAGGACCCGATTTTACAAAATGCCCATGACCAAATTTTCTAATACTTGCCCTGCAGGTAATCTATATATATTTAAAGGTGAAAGCCCTCACTGTCTGTCTGACTGACTGACTCACTCACTGACTGACTCGCCACTAATTCTCTAACTTCCCGATGTCACCCAAATATTAAATTTGGCAGGAGAATTCTTTAGGTCCTAAATAGGAAAAGTAAAGGGGTCACAACTCGATTATTCAATGCTAAGTGCAAAGGTATTGGCACCCCTATATTGCTAGGACCAATCAGAGGCAACTCTCAGCTATTGAATGACAGCTGAGAACTGCCTATGATTGGTCCCTCCACTCAACCAATCAGAGGCAGCACTCACTCACCCATTCATAAATTCATGAATGGATGAGTGCTGCCTCTGATTGGCTGAGCACTGGGACCAATTAGAGGCAGCTCTTAGCTGTCATTCAATAGCTGAGAGCTGACTCTGATTGGTCACAGTGCGCAGCCAATCAGAAACAGCCCATTCAGCAGGCGGGGATTTTAAATCCCAGGCTGCTGAATACTCCTCAGAGCAGTGCAGGAGAAGAGCCGGCTAGACACAGCTGAGCCCCGGCAGCTGAAGAAAGAGGAGTAAAGATTTTTCTTTTTATTTCTATCACCATTTTTTCTTGTTTTTTAGGGAAGGGCTTATATTTAAAGCCCTTTCCTGAAAAACAATTACAGCTGTCACAGCTGTGGTAGGGAATTCTTTATTCCCCGCAGGGATGAATAATTCCTTCGCTGCATCTGTCACAGATGTGGCAGATGCAGCAGGGAATTATTTTTCCTCGCAGGGATGAAGGAAACATCTGCCGCATGTGGCAGATGTGTTCTTCATCCCCTCAGGGACATGACAGCGGCAGAAAGGTAAGTATTTTTATTTATTTATTTTTTTACACTAAAATTCTTGTTTTTCAGGGAATAGCTTATATGTGAAGCTCTTCCCTGAAAAACAATTTATGGGTGCCGGCAGACCATTGCCTTCAATGGAGCCGCCAGCAGCAGTCGCAGCTCCATTGAAGACAATGCGTGCATTCCCTATGATGCACGCATGTCCTATCTTTAAAGGCACGCACCTGAAAAACACGGACATGTGAACACACCATAGGGAATGCATTGTTTCTAATAGAAGCGTGTTTTAGTGCGCGTGTAAGCACGCACGAAAACACGCTCGTGTAAAGCCACCCTAAATAGGAAAAGTGAAGGGGTCACAACTTGATTATTCAATGCTAAGTGTAAAAATATTGACACCTCTATGTAATGTAACTTCCCGGTGTTGTCAAACATGAAATTTGGCATAACCATTCTTTAGGTCCCTAACAGGAAAAGTAAAGCAGTCACAACATGATTATTCAATGCTAAGTCCAAAAGTATTGGCACCCCTATGTACCTACTCTAATTTTCTAACTTTCTGGTGTCGTACAAACATAAAATTTAGCACGAGCATCCTAAATGGGAAAAGTAAAGGGGTGACAACTTGATTATTCAATGCTAATTGCAAAAGTAAGTGCAGCCCTATGAAATGTAACTTCCCAGTGTCGTACAAGCGTGAAATGTGGCGCAAGCATTCTTTAGGTCCTAAATGAGGAGAGTGGGAGAGGTGGCAAATTTTGTAGAGTGACATCCGTAAATGCAGCCTGAGTAGAATCTAAAGCTTCTCTATATGTATACGTATTTTATTCCTTGGTTACTCTTAAGTGACCTTGACATCATAAAATTTTTAGCGCGAAAACACGTAGAGACTAGAGACGAGCGAACGTACTCGGATAGGCACTACTCGTCCGAGTAATGTGCCTTATCCGAGTACCGCTGTACTCGTGCTGAAAGATTCGGCACGCGCTGCGGAGTGGGGAGCTGCAGGGGAGAGCGGGGAGGAACGGAGGGGAGATCTCTCTCTCCTTCTCTCCCGGCCGCTCTGCCCCGCTCCCCGCTGCGACTCACCTGTCAGCAGCGGAGCGCCCCGAATCTTTCAGCACGAACACAGCGGTACTCGGATAAGGCACATTACTCGGACGAGTAGTGCCTATCCGAGTACGTTCGCTCATCTCTAGTAGAGACCTGTATCAAATTAACTTGGCCGAAGCCGGGTATATCAGCTAGTCTAATATAAAAAGCCTACAAGCTTCTTTTGCACCACACTTTGACCCCTTTGCAGAACCTTTCGTGGATGACTTTGGTGTCTTTAAATTCATTAGCTCCTCACCACCCCCATTAAATTCTAAAATTTTAGTTTGATTGATTGAGTGTGGTGTCAGGTAAGGTCAAAGTTGCAATGTTAAGTGTAGTGACGCCATTGTTTCATCTGCTAGGTAGAGCGAAGTGTTCACTGGCCCTAGCGGCTGAAGCATAACAGCTGGCTCAATTGAAAACATGTGAAAACCCCTGGATGTGAGGTGTTTTCACATTGAAACAGCCTTGCATCCCTGCATACCTGTGACAGCCGCAGCAGGAGATTCTGATATTTTTCCATTGTTTTCAGGGAGGAGAGAGAGAAGGACAGAGAGAGAGAGAGGGAGGGAGGGCAGTAGAGAGATACACTCAGCTCTGCTACACGCAGGTATATACATACAGCTCTGCAACATGCAGGTATATACTCAGCCCTGCTACACAGGTATATACACACTTAGCTCTACTACACACAGATATATAAACTCAGCTCTGCAACACACATGTAAATACACTCAGCTCTGCTACACGCAGGTAAATACATTTAGCTCTGAAACACATAGCTACATATACACTTAGCTCTGCTACACACAGGTAAATGCACTCAGCTCTGCTGCATGCAGTGATATACACTCAGTGCTGCTAGATGTAGCTATTTACACTCAGCTCTGCTACATGCAGGTATAGACACTCAGCTTTGCTACATGCAGTTATATACACTCAGCCCTGCCACACACAAGTAAATACACTCAACTCTGCTATATGCAGGTATATAGTGGTCTACAGCTCAATGAATATATTCTCTCTGTAGTAGATTCAATCTGTAGAGTATACCAAAGATACAATATATTATCGCAGGATACATTGGATATACTGCGGGCTCCACAGTAACATATAACCTGCTAAGTGGTGTAATATACCAACATGTAATATATACTAATTGATTGTTGCCATGTCCCCAAAACATGGAAGACCAAGCTGTGGATAGTGAACAGTTCAAGCTGATACCTCAGCTTGACAGTTCTTAAAACATTTACAACCATTCTTCCAAACATTTTATGTTTGTGTAGCGAGCATCGGGTAAGTCTAGTTTAAAAAAAAAAGCTTCTTTGGGACCTTTCACACGGGACGGAATAATACGCAACTGAGAGCCAGGATGAGATCTCATCGCCACTCAATTAGAGAGGGAAAGACGGAATTACCTGTGGCAAAACATTTTTCTAGTCACGGACACAACATGGAATAGATGAGAGTTATCATACTGAAGGGCCACTTCAAGCCACAGCATCACAGAAGAATTTGGAAGTATAAATTTATGACAATTTTTGATACCCTCAAGAATGGAAGAACCTCGGAGCGGAATTCTTGCATCAGTGGAGAATTTAAAAGTTTTGAAGGAGGTCAAGAGGGGTGTCCTTGGAAAGGGCACCCGGGGAGTGTGTGGGGACACCTGGGGGGTAAGTGGGTCAGGGCCTGGCATCATCTATCCCCTGGGGGGCACCCCGAAGGGTTGCTTTTCCCAATAATTGTTTTAAAGACTTCATAAAAAGTCATACATTGATTTGTAGGAATGCTGCCATCCAATAGGTGGTGCTGCAGAGGTATTGTTCCTAAAGTGCAGGTTTGAAGGAGAGAAAACACACAGGCCTGTCACTTCCTAGCACTAATGTAGAGATCAAAAACTGTCACATTCCTTAGCAGTGAACTGATTAAGTATTTTCCTCTCTGCTCACCTTGTCTGGTATTGTTTTAAGTACAAATTAGTCTACGGTTTCTGTGCCTTTTCAAGTGTGTACATTTGTATTTATGTATGCCCCATGAAAATCTGTTTCATTATGCCTGAGAAGGGTCCTGAGAGGATCCGAAAGCTCGCTATAACATCATGTATTTTTGTTAGCCATTAAAAGGTATCATATCTACAGGATTACTTGGTTTCTCTTACTGAGAACAATCACATTTTGCTCTGCTGACTAACATGGCACCAAACCTTTTCTTTGTTTCGCTCCTGAATTCTGCACATCTAACTGCAGATTTTGATGCAGAATTTCTAGTAGAATTCTATTCTTTTTAATTCCACATCAAAATCTGCGCTTTTGCAGTGTGCATTTTGGTGCTATTTATTCTGCAGGAGGGCATATTCTATTGCTCAACATTCCATCCTGTGTAAACGTCCCTCAGACTGCATGCTCTCATAGATATCTAAGTGATGACAATCTCTGTACAGTCCTGCAGAATGTACATATGATATATAAATAAGTTGAATAAATAGTTACAATAATAACAGTAATAGTATTAATAAAGATATGGTGACATGCAGACTTGTAAAGACAATACAGCAACAAAAGGAGAAACTAATTGAATGTTCCCAAATAATTATCATTATGGAGAACTGCTCTTCTCATTATGCTTCAAAAAGCAACTTTTTTTTTTCGATAACCACAGTAAATTCTATTTTTACACACAATCCAATCTTCTTTAATAAACAGCATAGTTCTTCAAGCTGTGTTCTATCAAACATCTGCACGAGTCCTCCTAATCTCCCGTCTTTCAGACAGCTCATTGCAGTAGTGGAGAAGTAACAAGAAAAACACATATTGCACTTGTGTTTATTGTTGTAGATTATACACTTTCTTAATACTGATTATCATATTTTCTTTTCAATCCTTTTTTCTTTTCCTATTAGTAATAAAGGAAATTGTTTCCATGGAAACAATCCAACGAGTTACAAGTTTGTTTCCATGATTTTTTCCCTCCTTCTTGTGAATATTCATTATTTCACAGCAATACAAAAGCAATTCTCCTATAAGCCACCAAACAACACAATGCATATCCCTAAAATCCAAACAGTAGAAGTAAAAAAGCCTTTCTTATGATGAAGCGCCGCATAATAGTTCCAATGTTTTTGGTACTGAACTTTTTTTTAAAAATAACTCCATCATTGATGGTCTATATCTTACCGCACATGAAGATGATACATTTAGCCTGAGCATATCTTGGCTGTAAACTACCACATGGCACCGTGCCTATATATTTCTCCCAAAAAGGATTTTTTTTTTATTATGTTTGAAACTTTTTTGTCATTGCAGTAATCTGATCCAAAGTATATCCTGCACTCAAAGCGTATTACATAGGTGTTACATTTGGCTCATCTCACTATATCTCCATTTTTCTTCCGTGTCAATTAGAATGCCAACATATTGTGTGATTTAAATGCTTACTCAAGAAAGAATGTCATCATCGGCTGGCTTTGGTTAGATTTCAGTTCATGGGATTTATTAACTGGTAGGTCATGTCACTATTTAATGAACAAGTGTTTTTTGTGTTTTCAGAAATAGATAATGCAGACCATTCCAGCATATAAAGTTACGTCTGTTTCACACGCCATTTATTTAAAGGTTTTAGTAAAACTGTTCTTCTAGTGAATGGGCTTCTTTTATGAAAATCCGTGCAGAAAGATGGTGATACTCTGTGCAAATTCATATTATTAGATTTAGCAAATTGTAACATGTAATAGTTCTGAGATTATGCTATAAAGCTAAATCTAATTATTACAGGCATTACTCTTAAAGAGCACCACTAAGTCAATTTTGGCTCTTGGTGACAAAATAATGTACATGGCCAATGTATAACTGAGATACTTGATGAAGAGACAAATACACTCCTGAAATATATTATGGGTACAATAATACTTTGATCTACTTTCTATGACTCTTTTGTGGGTTATCTAGTCATCTTCAATCTCTTATTTTCCTTGTTGAGCACTGGAAGAACCCTGTATTTTTTCAGCTTGCTGCTTTATTATACCTTATATTTGTTACACAGTAATATAGTTAGTAAGGTCAAAAACTACATTAGTCCATCCATTTGAGCCTATTATGCAATGCGGATTCAAAGGAGGGCAACACTCATACGACAGAAGCCAATTTTTCCTAATCTTAAGGAAAATGTTTTTCCTGCCCAAGAACCATTGGTCTTCACCCTTTAACCTCTCCAAGTGGGATGTGATCTTCAGCTGCTATGAACTCCTGGGGTGCATCAGATTGGCAGCACAGACATTCAGATATGCCAAAGTTTAGTACCAGGAGATCAGAGAATAATCCAGATCAGAGTCAGGTACAGAGCAGGGTCAGAAGCAGGAGGACTACAAAGTACAGAACAGCAGGCAGACAGATAGTCAGACAAGCCAAGGTCAGAATCCAGGTTCACAAGTAATTAGGTCAGGATAACAGTGCAAAGGGGGAATCAAGTTTAGGTACAAAAACAGAACAGGTAATCAGAACTGGCGATGTAGCATCATTAGAACAGGATCAGAATTAGAATAAAGAAGTTCAGAATCAGACAACAGAGACCAGAGCTGAACAGTGTTCAGTGAACACACAAAGACAACAATTAATGGACAACGTTAAAGGGCTGAATAGGTTCATAGAGAGTGCCACGCATAGTCATTGGCTGCTAAAGAGACTGTAGAGACACACGGATTAGCGTGCTGGCAGAACACGATTAAAAGGTGAAAAGAACCTGGAAACTCACAGCTCAGAATTAAAGTGAAACACACAGAAAAATTATACACAGAACACAAGTTTCCAAATGCTACCACAGAGCTTCAAGTGATGATGCCCAACACAAAGGACATGTAAGTGCATTACAGTACCCACCCCCATACTATTAGAGGCCACTCCATCCTCAAGACAGACAATAAGAGTCCAGGATGCTGCGCTTTCCAAAGTAGCACTTCAAGGAATATCAGGGAATAGCAGATGAGGTAAAGGGCATCCCTCGTCAAGCACTTGTGCCTTTAAAAGTTGCAGATCAAGCAGAAGCAATTGCACTTAAGGTATTTGCAGAATAGGGTAAGAGAATTGCTTTTCAAGAAATACAGGAAAAGTTTCATCAGTGAATAGGAGATCAAGCGTTAGTTGTGTGCTTCTGGGACCTGTGGTTCTACAGGTTTTCATGAGCATAGCTTCACAGGTGAGGGTTAATTGAGTTGGCTGGGTTTGGAGTGTCTCCCACCAGCAGCCCATCCCCATGGGTCTGCTATTTATATATATATATATATATATATATGTATATATATATATATATATATATATAATACCAGTCCCTCTGCAAGAGGAAGCTGCTATCTCTTCACTCTAGGGTTTGGTTTTCCTGCATGCCTGTATATGTATTATGTGCGTGAACAGTGTCTTGTCAGTGTCAGTCTCTGTGCAGGTGGCCGGACATCGGGTGTGGACAGTCCTGTTCTGTGTGTGTTCTGTCTTGCATGCTAGCAGTAGTGTGTTGATGTGAACTGTGTTCTGTCCTGCTGGATCGTTTGTCATCTCTGGACTAGTTAGGCCCTTAGGTTCCAGTGCGGGGCCGCCCTTATCGGGGTGATCACCCTGCTTGCAGGCAGGGTTCTGGTGGATGTTGTCTCATTGGAGTAGGGACCCGTGAGACAACAAGGAGCCTTGAAGTGGCTTGCGGGCTTAAGTGACTTGGTCAATCCACAGACTAATACCTCATACTTTTATACCAATTGCATGTTATGCATGCAGGTATGGAAAGTAAGTGTTTTGGTCATTTGTCAGTCCTTGTGTTATGTTTGTCTGTAAGTTTAGTATGCAGTATGCAGTTCACTATCCCTTTGGTATTCCAGCCAGCGTGTCCTGTTTGAACGCGATACCACTCCAGCATCCATGCTGTGGCGAGGTGCACTGGGCGGATGTGACATAATGACCAGCCATACCATTTGCTGCAGACCGCTGTGATATGTACCTATGTTTTATCTCTTCTGCAGCAGACTGGCTGGCGTCTGCACTAGGCCTGTGTGGATAAGTCCTGTGCACGCTATGTCAGCAGGAGGGATTTCCATCTCATTCCCTCTGGCTACATTCACTCTGTGAGTGTTGTGTATTTTCCCTCCTTGTCAGCTTATGTTGTGCATTGCCATCAGGCTCGTAGAATAAGTCCTGTGCAACGCCTATCCTGGTTGTGACATTGTTGTGGCAGTGCTAGGTCCATTGGATAATTCCTGTACTGCGTGGTGTCCTTAGGAGAAGTACCATCTTTTTTATGCCTTAAGGGTCCAGAAGACTCTTTTTTAAAGGGGAGGTAGTGTTAGATGTGTGCTTCTGGGACCTGTGGTTCTACAGGTTTCCATGAGCACAGGTTCACAGGTGAGGGTTAATTGAGCTGGCTGGGTGTGAAGTTTCTCCCACCAGCCAATCCCCACAGATGTGCTGCATATATGTGTATGTATATGTATATATATATATATATATATATATATATATATATATATATATATATATATATACACACCTGTCCCTCTGCTAGAGGAGGCTGGTATCCCTTCACTCTAGGGTTTGGTTTTCCTGCATGCGTGTTATATGTGTAATGTGTGTGAACAGTGTCTTGTCCAGTGTCTGTGTAGGTGGCCAGACAGAAAGTAATGTTCTGTGTGTGTTCTGTCTTGCATGCTAGCCCTAGTGTGTTGATGTGAACTGTGTTCTGTCCTGCTGGATCGTTTGTCATCTCTGGACTAGTTAGGCCCTTAGGTTCCAGTGTGGGGCCGCCCTTATCGGGGTGATCACCCTGCTTGCAGGCAGGGTTCTGGTGGATGTTGTCTCATTAGAGTAGGGACCCGTGAGACAACAAGGAGCCTTGAAGTGGCTTAAGTGACTTGGTCAATCCACAGACTAATACCTCATACTTTTATACCAATTGCATGTTATGCATGCAGGTATGGAAGGTAAGTGTTTTGGTCATTTGTCAGTCCTTGTGTTATGTTTGTCTGTGAGTTTAGTATGCAGTATGCAGTTCCCTGTCCCTTTGGTATTGCAGCCAGCGTGTCCTGTTTGAACGCGATACCACTCCAGCATCCATGCTGTGGCGAGGTGCACTGGGCGGATGTGACATAATGACCAGCTATACCATTTGCTGCAGACCGCTGTGATATGTACCTATTAGAGATGAGCGAACACCAAAATGTTCGGGTGTTCGTTATTCGTAACGAACTTCCCGTGATGCTCGAGGGTTCGTTTCGAACAACGAACCCCATTGAAGTCAATGGGCGACCAGAACATTTTTGTATTTCGCCGATGCTCGCTAAGGTTTTCATGTGTGAAAATCTGGGCAATTCAGGAAAGTGATGGGAATGACACAGTGACGGATAGGGCAGGCGAGGGGCTACATGTTGGGCTGCATCCTAAGTTCACAGGTCCCACTATTAAGCCACAATAGCGGCAAGAGTGGGCCCCCCCCCTCCCAACAACTTTTACTTCTGAAAAGCGCTCATTAGCATGGCATACCTTTGCTAAGCACCACACTACCTCCAACAAAGCACAATCACTGCCTGCATGACACTCCACTGCCACTTCTCCTGAGTTACATGCTGCCCAACCGCACCCCCTCCCCCCCACAGCGCACACCAAACTGTCCCTGCGCAGCCTTCAGCTGGCCTCATGCCACACCACCCTCATGTCTATTTAGAAGTGCGTCTGCCACGACGAGGGACCGCAGGCACACACTGCACAGAGTTGGCACGGCTAGGTAGCGACCCTCTTTAATAGGGGCGGGGCGATAGCCCACAATGCTGTACAGAAGCAATGAGAAATACAATCCTGTGCCACCGCCATCAGGAGCTGCACACGTGGGCATAGCAATGGGGAACCTATGTGCCACACACTATTCATTCTGTCAAGGTGTCTGCATGCCCCAGTCAGACTGGTTATATGCACCTTAACAGTAACCGCGTTGGTGGTAATGTGGTGGTGACTGCGGACCTAGTACCACGGTTGTATTTTGTTGGTTTTCGGAATGTGGCCAGGATTAAGTGGGCCGTGGCGGGGGGATGGTGGGGGGGCTCTCTTGTAGTGTCGGTAAAGGTGAAATTCTTGGACTGCCGCCAGACGAACCAATGCAAAGGCATTTGCCAACAATGTTTTCCCTGTTGGAGGAGAAGGGGGATGTTTTTGAGGCACTACGTGTCCTCTCCACGTGTCCGTGGTTATATGCACCTTAACAGTAACCGCGTTGGTGGTAATGTGGTGGTGACTGCGGACCTAGTACCACGGTTGTATTTTGTTGGTTTTCGGAATGTGGCCAGGATTAAGTGGGCCGTGGCGGGGGGATGGTGGGGGGGCTCTCTTGTAGTGTCGGTAAAGGTGAAATTCTTGGACTGCCGCCAGACGAACCAATGCAAAGGCATTTGCCAACAATGTTTTCCCTGTTGGAGGAGGAGGGGGATGTTTTTGAGGCACTACGTGTCCTCTCCACGTGTCCGTGGTTATATGCACCTTAACAGTAACCGCGTTGGTGGTAATGTGGTGGTGACTGCGGACCTAGTACCACGGTTGTATTTTGTTGGTTTTCGGAATGTGGCCAGGATTAAGTGGGCCGTGGCGGGGGGATGGTGGGGGGGCTCTCTTGTAGTGTCGGTAAAGGTGAAATTCTTGGACTGCCGCCAGACGAACCAATGCAAAGGCATTTGCCAACAATGTTTTCCCTGTTGGAGGAGGAGGGGGATGTTTTTGAGGCACTACGTGTCCTCTCCACGTGTCCGTTCCATGTAAGCAATAGTAGCACTCAAGACAGGCCCCAGTAACAATTCTGAAGCAGCAGTATAGCGGGAGCGCAGTCTTCGTTCCATGTAAGCAATAGTAGCACTCAAGACAGGCCCCAGTAACAATTCTGAAGCAGCAGTATAGCGGGAGCGCAGTCTTCGTTCCATGTAAGCAATAGTAGCACTCAAGACAGGCCCCAGTAACAATTCTGAAGCAGCAGTATAGCGGGAGCGCAGTCTTCGTTCCATTTCAGTAGCCTTAGTATAGCCAAGGCACAAGTGACATTTATGTAGCTAAACTGTAGGCCAACCCCACACACCTTTCTGTACCATGAGTGCAGGCGAAGAACATAGAAATTACTATGATTACACTGTAGGTGAGGGCCCCAAAAAATTGGTGTACCAACAGTACTAATGTACCTCAGTAAAAATTGGCCATGCCCAACCAAGATGGCAGGTGAATCGCTTTGGTTAATGTGGCTTAAGTGGTAACTAGGCCTGGAGGCAGCCCAGTGTAACGAAAAATTGGTTCAAGTTAAAGTTCCAACGCTTTTAAGCTAATTGAAACTTATAAAAATTGTTCTGAAAAATTATTTGAGTGAGCCTTGTGGCCCTAAGAAAAATTGCCCGTTCAGCGTGATTACGTGAGGTTTCAGGAGGAGGAGCAGGAGGAGGAGGAGGAGGAATATTAGACACAGATTGATGAAGCACAAATGTCCCCGTTTTGGATGGTGAGAGAGAACGTAGCTTCCATCCGCGGGTGCAGCCTACGTATTGCTTACGTATCGCTGCTGTCCGCTGGTGGAGAACAGAAGTCTGGCGAAATCCAGCCTTTGTTCATCTTGATGAGTGTTAGCCTGTCGGCACTGTCGGTTGACAAGCGGCTACGCTTATCGGTGATGATTCCCCCAGCCGCACTAAACACCCTCTCCGACAACACGCTAGCCGCAGGACAAGCAAGCACCTCAAGGGCATACAGGGCTAGTTCAGGCCACGTGTCCAGCTTCGACACCCAGTAGTTGTAGGGGGCAGAGGCGTCACCAAGGATGGTCGTGCGATCCGCTACGTACTCCCTCACCATCCTTTTGCAGTGCTCCCGCCGACTCAGCCGTGACTGGGGAGCGGTGACACAGTCTTGGTGGGGAGCCATAAAGCTGGCCAGGCCCTTAAAGACTGTTGCACTGCCTGGGATGTACATGCTGCTCGATCTACGCACATCCCCTGCAACATGGCCCTCGGAACTGCGCCTTCTGCCACTAGCGCTGTCGGCTGGGAATTTTACCATCAGCTTGTCCGCAAGGGTCCTGTGGTATAGCAACACTCTCGAACCCCTTTCCTCTTCGGGAATCAGAGTGGGCAGGTTCTCCTTATACCGTGGATCGAGCAGTGTGTACACCCAGTAATCCGTAGTGGCCAGAATGCGTGCAACGCGAGGGTCACGAGAAAGGCATCCTAACATGAAGTCAGCCATGTGTGCCAGGGTACCTGTACGCAACACATGGCTGTCTTCACTAGGAAGATCACTTTCAGGATCCTCCTCCTCCTCCTCCTCCTCAGGCCATACACGCTGAAAGGATGACAGGCAATCAGCCGGTGTACCGTCAGCAGCGGGCCAAGCTGTCTCTTCCCCCTCCTCCTCATCCTCCTCATGCTCCTCCTCCTCCTCCTGTACGCGCTGAGAAATAGACAGGAGGGTGCCCTGACTATCCAGCGGCATACTGTCTTCCCCCGCCCCCGTTTCCGAGCGCAAAGCAGCTGCCTTTATGGTTTGCAGGGAATTTCTCAAGATGCATAGCAGAGGAATGGTGACGCTAATGATTGTAGCATCGCCGCTCACCACCTGGGTAGACTCCTCAAAATTACCAAGGACATGGCAGATGTCTGCCAACCAGGCCCACTCTTCTGAAAGGAATTGAGGAGGCTGACTCCCACTGCGCCGCCCATGTTGGAGTTGGTATTCGACTATAGCTCTACGCTGTTCATAGAGCCTGGCCAACATGTGGAGCGTAGAGTTCCACCGTGTGGGCACGTCGCACAGCAGTCGGTGCACTGGCAGCTTAAAGTGATGTTGCAGGGTGCGCAGGGTGGCAGCGTCCGTGTGGGACTTGCGGAAATGTGCGCAGAGCCGGCGCGCCTTTACGAGCAGGTCTGACAAGCGTGGGTAGCTTTTCAGAAACCGCTGAACCACCAAATTAAAGACGTGGGCCAGGCATGGCACGTGCGTGAGGCTGCCGAGCTGCAGAGCCGCCACCAGGTTACGGCCGTTGTCACACACGACCATGCCCGGTTGGAGGCTCAGCGGCGCAAGCCAGCGGTCGGTCTGCTGTGTCAGACCCTGCAGCAGTTCGTGGGCCGTGTGCCTCTTATCGCCTAAGCTGAGTAGTTTCAGCACGGCCTGCTGACGCTTGCCCACCGCTGTGCTGCCACACCGCGCGACACCGACTGCTGGCGACATGCTGCTGCTAACACATCTTGATTGTGAGACAGAGGAGGAGGAGGAGGAGGAGGGTGCTTTAGTGGAGGAAGCATACACCTCCGCAGATACCACCACCGAGCTGGGGCCCGCAATTCTGGGGGTGGGTAGGACGTGAGCGGTCCCAGGCTCTGACTCTGTCCCAGCCTCCACTAAATTCACCCAATGTGCCGTCAGGGAGATGTAGTGGCCCTGCCCGCCTGTGCTTGTCCACGTGTCCGTAGTTAAGTGGACCGTGGCAGTAACCGCGTTGGTGAGGGCGCGCACAATGTTGCGGGAGACGTGGTCGTGCAGGGCTGGGACGGCACATCGGGAAAAGTAGTGGCGACTGGGAACTGAGTAGCGCGGGGCCGCCGCCTCCATGATACTTTTGAAGGACTCCGTTTCCACAACCCTATACGGCAGCATCTCAAGGCTGATGAATTTTGCGATGCGGACGGTTAACGTTTGAGCGTGCGGGTGCGTGGCGGCGTACTTGCGCTTGCGCTCGAACACTTGCGCAAGCGACGGCTGAACGGTGCGCTGAACTACACTGCTGGATGGGGCCGAGGACAGCGGAGATGAGGGTGTGGGTGCAGGCCATGAGGCGGTAGTGCCTGTGTCCTGAGAGGGGGGTTGCATCTCAGTGGCAGGTTGGGGCACAGGGGGAGAGGCAGGGGTGCAAACCGGAGGCGGTGAACGGCCTTTGTCCCACCTTGCGGGGTGCTTGGCCATCATATGTCTGCGCATGGTGGTGGTGGTGAGGCTGTTGGTGTTGGCTCCCCGGCTGAGCTTTGCGCGACAAAGGTTGCACACCACTGTTCGTCGGTCGTCAGGCGTCTCTGTGAAAAACTGCCAGACCTTAGAGCACCTCGGCCTCCGCAGGGTGGCATGGCGCGAGGGGGCGCTTTGGGAAACACTTGGTGGATTATTCGGTCTGGCCCTGCCTCTACCCCTGGCCACTGCACTGCCTCTTGCAACCTGCCCTGCTGATGCCCTTGACTCCCCCTCTGAAGACCTGTCCTCCTGAGTAAGCGTTGCACACCAGGTGGGGTCAGTCACCTCATCGTCCTGCTGCTCTTCCTCCGAATCCTCTGTGCGCTGCTCCCTGGGACTTACTGCCCTTACTACTACCTCACTGCAAGACAACTGTGTCTGATCGTCATCGTCCTCCTCACCCACAGAAAGTTGTTGAGACAGTTGGCGGAAGTCCCCAGCCTCTTCCCCCGGACCCCGGGAACTTTCGAATGGTTGGGCATCAGTGACGATAAACTCCTCTGGTGGGAGAGGAACCGCTGCTGCCCAATCTAAGCAGGGGCCCGAGAACAGTTCCTGGGAGTGTTCCCGCTCCTGAGCAGGTGTCATTGTAGTGGAGTGAGGAGGCTGGGAGGAAGGAGGAGCAGCAGACAGAGGATTCGGATTGGCAGCAGTGGACGGCGCAGAACTGCGGGTAGACGATAGGTTGCTCGAAGCACTTTCTGCCATCCAGGACAGGACCTGCTCACACTGCTCATTTTCTAATAACCGTCTCCCGCGTGGACCCATTAATTGGGCGATGAATGTGGGGACGCCAGAAACGTGCCTCT
Source organism: Eleutherodactylus coqui (assembly GCF_035609145.1). NCBI lineage: Eukaryota > Metazoa > Chordata > Amphibia > Anura > Eleutherodactylidae > Eleutherodactylus > Eleutherodactylus coqui. The sequence goes on along the minus strand of NC_089838.1, from coordinate 124,115,672 downwards.
CTCCTAATCGCGCAGCAGACAGCTGCGACACACCTGGATCAGGAGCTTGGCCTGTGCCCACACCCTCACTTGGCCCTCCGCGTCCTCGGCCACGTCCACGTCCACGTCCTCTAGGCTTACCCCTACCCCTCAGCATGCTGTATTACCAGTGATTAGATTTCCCAGGCAGGAAATAAATTGGCGCAAGACTGCAGGCCAAATATAATTTTTGCCCTTTTTGGAAAACGAAAGGCCCCACTGCCTCTAGTGAATGAATTATCTAAGTTTAATAACTGTGCTGTGTCCCTGCTTATGTGTCACAGAACGTGAGGGTAGCAGAGTTATTAACTGTGGCAGAGCAGGTATTTTTTTTTCCCAATTAAGGAAAGCAAATGGCGAAGCCAGCAGTAAAGCGTAGCTGGGTGCGTATGATTTAGCAATGTTTTTCACGCAGCTCACACGTCTCCACAGGCGTAAGGACGGACACAGGCTGGACAAATAGATTTCTTTTCAGTTTTTTCCCACCAACAGGCAGCACTGCGTATATTCAATGAACCTGCGAAGTTTAATAACTGCGCTGTGTCCCTGCTTATGTGTCACAGAACGTGAGGGTAGCAGAGTTATTATAACTCTTGGAGAGCAGGTATTTTTTTTCCCAATTAAGGAAAGCAAATGGCGAACCCAGCAGTAAAGCGTAGCTGGCTGCGTATGATTTAGCAATGTTTTTCACGCAGCTCACACGTCTCCACAGGCGTAAGCACGGACACAGGCTGGACAAATAGATTTCTTTTCAGTTTTTTCCCACCAACAGGCAGCACTGCGTATATTCTATGAATAATAACTGTGTTGTGGCCCTGCCTATACAATTCTTTCCCTGCAGTATCAATGGAGGGTGGAATGCTCTGCAGAGGCGATTTTGAGAAGCCCAAAAAAAATGCAGCACAGCCAACAGCAGCCTGGACAGTACTGCACACGGATAAATATGGCCCTAGAAAGGACCGTTGAGGTTCTTGAAGGCTACACTCACTCCTAACACTCTCCCTGCCTATGCAGCACTTCTGTCCCTAATGCCAGGTGCAACGGTCTGCAGAGGCGATTTTGAGAAAAAAAAAATCCCACTGCTAACAGCAGCCAACACACAGCTATCAGTGGCCCTAATAAGGACCTTTGGGGGGTCTTGAAGCCTACACTAACTACCAATTCTTTCCCTACAGCAGCTCCGGTATAAACAGCACTGTCCCTCATCTAACTCACACCGCATCTGAGGCGAGCCGCGGGAGGGGCCGACTTTTATATTAGGCGAACACCTGATCTCGCCAGCCACTCACAGCAGGGGGGTGGTATAGGGCTTAAACGTTGCAGGGGGAAGTTGTAATGCCTTCCCTGTCTTTCAATTGGCCAGAAAAGCGCGCTAACGTCTCAGGGAAGGAAGTGAAAGTAACCAGAACACCGCATGGTGTTCGTCACGAATAACGAACATCCCGAACACCCTAATATTCGCACGAATATCAAGCTCGGACGAACGCGTTCGCTCATCTCTAGTACCTATGTTTTATCTCTTCTGCAGCAGACTGGCTGGCGTCCGCACTAGGCCTGTGTGGATAAGTCCTGTGCACGCTATGTCAGCAGGAGGGATTTCCATCTCATTCCCTCTGGCTACATTCACTCTGTGAGTGTTGTGTATTTTCCCTCCTTGTCAGTTTATGTTGTGCATTGCCATCAGGCTTGTAGAATAAGTCCTGTGCAACGCCTATCCTGGTTGTGACATTGTTGTGGCAGTGCTAGGTCCGTTGGATAATTCCTGTACTGCGTGGTGTCCTTAGGAGAAGTACCATCTTTTTTATGCCTTAAGGGTCCAGAAGACTCTTTTTTTAAAGGGGAGGTAGTGTTAGGTGTGTGCTTCTGGGACCTGTGGTTCTACAGGTTTCCATGAGCACAGGTTCACAGGTGAGGGTTAATTGAGCTGGCTGGGTGTGAAGTTTCTCCCCCCAGCCAATCCTCACAGATGTGCTGCATATATGTGTGTGTATATATATATATATATATATATATATATATATATATATATATATTATATATACCTGTCCCTCTGCTAGAGGAAGCTGGTATCCCTTCACTCTAGGGTTTGGTTTTCCTGCATGCGTGTTATATGTGTAATGTGTGTGAACAGTGTCTTGTCCAGTGTCTGTGTAGGTGGCCAGACAGAAAGTAATGTTCTGTGTGTGTTCTGTGTTGCATGTTAGCCCTAGTGTGTTAATGTGAACTGTGTTCTGTCCTGCCGGATTGTTTGTCATCTCTGGGCTAGGTGGGGCCACCCTTATATGGGCAATCCCCCTGCTTGCAGGCAGGGTTCTGGTGGATGTTGTCTCAGTGGACTAGGGACATGCAAGACAACGAGGAGCCTTGAAGTGGCTTGTGGGCTTAAGTGACGGCCAATTCACGAACTAATACCTTGTACTTTTATAGCAATTCCATCTGTAATGTGTGCAGGTATGCAAGGTGAGTGTTTTGGTCATTTGTCAGTCCTTATGTTATATTTGTTTGTGAGTCCAGTTCTCAGTATGCAGTTCACTGTTCCTTTGAAGTTCCAGCCAGCGCGTCCTGTTTGAACGCAATTCCACTCCTGCATCCGTCCTGCAGCGGGGTGCGCCCACCGGATGTAAAGTCAAGGAGCACTTGCACACCTTTTTATCAAGCAATCTGGAACCTTGTTAAAACATGCATCAAATAATATATATCTATTTGTCTCTATGGGCAAATTCAGGCACTCCATATTGAGGAAAATTGATTTCAATCTCCCCCTCCTGTTATCCCAGGCCATTGGGGCATTGGACCATACCATTGCTCCCAGAGATCATGGAGAGCATCGCGGCACGTGCCAGTGTGTCCTGAGCATACACGCATCCAGTACGATGTACAACGGCTGGTGAGTACTATTGGCAGGAGGGAGTTTACCTGCAGACTACTGTAACATCCATGCTTTTCAGGTGTATCTCAGTTTATGGCAGTCATTCTTCAGTGATGCTATAATAAGAGACTTATTGCCACACAACATATTCTGCGGACTAACGAACAAAATGTAGGTTTCATTCTTTAGGGGTTAAATTATATTAATAATAATCTTTAATTATATAGCACCAACATATTTCGCAGCACTTACAAAACAGGGGAGAACAGATACATAAAACAAAATTTCAAAAACCACTGTTACATGTAGCAATTAATTGATGGAAACAGTAGGGGCGAGGGGTCTGCTCCAACAAGCTTACATACTACAGATAATGGGGTGATACAGAAGGTAAAGAGGCTGGAGATGTGCAAGGTATAGCAAAGTGGAGAGTTTAGGATGCTATACTCATAGACAATGGTCAGACTGTATTAACTTTTTGAACTATATATCAAGTATTCCAAAATCAGCAAGAGCTTAATCACTGTATGTGAACCTACCAATAGGGTGTATTATACGCATGGTGTAGTAAATGAATATTTTAGTTAGCAGCATGAGCTCCACAGTAGGGGCTCAGTCAGACGAGCGTTTTTCTTTATAGTTGCGGGAAAAAAACTGCTCTATTAGAAGCAATGCTGTCCAATAAACGCAGTCACATGTCCGTGTTTTACAAACAAAATAGTACAGCGTTTTGTGATTCGCACTTGTTGTGCAATCACATGATCCTAAAATTCTAACACATAGTGATGCCTCATTGAAAGCAATGGGAGAGGATCACTATCCTCTGCTGCGGCTGTGACAGCTGCAGTAAGGGATTCCTTGGATGTGAAACCCCTGGATGCTGTTAAATTCAGGGGTTTCACCTTGTCAATAGGGCCGGCGGAAGTAGCTCTGGCCCCATTGAAAGCAATGGGAGAAGATGCGCTCCTCTGTCACAGCTGTGACAGCTGTGGCAGGGGATTCCTTCATCCCTACAGGAAGTCCCCTCATCACTGAACACTGTGACAGCACTGTCACAGTGTTCACTGAGAAGGGGACTCCCCGTGGGGATAAAGGAATCACCTGCTGCAGCTGTCACAGCTGTGGCAGAGGACCGCAATGCTATATCATTGCTTTCGATGGGGCCAGCACTTTTGCTTCTCCGTTGAAAGCAATGGGATGAAGGAAAACCCTGCAGCGATGATTTTCGGTGGGGGATAGCAATGGGACCGCACTTTTATGTGCAAATTTTACCATCGTGGGACCGCACAAGAAGTGCAAATAAAAAAACGTGTCTGTCACTTCGGTCACATGATTTTATACATGCGTTTTGTTTTCACGGACCTATACATCCATGAAAAAAAACGCTTGTCTAACTGAGCCCTAAACTTATTGTATTTGGTTTAAACAGTAATTTATTAACCTTTGCTTTTTTGTAAGGTTATTTTATCTTCATTCAGTTTTATCCTTCATTTTGTATCCAATGACTTGCAGGCCAGGTAGCTTTGAGAGCTGGTTTCTGTTTGATTAAGAATAAAGATGAGTTCATGTTCTCAGATGAAATCCCATATTAAGAAATAGCTTTTAATAGATATACATTCCATAATCCCTTTAGAACATAATATATAACACCTTTACTGACTAACCAAAGTTATATCACTAGATGTCACAGAGTACAACTCCACAGACCTCATCCACAATATACTCTCATTTCTGGAGATGTTCTTACTCACAGTTAGCTGAATCAATCTCCCAAAGTTCATCCCTCAGAAGGAAGCCATGCTATCATAGAGAAGTGGAGACATTGGTATCAGTCCCTTGTCCAATCCTACTTTTCCCTGTCTATAAGTAGACTAACCGCCCTGAGAAGGGCAACCCCACTTCTCAGTGGCTCACCCTCAATTGCCTGCTAGTGAACCCTATCAAAACAGTATACTTCAATCACCATATGAATCTTCTGATGCATTTCCAGATCAATATATGATTCATTTAGGGGATATATTGGTCCTTAAAGCTGTCATAGTATACAGTATTGACACACTAATAATGGCCTGGTATACCCATAGCAACAGTCAGGCAGTCCAATCTGACTGAATAAATTGCTGGATCAACACCCCCTCTGAAGTATCCAACATAAGCAATGCACATTTTCTTACACCACTATACGGTAATCAACCAATAAACATTTCTATCAAAGGTCATGAATACCCAAAGAGAAAAATAATTGCATAGTGGCCGCATGTTACAGGGAGCGCAAAACCCGCAGCATATAGGGTAAATACAAGTAGGCAGGGGTCAGCAAACTGTCAGCCATAGCCATGTTAGTGATAGGAGGGAAATAGCCTACGCACAGCTCACCCTAGCAAATTTTCCATGAAACACAGAATATGTTAGAACGAGAGAGAGAGAGAGCATTGTAGTCAATGGGGTTCGTTACTCGAGTAGAGCTCTCGAATTTTACGAAAAACTCGACTCAAATAACGCGGACCCGAGCATTTGGGTGCTCGCTCATCTCTATTAAGCATCCATGAAATAAATGAACATCATAGACTGGCTTGTCCATAAGAGACACGTAGTCTGCGGCAGCACAACGATGCAGTAGAAAAGTAAAAAACTTTTATTCCTCCATTTCAAAGCATGGCTGCAACGTTTCGACCAGTATAGCACCGGTATTTGTCAAGCATAGCATGTGTTGATTGACAGCCGAGCTCTCACTACTATGGCCAGGATAAAAAAATGCTGATCCCTGTCATTTAACTCCCTAGATACCGCAAACAATCGCGACCACGGCAGCTGGGTGGTCAGACAGAGGGAGGGGGCTCCATCTGACCTCCCATTGCCCACCGTTGCAAATGCAATTACAAGATGCCAACAAGTAACCATGGCTGCCAGAGGCCTAGGCAAAGCCTTCTGGCATGTCATAGCTGTATGACTACTAGGCTGAGCCTTCAGCACCACCTAATAGATGGCTTTGCAGTTTTAGATGTGCAGGGAATAATTCTTTGCTATTTGAGCCTACCAAAGCATTATTAAAGTGATCAAATGAGCAAACGTTGCTGGTAGGATTAAGTAAGTTACAAAATAAATGTTTTTGTCTTGTTTTGTAAAAGTGACCCGTTACACACAGAGTATCATCATGAGCCCTATAATCACCTCCACACTGCCACTGAATTACACCCATTATACTAACGTCAACAATAATAACACTATATAAGGACCAAATAATATCGCCACATCATGACCACATACCAGTACCTCACTTAGTAATGATGCCCCTCATGGCCTCCATTAAAGGAGCTTTCTAGGACTGTACTATTGATAACCTATCCACAGGATAGGTCATCAATAGATGATCGTTGGGGTCTGATGTATGGGATCCACTCCGATGAGTTGACTAAAGAGGTTGCATTGCTTGTGAGCAGTATGGCTTCTTCTCAGGTCTGTGACATCACGTTTATTGGTCAGATGGCCTGAGAGCAGCTCAGTCACATTCATGTGACTAGAACTGAGCTGCAATACCAGGCACAGTCACTATACAATATAGCACTGTTCCTGGTATGGACTGAAATTACAGTTGTACTCACCCAAGCAGGGTCGGTCAGGTCAGCAATAGTACAGTTCCTGGAAAGTGCTTAAACCCCCTAGTGACCGGTTTATTTTGTACCTTAACCCCTTAGTGATCAGCCAATAGTGTTCTTACATCCTGCATCTGCCACCTCGTTCTTACAGCCGACACCCGGTGGCAACAGCTCCGATAAGCCGCGCAGCTCATCAGGGCTGTTAACCCTTTAAATGCCGCTGTCACTTCTGACAGCAGCATTTAAATCCCCTACTGATGTTCAGGGGTCCTGTATGGCTCCCTGCAATGTTTTTTAGGTCTTCTTTTATGGGTTTTTGTATTATATGACAAATTAAATATTATTTTTGTGGGTCAATACGATTATGGAAATGCCAAACTTCTATAGTTTTTTACGTGTAACTATTTTTCTTAATAAATAAAAAACAATAAAAACACAAAAGAAAATTGTATTTGCATCACCACTAGAGATGAGCGAACGTGTTCTTCCGAGCTTGATATTCGTGCGAATATTAGGGTGTTCGGGATGTTCGTTATTCGTAACAAACACCATGCGGTGTTCTGGTTACTTTCACTTCCTTCCCTGAGACGTTAGCGCACTTTTCTGGCCAATTGAAAGACAGGGAAGGCATTACAACTTCCCCCTGTGACGTTCAAGCCCTATACCACCCCCCTGCTGTGAGTGGCTGGGAAGATCAGGTGTCACCCGAACATAAAAGTCGGCCCCTCCCGCGGTTCGCCTCAGATGCGGTGTGAGTTAGATGAGGGACAGTGCTGTTTGTACCGGAGCTGCTGTAGGGAAAGAATTGGTAGTTAGTGTAGGCTTCAAGACCCCCCAAAGGTCCTTATTAGGGCCACTGATAGCTGTGTGTTGGCTGCTGTTAACAGTGGCAAATTTTTTTTTCTCAAAATCTCCTCTGCAGACCGTTGCACCTGGCATTAGGGACAGAAGTGCTGCATAGGCAGGGAGAGTGTTAGGAGTGAGTGTAGCCTTCAAGAACCTCAACGGTCCTTTCTAGGTCCATATTTATCCGTGTGCAGTACTGTCCAGGCTGCTGTTAGCTGTGCTGCATTTTTTTTTGCTTCTCAAAATCGCCTCTGCAGACCATTGCACCCTCCATTGATACTGCAGGGAAAGAATTGTATAGGCAGGGCGACAACACAGTTGTTATTCATTGAATATACGCAGTGCTGCCTTTTGGTGCCAAAAAACTGAAAACAAATCTATTTGTCCAGCCTCTGTCCGTCCTAAGGGCTGTGGACACGTGTGAGCTGCGTGAACAACATTGCTAAATCAGACGCACCCAGCTACGCTTTACTGCTGGCTTCGCCATTTGCTTTCCTTAATTGGGAAAAAAATACCTGCTCTCCAAGAGTTATAATAACTCTGCTACCCTCACGTTCTGTGACACATAAGCAGGGACACAGCACAGTTATTAAACTTCTCATGTTCATTGAATATACGCAGTGCTGCCTTTTGGTGGAAAAAAACTGAAAACAAATCTATTTGTCCAGCCTCTGTCCGTCCTAAGGGCGGTGGAGACGTGTGAGCTGCGTGAACAACATTGCTAAATCAGACGCACCCAGCTACGCTTTACTGCTGGCTTCGCCATTTGCTTTCCTTAATTGGGAAAAAAATACCTGCTCTGCCAGAGTTAATAACTCTGCTACCCTCACGTTCTGTGACACATTAGCAGGGACACAGCACAGTTATTAAACTTAGATAATTCATTCACTAGAGGCAGTGGGGCCTTTCGTTTTCCAAAAAGGGCAAAAATTATATTTGGCCTGCAGTCTTGCGCCAATTTATTTCCTGCCTGTGAAATCAAATCACTGGTAATACAGCATGCTGAGGGGTAGGGGTAGGCCTAGAGGACGTGGACGCGGCCGAGGACGCGGAGGGCCAAGTCAGGGTGTGGGCACAGCCCGAGCTCCTGATCCTGGTGTGTCGCAGCCGACTGCTGCGCGATTAGGAGAGAGGCACATTTCTGGCGTCCCCACATTCATCGCCCAATTAATGGGTCCACGCGGGAGACGGTTATTAGAAAATGAGCAGTGTGAGCAGGTCCTGTCCTGGATGGCAGAAAGTGCTTCGAGCAACCTATCGTCAACACGCAGTTCTGCGCCGTCCACTGCTGCCAATCCGAATCCTCTGTCTGCTGCTCCTCCTTCCTCCCAGCCTCCTCACTCCACTACAATGACACCTGCTCAGGAGCGGGAACACTCCCAGGAACTGTTCTCGGGCCCCTGCTTAGATTGGGCAGCAGCGGTTCCTCTCCCACCAGAGGAGTTTATCGTCACTGATGCCCAACCATTCGAAAGTTCCCGGGGTCCGGGGGAAGAGGCTGGGGACTTCCGCCAACTGTCTCAACAACTTTCTGTGGGTGAGGAGGACGATGACGATCAGACACAGTTGTCTTGCAGTGAGGTAGTAGTAAGGGCAGTAAGTCCGAGGGAGCAGCGCACAGAGGATTCGGAGGAAGAGCAGCAGGACGATGAGGTGACTGACCCCACCTGGTGTGCAACGCTTACTCAGGAGGACAGGTCTTCAGAGGGGGAGTCAAGGGCATCAGCAGGGCAGGTTGCAAGAGGCAGTGCGGTGGCCAGAGGTAGAGGCAGGGCCAGACCGAATAATCCACCAAGTGTTTCCCAAAGCGCCCCCTCGCGCCATGCCACCCTGCAGAGGCCGAGGTGCTCTAAGGTCTGGCAGTTTTTCACAGAGACGCCTGACGACCGACGAACAGTGGTGTGCAACCTTTGTTGCGCAAAGCTCAGCCGGGGAGCCAACACCAACAGCCTCACCACCACCACCATGCGCAGACATATGATGGCCAAGCACCCCACAAGGTGGGACGAAGGCCGTTCACCGCCTCCGGTTTGCACCCCTGCCTCTCCCCCTGTGCCCAAACCTGCCACTGAGATGCAACCCCCCTCTCAGGACACAGGCACTACCGCCTCATGGCCTGCACCCACACCCTCATCTCCGTTGTCCTCGGCCCCATCCAGCAGTGTAGTTCAGCGCACCGTTCAGCCGTCGCTTGCGCAAGTGTTCGAGCGCAAGCGCAAGTACGCCGCCACGCACCCGCACGCTCAAACGTTAACCGTCCGCATAGCAAAATTCATCAGCCTTGAGATGCTGCCGTATAGGGTTGTGGAAACTGAGTCCTTCAAAAGTATCATGGAGGCGGCGGCCCCGCGCTACTCAGTTCCCAGTCGCCACTACTTTTCCCGATGTGCCGTCCCAGCCCTGCACGACCACGTCTCCCGCAACATTGTGCGCGCCCTCACCAACGCGGTTACTGCCACGGTCCACTTAACTACGGACACGTGGACAAGCACAGGCGGGCAGGGCCACTACATCTCCCTGACGGCACATTGGGTGAATTTAGTGGAGGCTGGGACAGAGTCAGAGCCTGGGACCGCTCACGTCCTACCCACCCCCAGAATTGCGGGCCCCAGCTCGGTGCTGGTATCTGCGGAGGTGTATGCTTCCTCCACTAAAGCACCCTCCTCCTCCTCCTCTGTCTCGCAATCAAGATGTGTTAGCAGCAGCATGTCGCCAGCAGTCGGTGTCGCGCGGTGTGGCAGCACAGCGGTGGGCAAGCGTCAGCAGGCCGTGCTGAAACTACTCAGCTTAGGCGATAAGAGGCACACGGCCCACGAACTGCTGCAGGGTCTGACAGAGCAGACCGACCGCTGGCTTGCGCCGCTGAGCCTCCAACCGGGCATGGTCGTGTGTGACAACGGCCGTAACCTGGTGGCGGCTCTGCAGCTCGGCAGCCTCACGCACGTGCCATGCCTGGCCCACGTCTTTAATTTGGTGGTTCAGCGGTTTCTGAAAAGCTACCCACGCTTGTCAGACCTGCTCGTAAAGGCGCGCCGGCTCTGCGCACATTTCCGCAAGTCCCACACGGACGCTGCCACCCTGCGCACCCTGCAACATCACTTTAAGCTGCCAGTGCACCGACTGCTGTGCGACGTGCCCACACGGTGGAACTCTACGCTCCACATGTTGGCCAGGCTCTATGAACAACGTAGAGCTATAGTCGAATACCAACTCCAACATGGGCGGCGCAGTGGGAGTCAGCCTCCTCAATTCCTTTCAGAAGAGTGGGCCTGGTTGGCAGACATCTGCCATGTCCTTGGTAATTTTGAGGAGTCTACCCAGGTGGTGAGCGGCGATGCTACAATCATTAGCGTCACCATTCCTCTGCTATGCATCTTGAGAAATTCCCTGCAAACCATAAAGGCAGCTGCTTTGCGCTCGGAAACGGGGGCGGGGGAAGACAGTATGCCGCTGGATAGTCAGGGCACCCTCCTGTCTATTTCTCAGCGCGTACAGGAGGAGGAGGAGGAGCATGAGGAGGATGAGGAGGAGGGGGAAGAGACAGCTTGGGCCGCTGCTGACGGTACACCGGCTGATTGCCTGTCATCCTTTCAGCGTGTATGGCCTGAGGAGGAGGAGGAGGAGGAGGAGGAGGAGGATCCTGAAAGTGATCTTCCTAGTGAAGACAGCCATGTGTTGCGTACAGGTACCCTGGCACACATGGCTGACTTCATGTTAGGATGCCTTTCTCGTGACCCTCGCGTTGCACGCATTCTGGCCACGACGGATTACTGGGTGTACACACTGCTCGATCCACGGTATAAGGAGAACCTGCCCACTCTGATTCCCGAAGAGGAAAGGGGTTCGAGAGTGTTGCTATACCACAGGACCCTTGCGGACAAGCTGATGGTAAAATTCCCAGCCGACAGCGCTAGTGGCAGAAGGCGCAGTACCGAGGGCAAGGTAGCAGGGGATGTGCGTAGATCGAGCAGCATGTACATCCCAGGCAGTGCAACAGTCTTTAAGGGCCTGGCCAGCTTTATGGCTCCCCACCAAGACTGTGTCACCGCTCCCCAGTCACGGCTGAGTCGGCGGGAGCACTGTAAAAGGATGGTGAGGGAGTACGTAGCGGATCGCACGACCATCCTTGGTGACGCCTCTGCCCCCTACAACTACTGGGTGTCGAAGCTGGACATGTGGCCTGAACTAGCGCTGTATGCCCTGGAGGTGCTTGCTTGTCCTGCGGCTAGCGTCTTGTCGGAGAGGGTGTTTAGTGCGGCTGGGGGAATCATCACAGATAAGCGTAGCCGCTTGTCAACCGACAGTGCCGACAGGCTAACACTCATCAAGATGAACAAAGGCTGGATTTCCCCAGACTTCTGTTCTCCACCAGCGGACAGCAGCGATACGTAAGCAATACGTAGGCTGCACCCGCGGATGGAAGCTACGTTCTCTCTCACCATCCAAAACGGGGACATTTCTGCTTCATCAATCTGTGTCTAATATTCCTCCTCCTCCTCCTCCTGCTCCTCCTCCTGAAACCTCACGTAATCACGCTGAACGGGCAATTTTTCTTAGGGCCACAAGGCTCACTCAAATAATTTTTCAGAACAATTTTTATAAGTTTCAATGCGCTTAAAAGCATTGGAACTTTAACTTGAACCAATTTTTCGTTACACTGGGCTGCCTCCAGGCTTAGTTACCACTTAAGCCACATTAACCAAAGCGATTAATGGGTTTCACCTGCCCTCTTGGCTGGCCATGGCCAATTTTTGGGATGTACATTAGTACTGTTGATACAGCAATTTTTGTGGGCCCTCGCCTACAGTGTAATCAAATTAATTTTTAGCCCACCTGCATTACAGCTGACGTTACCTCAGCTGTGTTGGGCAATGCAATGGGATATTTTTATGTACCGCCGGTGGGTTCCAGGGAGCCACCCATGCTGTAGGTGCACACTGAGTTTTTAATACATCTGTACACTTCTAAAGAACCCGTCTGACTGGGCCATGCAGTGTGGGCCGAAGCCCACCTGTATTACGCACGACATTACTACCTCAGCTGTGTTGGGCAATGCAATGGGATATTTCTATGTACCGCCGGTAGCTTCCTGGCACCCACCCAGGCAGTGGGTCCACAGGGAGTTTAACCTACATGTGTCCACTTGTAAAGAACCCCAGTCAGACTGGGGCATGCAGTGTGGGCCGAAGCCCACCTGCATTAAGCACGACATTACTACCTCAGCTGTGTTGGGCAATGCAATGGGATATTTCTGTGTACCGCCGGTGGGTTCCAGGGAGCCACCCATACTGTGGGTCGACAGGGACTTCACAATAGGGAGTTGTACCTGCCTGTGTCTATGAATTAAAAAGCCCGGTCTGACTGGGGCATGCAGACACCTTGACAGAATGAATAGTGTGTGGCACATAGGTTCCCCATTGCTATGCCCACGTGTGCAGCTCCTGATGGCGGTGGCACAGGATTCTATTTCTCATTGCTTCTGTACAGCATTGTGGGCTATCGCTCCGCCACTTTTAAAGAGGGTCGCTGCCTAGCCGTGCCAACCTCTGCAGTGTGTGCCTGCGGTCCCTCGTCATGGCAGACGCAATTCTAAATAGACATGAGCGTGGTGTGGCATGAGGGCAGCTGAAGGCTGCCCAGGGACACTTTGATGTGCGCTGTGGGAGGGGAGGGGGGGCGGTTGGGCAGCATGTAACCCAGGAGAAGTGGCAGTGGAGTGTCATCCAGGCAGTGATTGTGCTTTGTTGTAGCTAGTGTGGTGCTTAGCAAAGGTATGCCATGCTAATGAGGGCTTTTCAGAAGTAAAAGTTGGTGGGAGGGGGGGGGGGCCCACTCTTGCCGGTATTGTGGCTTAATAGTGGGACCTGTGAACTTGAGATGCAGCCCAACATGTAGCCCCTCGCCTGCCCTATCCGTTGCTGTGTCGTTCCCATCACTTTGTTGAATTGCCCAGATTTTCACACATGAAAACCTTACCGAGCATCGGCGAAATACAAAAATGCTCTGGTCGCCCATTGACTTCAATGGGGTTCGTTGTTCGAAACGAACCCTCGAGCATCGCGGGAAGTTCGTTCCGAATAACGAACACCCGAACATTTTGGTGTTCGCTCATCTCTAATCACCACCTTCCAAGATCCATAACATTTTTAATATTCTGCTAATGGAGCTATGTGATGTATTGATTCCTGCCGGATTATTTGTAGCTTCCATTGGTACCATTTTGGAGTAATATGACTTTTTGATCATTTTTTTATTGAATTTTTTTGAGACAAACATGAAATAGCAATTTTGTCATTGTTTTTTTGTTATTGTGCTTCTCATGCAGTATAATTAATATGCTAATATTATTATTCCTTGGGTCAATATAATTATAGACATACCAAATGTATATATTTTTAGTTTTTTTATTACCCTGGCACAATAAAAGCCATTTTATGAAATAAAATAGTTATATTTTCATCTCCACTTTTCAGCACCCAAATGAGCTCTGGGAGACCTTATTTTTCGCAACACGAGCTTTAGTTTCCTTTTGTACCCTTTTGAGGTAATGCAGCTTTTTGATAATTTTTTTCATATTTTTTTTTATCAATTTTCACTTTTTTTTACACTGTTTACCATGTGGGCTAACAGATGTGATTCTTGGATCACTGGTACACTAGCTGCACTAATTATAGTGTACTTTTCACCAACCAGTAATCATAGGCTAGCGTAGCTTAAGACATCTTATCGACTGCCGAAAAAAAACCCATATAGCAGGTCACTAAGGGGTCTCAGTACTGATGGCCTCATGGCCTAAATTAATATAATAATGCCATTGATGGCCAAAATGAACTAATAATGCTCTTCAGCAACTCATGCATATATTAACTAATAATACCCCTCGGCCCCAATGCCTATAAAATGCCCCTCAGCCCCACTGCATACTAATTAATAATGGTCTATATATAAAAAAAACCAAATATACTCACCTCACCTGTGTCGCTCCTCCTGCTCCCACCCTTTGCAGTCCGTGCAGCCTGCACTGCTCACCTGAGGACTTCCTGGTAGAGCAGTCACGTAATCACTCTACCAAGAACTCCTTGAGTGAGCTGCGTGGACTGCAGAGGCCGGGAGCAGGAGGATAGCTATAGGTGAGTATATCTGTTTTTTGTTTTATTCACTTCCCCAATTAAATTTTTTTAAAAGTTGACTCCTCCACCGGCCTACCAGGACCCGACCAGCCCACCAGGAATTCTACCGGTGGGTTCAATGGCCAATTTGCCCCTGTAATCAGCTCTTAAGCTGTAAAGAAGGCTATTTCTGTAGTGTACGCATATACTTGTTTTAATGTGGAATTAATTTAGGCAACCTAAGGTGGTTATAAGTGCATTCTCTGTGAGTTCACAGGTGACTTCAGTACTTGCCACCAGTCTGCCTATGGCACTGCTTCTGTTTCCCAAATTCAATAAACAGCCGTCTGAACTACTGATTTTTGTTTCTTTTTTCCAGATTGTGACAAATACAAATGGTCAAGTAAGATATTTTATAAATATTCTATTTGGGACAATAGAAAATGAGGTAATTTTTGTTTATTAGAGCTATAAACATTAGCAATAACGGTCATATAATTGACTGCTCTTATCTTTTCAGAACACTTATTACAACTACAAAAGGACTAGCAATCTAAAAGTAAAAGGTCCTTAATTAAGAAAGATAAGTCAAGAAGGTCAAGTGCAGATGTGAATCAGCAGTGTAGGCAGGATTGATTGAGAGAGAAGCATTTATGAAAGTGTGAACATCAAGCAGTTTGTGAATAAGTGTGCAGTACTTCAATTACAATGACCGCGACAGATTTTCTAAGACCCTGGTTCAAATTCCTATGTCAGCACTATGTGACCTTGAACAAGTCACTTTATCTTTCTTTTCTTTGGGTCTTCAAAATAAGGTTTATAGCTTGACTGAACACATGACTGTGTCTGAAATCTAAAATAGTACTTGTCTAATATGCTGTATTCTAAAGAATTTACAACCAAAGAGAGTACAATGCTGGTTGGGTTCATTTTATTCTTACTATAGTATTTATGATCGCTTTATTTTCTTCCTTCTAAAACATACTTTTATATAAAGATGAAAGAATATGATCCCTATCATGGTTACATTGCCTGTAAGCAAATTTTTATTTCTTAGTGTATGGCCTCCTGCACACGGGCGAAAATTCCGCGGCGGGATTTCCCGCAGAATTTCCACCCGTAGAAGCTGCCATAGGATTGCGTTGGCAAACGCAATCCTAGGCAGACGGCCATGATTTGTCTGCACAAAATCACGCACAGAAAACAAATCGCGGCATGCCCTATTTCTCTGCGAGCCCCGCACAGAAATGTCACTCCCCAGCCGCCGGCTCCGGTCTGCGCATGCATCAGCTGCCCGGCAGCCGACACATCAAACAGCTGGAGCCGCGGAAGCAGGTAAGTACGCGCTGGTCCCTGCAGGAATTCTCGCTGCCGGGCCCGGCCGTCTGCAGGCGGCCTATCATAGAAATCCTTAGCCCATACAGTCTAGTAACCCATACTGTATCATGAGCTACATAAATAAATGTCTACAATATACTGATGGGTTAAGGTGGGTATACATGAGACGAATGTCGGGCAAACGATGAACGACACTCGTCCTTGTGTGTCCTCGCTCCCATGCTGTTGCACGAGAGCTAGTAGCGCTGGCTCGCTCACAGAGTGGCCAGCAGGTGGGCGGGGCGGCTGTAAATAGCGGCCGTTCAGTACAGAATGGCTGCTGTGTTATGTCAATGGAGAGGGTTGGGAGGGGAGAGAGAAGAGAGAAATCTTCTGCAGCCTCCCCGCTGAGAACTAACTATACTAGCTCCCGTGCAGGTGAAAGTATTGTATTTTTGTTTAAATTGTACTACATTAAAAAAAACAATATAAATTTTGTATCACTGGAGTCATACTGACACGCAAAATAAAATTTATTTTTTACGCCACCGTGAAATTTATAGAAGCAACACCCCTCCCAAAAATAAATAAAAATGTGCAATTGTATTTTTTTACCCAACTTCTTCTCACTTAAACTTTGTTTTGAAACACGTAGTATGGTATGTGAATATGGTATCACTAAAAATATGACTTGCCCCGCAAAAAAACAAGCCCTCATGTAGCTGTACAACTTGAAAAATAAAAGAGCTATGATTTTTATAAAGTGGGGAGAAAAAATGGAAAATGAGAAAACAAAAAGTGCTTTAGCAGAAGGGGTTAATATGAGTAAGGATGAGTACCTGCCAATAGTCCGCCTTTTGGTTGACTTCTAAACTATTTTGCCTTTACTTTGTTTCTAACTCGTTTTTAATTTCAGTCACATCACATATTAGTTAAGTAATATATTACATTAACCCTTTCCAATCCACTGTCTGATGTCTTAAAACATTATGATTTAAGGCTGTACAGCTCCAATGTTGGAAGACGTCCGTCGGGGTTCTCTTACTGTATATTGCCAGTCTCTCTGCTGTTGGAGCCTAACCAACGTGTCACCTCATGCAATACTGGCTTTAGCCAGCATGTAGCGCTGTTCTGTTATGGCAGAAAAAGAGTAAGCCCCCTAGGAAAATCTGGATACAAATTGAATTGGAAAGGGTTAATAGGAAGAACAATTATCAGTTTTAAGTAAGCTCTATATTTGTTACGTAATTAGGGTTTTTTTAATACTTAGGTATTAGTGACCGATATCTTCTTACTGTATTGTTTGTGCAAGATTTGTTTTCCAGGCAGGAGTGTATATATAGCTATGGTGTGCCTATATGTGGTGCACAGATAGCCGTTTCACATGGTCTTGGTGCCAGTGATGGTCCAAGGGCCCCTCTGCCATATATAAATTCACCAGGATTAGAAACGGCACATAAGTGTTAACGCTTCGGCACCGGTGCTGTCAAGATGCAAACTCTTGGATTGCAGGCAGTAGCTCTTATTACTGAGCTACTTACCGGCCCTCCTGGACAGCTCCTGTGCTGAATATATTGCCCTAGCTCTGCTCTGTCGTCTGTTTCCTGCATGCAGTGATTAGTTATGGTTTGCACCTGCTATGTGGTTAATCACAGTATTATTTAAACCCACAGCTTTGGATTTCCTGTATCTAATTATTCTGGCTTGTCAGCATCCAGCTGTTCGAAACCACTACTTTTATTTCCTGTGTACCAAACTCGAGCACGGCTGATCTGCTGCTCCTGTCTACCAAACCCTGCATACATCTGATTGTAGCTTATTTTTTGCTCATGTGTACCGATTGCATCTGACTTACCGCTGCTGACTTTTCTTTGAACTACTTCACTTTGTTACATTAAAGAGTTATTCTAGGACTATTTGATTTTATCCATTGACGACTGACGACCTACCACTTGGATTCTGCGCCACCTCATGTGACCCTGTAAGGCGCCAACCAAAACCAGGACAATTTTATTAAAGTTGCACTTCTGCCAATTGTGATGAACTATCTTTATGTCACAGCAGCTGTCAATCCATACCTGTACAATAAATCACAGGTAACCGCTATAGCTCTTGCATTGGACCGGGGGCGGACATATGAACGGTGGAAATGACTTATTTTTTATTTTAGCTGATTCCATGTCCATACAGTTTTTCTTTTTTATGTACTCTCAGAAAACCCCTTAAAGGTAGTGTATTGCTTGGCTTGCCAGACTACCATCCCGGTAAATACTGTGCTAGTTACAAGAACCATGTTTAAAATTCAATAACAGATGAGATGACATCTAAATGTAGGCATTCAGAGCTGCTCAACTTTTCAGTAGATCGACGAGGCTTTCCATAAGTCAATATAAATTATAGATTGCTAGAGAAATTGGCAAATCAGTGAACCTTTCTAGAGACTTCTGTAGATCCTGAAGATGGAGTATTGCTTTTAATAATTTTCCTATTTTTATCAGCTTATGTAAATCTCGTCACTCGGTCACCTCATATGACTGACTGATGTCAGATGCACTTGTTCCCACAACTTTTTAAATCGGTTCTATCTTGTATTATGAACATCCCAATATGCTGGTATAACACTGAAACGCGTTGCCCAAAAAAGTAATTCTTCTATCCTGGCCTTTCATCTCCTTTTGTCAGCAGCGCCATGTCCCTGCGTTTCTTCTATATGTGGGAGAGTCACGTTTAGACTATGTTTGCCATCTATTGTATGTCGACCATATTGATTACCTATGGATCTGATATACCGGTCAAAGGCAGCTTTACTGTATTGGAAAGCACAGATAGATAGACAGAGATAGATTAGAAATGGTATATCATTGCTAGTGAGGTTATTCTGAGGATAAAAAAGGACAAACTGAGTTATTTCTGTAAGCTAGTTATTTTTCTGATTTTGTAAATAGCACAATGTGTAATTACTGCATGCTGGTATTTTATATGACAAGCTGGTATAATACGTAGTTTCATGTCTGAAACATTGGAATCTTACTCAATTATTCTTGCCATTTTTGACAATATGAAAGCCTGATTCCAAATGTAAAGGATAAACAATCTTTCTGAGAATTTGCGCATCGTATTATCATTAGCGATTGCAGTATAAAACATGATTCCACGTAGAAGGTTATAACATCTAGTATACTTATAATAATGACAATATCACTGATATCCCCTGGTAACAGATAGAAGAATGCCCAACTGAAGCACAGTGAGACTTACAAACTATAAAGCATGTGTAAGGGATAAGGTTTAATATTAGTTACAGATTCACTTATTCTTCATTGACTCTGTGGTGTACTGACCAAAACACAAATATTTATTTGATTTATCTAGTTGAAGTTCAGGCTCAAACCATGTTTTGCTAATGTTTTTTACAGTTTCCATTTACGAGACTTTTCAGTACAACCTTGTATAAAGTCATAAAACAGTATTTGCAGACTACTACGGGGCCCTATGTTACCAATGTATCACTTTGATTTCATATGAAAGCATATGCAGTTTTTATGTTGGAATCTCACAGAAAGACAAATTCCAGCTTGCTCCATTAGGCACTATATTACAGTGCTGTACGAAGGCACCATAGGGTGCCTATGGGTGTATAATACAGAGCCACAGGCTTTCTATGCACAGTATTTTTGTGGCAGACATTTGGGGCCTGACCTTAGTAGAAAATTTCTGTTGCATGTGATATTATTATTAATTGTCATTCGTGAAGAGGTTAAGAGCACAACACTGATTGATTATGGTACTGATGGACTTGATGGGTACATTCCTGAGTAAAGTATCTGGTGTCCAGCGGTTTACTTGTATGTTAAAGGCCCTTTTACACAGGACTCTTATCTTCAGAATCCCGCACTCCCGCAGGATTTTGAATGGTTATCGTTCAGTGTAAAAGCATGCAGTGTAAGAACAACTGAATGACTTGACGTTCAGTGTAAACAGCAGTCGTTCACTTTTGAATGACTGCCTGCTTACTGTGAATGGAGGTAGGCCGAGAAAGTAAGCTCCCTGGGCCACTCCGCCTCCATTCCAGCAGCGCTGTGAGTGATACAAGCGATACTCCCTCCTACGTAACAGTGCAGCAGTGAGCAACACTGGGACAAGAATCGTTTGCTCAACAGCTCGTCCTATCTAAAGGGCCATAAGACTTAAGAGCTGCATGGTGCCACCCAGATGCGTAACTTGAAGCTCCCGGGCCCCGATGCAAAACTTGTAACAGGGCCCCCAACTATAATGCTTTACTCATAGTACTGGGTTCCCTACATGGAGAAGAGAGGCCTTTTGGGCCCCCTAAGGCTCCTGGGCCCGGGTGCAACCGCATCTTCTGCATCCTCTATAGTTACGCCCCTGGTGCCACCATGACTGGTCTACAACTAGGCTGGAAGGAGAGAATAGTGCAGTGGTCCTGTAATAGTGGCAGTCAAAGGTAAGCATACAGTGACTAACACACATACGGACAGGTGTATAGTCACTAATCCTTATTCAAACAGTCAGAGACAGATGTACAGTTACTAAAGATATCTTAACATGAGACGACGCCTGACAGCCATCCCACGAACTACCGCCCTACTATCATTCCTGTGCTTTACACAGAAGTGACAGTCTGTGAATGGTGGTGAATTGGGCTGGAGATTGTTCCAGACAGCCTCCATTCACAGTAAACAGGCAGTCGTTGATAGCTGAATGACTGCCTCTTTATACAGACCAACAGTTGCTTAATTTTTAGTTCTCGTTTAGTTACCTGTCAGCAGCCATGTGTACATGGGATGACTTTTGCTCAAAATCACTGTTTCCAGTGATATTTCAGGCAGTAATCACCTCATGTTAAGGTACCTTAAAACTCATGCAGTCATTTGCCACTAAAGCCCTAATCACATCTGCATCAGTGGCTCCTCCTAGAGAAGCCTCTGGTGCAGATCTAACAGGAAATCCTGGTCAAAATAGTGCACCATGCTAATAGACCCCTTTTACAGTCTGTCCTACAATGGCGTCTGTCTTTAGGAATTTTGGTTTTCTGTTATTTGGCTCCTAAAGAAAAAAGAGTACTAGTGTAACTTAGTTTAAAAGTCATATGGACAGTTAGGAACATGATAACACTAACAACTAACACTCATATCCAACAGACTCGGTAGACCACTGTTCAAGACAAGATGCTCATCTTGCCTCCTGAACAAGGTGGCCCTCCTGCTTAGTGATCACACTCCCCTTACTTTTTAGCACTGGGGTTAAATTGTTGCATTGTGATTGTGACAGTTAACTGTTATAATTTGTGTAACCATTTTCACTATGATGTATGTGAAGCTTGAGACTCGAGCACAGTGTATTAATTCATTGTCTCAAATGATGTAACTCTCTGTTGGTTTGTAGCCTCAATCATATAGTTCCTATACAAAATTGAAATGGTGCAGTACTGCCTATGGATGTATTCTTCACAATCAGTTTGAGTTCTTTATCTGGATGTAAAAATATCCTAATTATTTCACTGGTCTGACCTTAAGTATCAGAGGTGCTTTTGAATGAATGAGCTATAAGTAATTACACTAGAAATTGACTGGTGCAACAAGATCAGACATGTTTATGAAAAACCCGACCTTCTGCTCTCTACTACTGTTCCAACACTCACTTGGTTTACTTGTTCGGTTAGGCATTTAAAGGGAATCTGTCACCATGAAAATGTAGCCCCATGTGTGGGCATCATGTTATAGAGCAGGAAGAGCTGAGCAGATTGAGATATAGTTTTTTTTAAAGAAAAGATTCATTATAGGTCTTGTTACTTAAAGGGGTTGTCCCGCGCCGAAACGGGTTTTTTTTTTTTTTCAATAGCCCCCCCGTTCGGCGCGAGACAAACTCGATGCAGGGGTTAAAAAAGAAAACCGGAGAGTGCTTACCTGAATCCCTGCGCTCCGGTGACTTCTTACTTACCTGGTGAAGATGGCCGCCGGGATCTTCACCCTCGGTGGACCGCAGGGCTTCTGTGCTTTCCATTGCCGATTCCAGCCTCCTGATTGGCTGGAATCGGCACGTGACGGGGCGGAGCTACAAGGAGCCGCTCTCCGGCACGAGCGGCCCCATTCAGAAAAGAAGACCGGACTGCGCAAGCGCGTCTAATCCGGCGATTAGACGCTGAAAATTAGACGGCACCATGGAGACGAGGACGCTAGCAACGGAGCAGGTAAGTGAATAACTTCTGTATGGCTCATAATTAATGCACAATGTACATTACAAAGTGCATTAATATGGCCATACAGAAGTGTATACCCCCACTTGCTTTCGCGGGACAACCCCTTTAACTATTGAAATCCTTGCTCTCTCTATGATTATGAGTCCAGTGAGTTGTCCTATTGGTGACTTACAAGCTTCCCTGCATGACTGTACATACAGAAATAGCTGTTACTCACCGATAGCTCCGCCCATTGGACTGTTCAGCTCAGAACGTGCAGAGATATAAATGATTAAAATACAAGTTATACTGAATCTTTTTCCACAACAATGTACATCAGTCTGCTCAGCTCCTCCATGCTGGCAGTTTGTCCTGAATGTCGCATGTGGTAGGTTTCCTTTACGACCGGAATCTGCTGAGTAGAATATAATTTCTTGCAATACTGCTTCAACAGAAGCCATTATATTAGAATTCAGATTAAAATATACCTTATGTATCATTCATATCAAAATCAACCAGTAGACTACAGCAAACTTCATTGAGTTTATTGGGTTGATATGCAGTGAAAAGTTTCCTTTATCTAATCTATTCTTCACAACATTTATTCATTGTTATGTTTCCATAGAACCCAGTTATCTAGAAATTGCATATCAGTGTATATAAAGTATAAATATATCAGTCTACAGGGCCTTGTTGCACCCACATGACTCTTAAATTTACCTATTAGGCATATGACCTGAGGGGTCTCGTCCTTATTTAGAAGCAGCATATGTTAAACCCATGAGCCCCTTTAAAATCTGTTACAAATATGATATTTTTATAGGTGAATTCCTAGAATGCTATGGAAAAAGTAATATAATCTTCACTGCTATGAATATGTTTTGCCCAGTGATGGTTTATAAAAACTGAATACAGACAGCTGCTTTCATATGAACCATTTCCATCTCGGAATGAATTGAATGAATTGTGCAGAATATTTTCCTACTTTTGTAAGTTTTTCGTGACCAATATAATTTTTCAATCTGTTTGTGTCGTCTTGTTAAGACGTGATGTGGAACATTTGTCTTTTAACTTGACAAAAGGAATCACTTGGCTTTAAAGGTAGAACTAGACTGTTCCATCTCGGGTTTGTCTCCATTACATTTTGGAACAGCTGTGATACATCTGTTATACTTTACATTTCAGGGAAGTCTTTGCAGACAAGTGATACATTTACAAATGTTGCATTGGCTATGGAGCCTGTTTTAGTTTTTGAAAGAGCTCTTGGGTGCAATCACTCAAGATTCACAATGTTATTTATCTATATAATGTATATCTCCAAGGTGTTTCTAACAGCTGTCTACTTAGATATATACTAAGGGGATGTATCTCTTGTAACCATTTCCAGTGTTTCTTAGTGGTGGCTTATCAGATGTCAAGAACAGACCTACAGCACGTTCAGCTTCTTCATTTGCAATCATCAGCAATTTGTTCTTAATATAAAATCTTAAAGTCAATTTAGATTTTTCTCTTTAGTTCTTCACCAAATGGTTTGTATAGTTTGTGCTTATTACGCATCAAAAATAAAATTTGCTAGCCTAGACAGTGTCTCGTGCTCCTTCAGGTCATATCTTTAAATGTTATAAAATGCACTAGATGATATATTGATACATAATATAAAGAGAATATTTCAGTGACTATTGTATTATACTTTACGCAGTCCACCGATGTTGGCTGTTGAGCAGGCACTTACTATATCAGCAAGGAATTAATGGTGTAACTAAGACTGTAGGTTTCTGGGTTCACAACAGGACCGAGATGATTGTCCTCTTTAGCATGCCGAAATATAATATAAGATACTGAAAACTATGGTAGAAAATTAAGTAAAACTAGTGATTCATATGTCAGTCCACCCGAGCCGGACACAGCCATAGTATCGCTACTTGCAAAATGGACTCCCTAATGGGCAAATATACACTGCAAGTACAAACCGGAATAAACATACACTAACTGCTGATGATTAGCCGGCTGAGGAAGCCCACTCCCAACCGGCCCATCAGTCTATAAACTAGTAGACAAGTGTCCTGATCATCGTGCAGCCCTAACATGACACACAGCATGTGCCAATGTGTGGATCAGGCAGGTCAGGACTGATATCGTGACATAACCCCAGACCTGATCCTCCAACACAGCTGGTACACCATGACACCATGTGTCATTGGTCCATGCCATTTAGTATATTTGGTGAATCTTTGTCTTTATGCCAGAAATGGAATTCTACACCTCCTAAAGTGGCATAAAGCCATTGATAAATTCTCTCTATCGACATATTTTTAGAGAACAGTCTAAAGTGTTCGTTTTCCCATTTGCCCATGTCCAGTCAGTCTGTAGATTTTACTTAGCATTCATATAGAGAGATTTTGAATACCTCCTAGTAGTTTAACTTATATGAATGATAGTTTCAATGGCTAAATTTCATCTTCAAACACTAAATGTTACCATGCGACAGTTGCTGGTCCTCCCAGGGCAGGAGTTTGTGGGGTCCCGTGGTCGGGGTGCGTGCCCCCAGCTTGTTGTCCAGCTGCCAGAGGCGAAGGGTGCCAGGCCGGCGTGGGCGGCACCGTGCGTGTGCACCTGTGAGTGCAGCTGCCGTGCACGAGCTCCCTTTTTTTATGTTCTGTTGGAAGTTGGCTGTCTCCCTCTCTCTCCCTGGGCAGAGGCTTTTGTTTAAAGGTCAGGCAGAGACTTGCAATCACTGCCAGTTACTGGTTTCCCTCAGTGTGCTAGCTAGTCTGTCTCTTTTGGTCTCCTGCCTCTGTCTTCTTGTCTGCTATATATTGCTATTATCTGCCAGGTTTTTCCATCTGCCTCAGTTCTGCTCAGTATTGTTCGTGTTGGTTATTTACATCTGCCTTTTCTGTCGGTATTCTACCCTTTCCATCCAGGTATGCCAGCATTCCATTTTCAGTCCCTAGTGAGAGTAGGGACCGCCGCCCAGTTGCCCACCTGGGGTTAGCCAGGAGTGGAGGCAAGCAGGCTGGGACAGGGGTGGTGGGTAAGATCTAGGGCACCCGGGCTGGCGTATCAAAGGTAGTAAACCGCAACATTAAGCAATCCATCTTTGGATTGTTTTATACAAAATAATGGAGTACACAGTAGGAGTAGTGATGAGCAGTTAGTGGAATAATCAGTTTGTGTCTATCAGGACAATTTCATGAAAATCATTGAGAATCAGGATAGCCGATTCCGAATCCCATTAAAGTCAATGGGAATAAAAAACAGATTGAGTAATTTGCACACGAGAAGTTTCCCAATGCAGCCAAAGCCCCCAAATTGCAAGAGTATATAGCCACACATCTATGGAACACTGTGCCCTTCTGAAAAATTGCTCAAAGTAGTGTGCAGTGGTGCATGGTTCAATAGCAGCAAACTGGTGTCACTAAAAACAAAACAAGGCCCCCATAGGTTCTCCTAGATCAAAAAGTGGGCCAAGGAAGACAGAGGTAGGCTGTTTGTTTTCAAAGCAATGTGATTAATTTTACAATAAGAAATTCTGCCAGGTTGAGGACCACACTCAAGCATGGACCTCCTCTAAGGAACAGCTGTAGAACTACCAAAAGTTACGCTAGACAGCAGGTAAGCTGCTTGTTTTAAAAGCAATGTCATAAATTTTACAAGGCAAAATTCTGCAAGATAAGCACAACACTCAAGTATGAGCCTACTCCAAAGAAAAGCTGGAGAGTTACCAAAAATTACACCAAGGGAGACAGCAGGTGTGACTCTTCTGTCTTCACCTGCGGTTTCAAAGAATGTCCTTGTCTGGGAGCAGACCTAGCTGTGTCTGATGCTCCTGCTGTGACCAGTAGTAGCTGATGGTAACAGTAAAGCCCTTATGTTTGACTGACACCCTATTCCCTGTTTTAGCATGGTGCTGCCCCACAATGCAAGCCCCCCCCCCCCCCCCCCTTCTCCTGCAAGCTGCTTTCATGACTCTCCTCTCTGTCCATGTCTGGTCAAGCACCTCATCATCTTCCACCTTTTCCTCTTCGCCGTCCTTCTTTTTTTAAGTGCACTCTGTCACATTGAGCATCAGGAGCTGGCAACTCCATTTCCACATCCCCTTGAGTACACATTGACTATGGAAGGCTGATCGCACAACTGGTGAAGACTGACTGTTTTTTGCCTGCGACTTGGAGGAAGGGAAGGTGGTGGTACTTGAGGCATGCTTTACCATCTACTCTATGACCTTTTCTGTGTGTTGTAAATGTAATGCATGAGCAGGACTTTTTTTCAGTAATGGCAGCAGGCTTACCTCACCTCCTGTAGAACATGGAGCAGTGGGAGCCACTTGAAATGCCAACTTGGCCCATTCTCTACCACCACCACTACCGACAAATCCCCTATCCCTTGCTTTCTTCATGTTTCATTTTTATTTATTTTCTTAATTAGTTTTTTTGGTTTTACTTTTTGGTGTAGTTTTATGTAACTTATCAGTTAACTTTGTAGTTTGCAGAAAAACTATTGTTAGCTGCGCAAGGCCTGCAAATAATTAATAGTAGCTGGACTGGTGGCTTTGAATGCTGTCTGGGGCCGCTGTCACACATTTTGTGTATTTGCTGTTCGCAAGCCCTGGGATTCAGTCTTGGCTGCAAGACTTAAAATAGTGTATGTCAAAATGTTTATGTCCTTCTTTGGATTTTTTTTTTATCAGATAATTTTTAACAAATATATTATATGAACAAAACATACAAAAGTGCGTCAAAATAGAATTTTTTAAAATCAACTTTCAGAAAAGACTAGTAATGATTACGAAATTATAGTACCGGTGTTTCTGGTGGCGCAATGTGCCACACAGCTGTGCTACATGCACATCACACACGGCACTGCTACATACATTGTTCATCCCATACAACAGGGATCAGAAGCAGCATAGCACTGGAGATGAAGGACCTGTGATGATGTCACTGTCATGCTCTGCCCCTGATCACATGATGGTGACACTAATCCTGAGTAAATAACTTACATGTTCTGCCCCTGATCACATAACGGTGATGTCATCAAAGGTCCTGCATCCTTGTGCAGATTACGGGCAGACTACAAACCCCCTGCGGCCTCAGTTGCTATGGAATACTAATGAACACCTAGCCAGTCAGCAGTCGCATACAGGACCTGTGATGATGTCCCCATTATGTGATCAGGAGCGGAGCATATAACTACCTCACTGGGGATGAAGGACCTTTGATGACATCACCGTCATGTGATCAGGGGTGGAGCATGTAAGTCACTCACAAACCCACTCACCCACGCATGGACGGAAAGGTTGTCATTAGTAGTTTGACAAATACATTATTTTTTAACATAGGGAGGATGCTTTTACGCCTCAAAATGATTTAAAAAATCAGTTCAAGTGCACGCTCAATGTTGTCATCAGTGAAGGACGAGCATATGGCTTCTTTTTCATGGCTGACACTTTTGCAACCTTCCTTAAACTTCTCTATCTATTCTTACACATTTCTTCACAACAAAACACTTGCTCTATTCTGTGCACAAAGTCTTTGATAAATATTGGCAGCAGACACACCGTCATACAACACACAAAAAAAACAAAAAACACTGCACGTTGCTCTTCTTTCGTGCAAATCAGAAGTGGGGCAGACATTTTTTATTGCACAGCAGTCACAAATTAACTGACGTAAAACGTTCATACCTGCACAACACTGACTGGGGAGACAGCGACCTACAATGGAAAGTGTTAATAAGAATGCCAACAGAAGTTTTAATATAACTAGGGTGTGAATTATTTTTGACTCGCCCTCGTACATTATTAACCCTCACATAAAGGAACCCAACTCATAAGGCCCCCCAACTAGTACTTAAGAGATATAAGGGTCAGTTCACATGCGCTGGAAATGCTGCAGAATGTCCTATGTGGAAAATTCCACAGCAAATTCTGCAGCATCTCCACATAAAAAATTGTAGAAGCTACAGTGTTTCCCCACAGCTCGGAATATGTGGTGCTGCCAGCACAAAACCCTCGGCAACCTCTAATGAGCACCGAATTGCTGATCAGGTGATGGGGAAGTGGAATCACCTGACCAGGGGCTGATAACGCTGTATATTACGGGATGAGGGGGCGTGCCGTAGCTGCTAAAATCTGTTGCGTATCCGTAGCTGATTACTGGCCAAAATATGCAGTTTTTTCAGCAAATATGCAGAAATACTGCCGAATTTCCTGCAAAATTTGCCGCAGTGGACATTCTGCAGTATTTCCGCCCATGTGAACATACCCTTAATGACAAACAACCTCAAGGCACTGGTACCAAAGACAAGCTGCTCCTGAAACTCCAGCTATAAGTTAAGGATGCAGAAAACATTCCAGTTGTCAAGCCATGGCACACATAACTTTTCAAAGCGGGCGCAGTGCAGGGCATGATGCTCCGGCGCTGGGCTATGACACGGATTCCCGCAGAAGCATCGCGGGACGGACGGCCTCTATTGACTTAATGGAAGCTGTCCATGCAATCTTCCGCACAAAATAGAACACGATGCGACTCTCCCCTGCGAGCATATAATCACAGTTGATTTCCACTCGTGGGCAGGGGAGAGTCTTTTAACATAGCGTATCTATGAACATGAATATGGACATTGCTGCGGAGTTCGCGGCGGGTATCTGGCCATGAATTCCTCAGTGATAATCTGTCTGTGGGCATTGGGCCCAAGGCGTATTTATTGCCTGCTTTAGTGACTTTTTGAAAGTATCCAAAAACTGCCTAGAAGTGTCACAGTTGCTATTGCAATATCACATTGGTTTTCAATTAACACTATTATTACAATTAGTTACATTCTATTATAAACATATGTATTACCTGTCATTTAAATGCACTTTTTAAAACCATAAGTGTCATGTTTATAAATGATAATATTCTTGGTATTAAATTATGTTGCTTCGTTGGCTTCATAGCCAGGAACAAAAAGTCCCATAATAATGTTTTTGAAGTATAGTGCACTGTGCATAATGGTTTATCATTAGTTGACACAAGCCTGCTTATGAGTTTGCCAAGTGACTGCAGAATATTAAAATCTGACACTTGCTTGATAAGTAATCCCCTTTTAAAGTCAGCCCTAAATACATTCTCCTCTGATATATTTCAGAAGAATATTAGCACTAGGTTTATTAAATGCTCACACAAGAACGCTCGTCCTCCAGTAATCAAATAATGCCTCTTTAATACCGTACACATGAAACGCGGCTTTGTTTTTCTGCTCAATGCTGGAGATTTAACAGTATTAGAAATAAGAATGCTGTAAAGCAGTAACCTAGGTAACTTTTCACTGGTAAGTCGCACAAAATCATTTACTGGATGCATTGTGAATTGTGAATACAAATGGCATTGTAACAACTCGTCTAATTAACAGATATCTCAAAACGAGATAAAATATCATCCATAATTGCATCCTTCTGTCACTTTTATGAGTGTCCAATCTCCTATCATGTCTCTGATATGTCCTCCTGGCTGCTGTATGGTTTCAACATCTGATAAAAAGCCAAGAATTACTCATAGACGGTCCAGAGTGGATTTCCTGAAAGTTTTGCAGCAAATGAATAGCATCTACGGAGTTTGGAAGAGCTCACTTTTATTTAACAGCTCATCCAGCCCAATGGTGAAGCCCTGTGCACTTATACACCTTTAGTTCTGAGCTGTAGGGCCCATATAGAGGAAACAAGAAAAACAGAGCATTGCAAAATTTAACACCTCCAAAACAGCACATAAAGTTTTATTAGTCAACGGAGACTCATAAGAAAAGTGTAACTACAAATAATATATATAGCAGCTCTCAAAAGCAAAGAGTGCAGATACAAATCATATCATCTCAACCCAGACCAGGCTCCTTCTAGAGGTAAATCAATACTTGGAAATAGAAGATCTAAACGAATTATCTAAAGATGAATACTCACACTCGGTACATTCTACTTGTCATTGACTGACTAAGATTTAATTTATAAGAGTTAAATAGACAAAAAGCTCCATGTAATCACTAATCCGACAAGTATGTGTTATACTTAGGTAAGCAGGGGGTTATGCTTTTTTCAGGTTTCCATTCTTCTGTATCATTGTGGCACAGACGAGTGAAAATGAACCAGCCTGCTGAATCTGTCAAAATGATGGAAATGCGTCCAAAGGAACTTATTGACTACAATGGGTTCCATCGTGGTTTCTGCCATATTCTCAGAAAAAGTAGCGCATCATGCTACGATATTGTTTCTGACATTTATGACGGAACTGCTGGAGGGATTAAGCAGACGAAAACCTGAACAGAGCCTTACATTGCTATTATACAGCTCCATATGTACACAGGTAACCAAGCTGAATGTTTCATTTAACTCTTTAAAAAGGCAATATATTGTGAGAACTCTCTAGGTTTAGATGCTTCAGTCATTTTACTAAAGGTCCGTTTACACGCAACAATTATCACTGAAAATTTGTTCAAACAATGGGATATGAGTAGAGATGAGCGAGTATACTCGCTAAGGCACATTACTCGAGCGAATAGCGCCTTAGCCGAGTATCTCCCCGCTCGTCTCTAAAGATTCGGGGGCCGGCGGGGGTCGGGGAGCGGCAGGGAAGAGCGGGGAGGAACGGAGGGGAGATCTCTCTCTCCCTCTCTCCCCGCCGCAACTCACCTGTCACCCGTGCCGGCCCTGAATCTTTAGAGACGAGTGGGGAGATACTCGGCTAAGGCACTACTCGCTCGAGTAATGTGCCTTAGCGAGTATACTCGCTCATCTCTAGATATGAGCAATCATTGTTGCATGTAAACACTGACATCGTTTACTTTTCGGCTGAACGATGATTTTAAGGTGAGCTTAAAATTAATCATCCAGCCAGAGAGAAGTTAAAAGGGACCGCACGCTGTGTTTTCCACGACATTACATTGCCAGTGCGAGAGCTGTGTGCAGAGCTCAGACCACATGCTCTGCAAACAGCTTGCGGGGGCCCTTTTACATGCAAATAAAGATGATAAAGTATTAATGGACATTAGTGTCCATTAACACGTTATGCAAAATGATCGCTAAAACTGTCAGTCTTTCAATTATTTGAAAGATTGTCTTTGCGTGTAAATGTGCCTTTACTGTTAGGAGTATATATAGTATACAGACAGACCAATCAGTCGCTGGTCGATCCCATTCTATTTTCTACTGGGAAAATCTGCAGTACTGACCTTTTCAGAAGAGCTACATTGCTATAAAGAAAAGGAACAGGGAAACAAACACTGGGTCTTTCTGTCTTCAATCCCAAAACGTGTTACCGAAATGAGGTCCATGTAGATTTTTGCTATGGTGCCCACTCTCTTATGTATACACTGCTCCCCGCAGTCCCTTATAAAACTACAAATAAGACAAACCCTTCAATATGGTGTGCTGTGCTGTCAGCTTGCTCACTTCATATATGTTTCACGATCCCCTGCTTGCTCAAGTACAGTCCTTTATGATTACGGTATTCCCTTATGGCAGTGGCCACTTTCAGCAGGATAATGTGCCTTGCCACACTGCAAAAATAGTTCAGGAATGGTTTGAGGAACATGACAAAGAGTTCAACATGTTAAATCAGCTTCCAAATTCCTCAGAACTAAATCCAGGTTGCACCTGTGGGATGTGCTAGAAATATAAGCCCTGTCCATGGAGGCCTCACCTTACAACTTGCATGGCTTTAAGGATCTGTTGCTAACGTCTTGGTGTTAGATACTGCAGGACATCTTCAGTGGTCTTGTGGAGGCCAGACCTTCATGAATCAGACCTCTTTTGGCAGAATGAAGAGGACCTATACAATAATACACTAGTGGTTTTAGTTTTAATATTAAAGGGCTTTTTCAGACATTTTTTTATTGATGCCTATCTTTAGGATAGGTCATTAATAGCTGATCGGCTGGGTCCGCTGTTCGGGACCCTGACCGATTAGCTGTTCAGGTGCTCAATGTCACTGGCAAAACACACAGGGTCGAATCGGAAGCAGATGACCTGACCCCAGTGTAGTGGCTGGTGCTGGTAATTGCAAGTCCCATTAAAATTATTGAGAGCTGCGCCGGCAATTACCAGCGCCAAGCACTATACAAGGCTCAGGAGATCTGTGTCCACTTCATACCCTGTGTGTTTTGTCAGTGACAGCAGGCACCAGAACAGCTGATCAGTCAGGGACCCGAGTGGTGGACCCAGCCAATCAGCTATCAATGAGCTATCCTGAAGATAGGTCATCAATAAAAGGTGCCTGGAAAACCCCTTAAATCTTACAGACATACCAAACTACAAGCATAACGAGTAGAGATGAGCGAGTATACTCGCTAAAGGCAATTGCTCGAGCGAGCATTGCCTTTAGCGAGTACCTGCCCGCTCGAGACGAAAGGTTCGGGCCCGGCGGCGGGCAGGGAGCTGCGGGGGAGAGCGGGGCGGAACGGAGGGGAGATCTCTCTCTCCCTCTCCCCCCCCCCCACTCCCTCCTGCTGACTGCCGCTACTCACCGGTCCCCCGTGCCGGCACCCGAACCTGCAGTCTCGAGCGGGCAGGTACTTGATAAAGGCAATGCTCGCTTGAGCAATTGCCTTTAGCGAGTATACTCGCTCATCTCTAATAACGAGCTATATTGTGAAGTAAAATATTCACCACCAGATACAATTTTTGCCTCCAAATATGGAAATAATGAATTTAAAACCCCCAGTTTATTATAAGACTTTATTATCTGAATTTTGAGACGACGTTGAACAGGTCGCAACTTTCTAAATTAACTAATGTATTTTATACATTTATGTTTTAACTTTCATCGTACAGTGCAGAAAACAATTATTTTTACTTTCCATCTAAAGCTCTCACTAATCTCTCTGATGAACTACGGCGGTGCTGTGCTTTATAATACTTCTGTAATTGCTTGATCTGAAAGAACATTTTTATTAATCCTATCTGTTAAGATAACGAAATGGCCTTAGTTGCACTTTTCTGTGTCGGTTCTTAACTTTTATGTTAAACTTTGAAAGTTCTAAAGTCACAGTGATTTGCATTGTAGTGGGAAGTTTTTATTTGCTATGTCAAGGTTTTTAAGTGTAAGGGAAAATGAGATTGTAAACAAGAAGCAAGATGGTAAATGAGAAGCAAAGAGGGAACCATGGGCCGTTCACATATCATTAGAAGGATCGTTCTTTAATCTAGGAAACAGCTAATGCAAATAGAATATTTTACAGCATTGTAATAATACAGAAAATCAACTTCTCTCTTCCCCCTTAATTCACACATATCATGGTGCACTTAATATAGTCACAACACTCCATTAGATCTGGTGATCACATGATCAGTGGCATAAACACATGATGGGAGGGTGTCATCTCCATGGCAAAAGTGCTGAATTCCCTGCAAGAGTGTTCCAATGTGCAAGCTTTGAACTGAATTTTACCTTGTTTCTGTTTTTTTTGTCTTTGTAATGGACTGTTATATGGACAGGCAGACTATTGGGCCTTGTATTTTATCAGGGTCTTGAAGGCTCACATATGTGACAGAGCTGGGGGCTATCATTAGGCTCCTAGCTACCATAGCAGCCTACTGATTGGGTGACTGAAAGAACCACTCCCTCTATCTAAGTACTTATGCTCATATCTGCAACAAAGACTGTGTTCTTGGCCTCCGATGCAGATCCATCCAAAAGTTCCAGATAATATAGCAAAACATGCTGCACTATTTAATCTGGAACAATGCTAGACTGCATGATGGAAGGCATATACATACCATTATTGCCAATGGGCTCTGTTTTCAGTCGCTCAGTTCCCTCAATAGGACAGCTCCATTTGAGCAGGGATTCGTGCAATGACTTGGTTGCTATTAACCATGGCATATAAAGGGTTATACAGACAGATATTAGAGTTATTGCATATTATCTCCAAACCTGGCCATTGCAGCCGAGTATCAACTTTAATATACAGGTGATGCCACTGATGGCATATATACTTCTCCTGTTCTTGCACCATTCCTGCACTGTATGTTTATGACTCTGAGAGTTGAATACATCTTTCAATGTAGTGATCACTGCTGGGATCACCTACTACTGTGGCCACTATGGGGGTCACTATTACTACTGGGACCACTATAGGGGCACTGTTACTACTGAAGTCATTATAGTGGTACTGTTAGTACTGCAGCCACTATTCCAATTGCCCCTTTGAAGGCAACCATAAGACTGATGTGGCCGTTGGTGAAGATGAGTTTGAAACCCTTGATCTACAGCGTTGCCCCAAGCCTTTACGCTGCCTGAGGTGAAGTGTGAAATGGCACTATTTGCCTCCTTCACAAAAAAACACTCATTCTACAGGC
Source organism: Eleutherodactylus coqui (assembly GCF_035609145.1). Lineage (NCBI taxonomy): Eukaryota > Metazoa > Chordata > Amphibia > Anura > Eleutherodactylidae > Eleutherodactylus > Eleutherodactylus coqui. Next base: position 124,081,390 of record NC_089838.1, on the reverse strand, counting down.
ATTGAAAGAGCCAGTACACAAGATGCCCAACACATATTTGAACCATTGGGACTTGCCTGATGTGAGAGATTAATAGTTCCTCCAGTAGTGGCCCCAATAGGAAGTGTTCACCGTAATGACCCCAGTAGTAATAGTAACCACTTTATCAGCCCCAGTAGTAATAGGGACACCTGATAGCGGTCCCAAGAGTAATAGTGACCCCCATTGGTAGCCCCAGTGCTAAGAGTGTCCCCCATAGTGGATCCAGTAGTAATAGTAACCACCACAGTGGCTTCAGTATTACTAGTAACCCCCATGGAAGCCCCTGTAGTAATAGTGTCCCCTACAGTGTCCCCGATAGTAATAGAACCTCATTGTGGTCCCAGTATTAATAGTAATGCTCATAGTGCCTCCAATAGTAATAGTAACCTCCATAGTTGCCCCAGCAGTAATAGTGCTTAGAGATGAGCGAGCACACTTGTCCGAGCTTGATGCTAGTTCGAGTATTAGGGTACTCGAGATGATCATTACTCAAGACGAACACCCTGCGGTACTCGAGTCAATTCCATTGCCTTCCCTGCATGTTTAGCACCATTTTCTAGCCAATAAACATAGGGGGAAGGCATTACCACTTCCTGCTGTGACGTGCCAGCCCCCCCCCCCCCCCCCACAGTAGTGAGTGGCTGGGCCGATCAGGTGACCGCCAAGTACTTAAAGTGGTCCCGCCCGCGGCTCGCCTCAGACGCATGCTGGCAGAGGTTAGGGATAGTGCTGCTGCTGATATAGGGACAGTGTTAGAGTAGGATCCTGTCATCAAGAACCCCAACGGTCCTTCTTAGGGCTACTCCACATTGTGTGCATTACTGTTGTGGCTGGCTGGGAGCAGTAGTGCACCTTTTTTTTTAAGCATCTCGGGCTGTGCAGGCCATTTCAACTATAGCGTTCTCAGTCTGCAATGTATTACGCAGAATTTAGGGACAGAGCTGCCTATATAGGGAAAGTTTTACAGGACTCCTGATCCTCTGTGCAAGAACCCCAACGGTCTTTGTTAGGACTACATCTCACCGTGTGCATTATAGTTGTGGCTGGCTGGGAGCAGTAGTGCACCAACGTTTGTATTACACATCTAGGCCTGTCCCCAGCCGTGCAGAGGGCTAGGTGTTCAAAGGTGTGGATTTTTTTTAGTGAGAGCGCGGACGACCGACGAACAGTGGCTTGCAACCTGTGTCGCATCAAGATCAGCCGGGGAGCCACCACTACCAGCCTGACCATCACTAGCATGCGCAGGCATATGATGGCCAAGCACCCCACAAGGTGGGACGAAGGCCATTCACCACCTCCGGGTCACACCACTGCCTCTTCCCCTGTGTCACAACCTGGCACACAGATCCAATCCCCCTCCCAGGACACAGGCACGAGCGCCGCCCGGCCTGCACCCATACCCACACCTCCACCGTCCCCCACTCCATCCAACAATGTCTCTCAGCGCAGCTTTCAGCTGTTGCTAACACAAGCGTTGGAGCGAAAGCGGAAATACACCACCAGCCACCTGCATACACAAGCTTTAAACGTGCACATTGCCAAATTAATCAGCCTGGAGATGCCGTCGTACAGGCTTGTGGAAATGGAGGCTTTCAAAAACATGATGGCGGCGGCGCTCCCATGCTACTCGATCCCGAGGCGCCACTATTTTTCCCGGTGTGCCGTCCCTGCCCTACACCAGCATGTCTCCCGCAACATAAATCGTGCCCTCACCAACGTAGTTACTGGGAAGGTCCACTTAACCACGGACACGTGGACAAGTACTGGTGGGTGGGTTTTACCTGCCCTCGCAGTTGAGCAATTTTTCAGGGGTACACTTGTACTCTTGGTACACCAATTTTTCAAGCCATTGCCAATACTGTTAGCAAACTAATTATTCCAGGCTTCGCCTATACTCTTTGTAAACAAATTTTTACAGGTGTTCGCCTATACTCTTGGTACACCAATGTTACTGGGGTTTGCCTATACTATTGCTACAGAAATATTACAGGGGTCCGCCTATACTTTGGCTGCAGAAATGTTACTGGCGGCTGCCTATACCTTTTCTACTGAATGGTTTGAGGGGTTCGCCTATACTTTTGCTGCAGAAATGTTACTGGGGTCCGCCTATACTTTGGCTACAGAAATGTTACTGGGGTCTGCCTATACCTTTTCTACTGAATGGTTTGAGGGGTTCACCTATACTCTTGCTACAGAAATGTTACAGGGGTCTGCTTGTACAGTTTCTACTGAATGGTTTGAGGGGTTTGCCTATACTTTTACTACAGAAATGTTACAGGGGTTCGCCTATACTCTTGCTATAGAAATGTTACTGGGGTCCGCCTATACTTTGGCTACAGAAATGTTTCAGGGGTTCGCCTATACTTTTGCTACAGAAATGTTACTGGCGTCTGCCTATACTTTTGCTACAAAAATGTTACAGGGGTCGCCTATACTTTTGCTACAGAAATGTTACTGGGGTCTCCCTATACTTTTGCTATAGAAATGTTACTGGGGTCTGCCTATACTCTTGTTATAGAAATGTTACTGGGGTCCGCCTGTACTCTTGCTACAGAAATGTTACTGGGGTCTCCCCATACATTTGCTACAGAAATGTTACAGGCGTCTGCCTATACTTTTGCTACAAAAATGTTACAGGGGTCGCCTATACTTTTGCTACAGAAATGTTACTGGGGTCTCCCTATACTTTTGCTATAGAAATGTTACTGGGGTGCGCCTATACTCTTGCTACAGAAATGTTACTGGGGTCCGTCTATACTCTTGCTACAGAAATGTTACAGGGGTCTGCCTATACTATTGCTACAGATGTTTTACTGGGGTCCGCCTATGCAGTTTCTACTGAATGGTTTGAGGGGTTCTCCTATACTTTTGCTACAGAAATGTTACTGGGGTTTGCCTATACTATTGCTACAGAAGTTTTACTGGGGTCCGCCTATGCAGTTTCTACTGAATGGTTTGAGGGGTTCTCCTATACTTTTGCTACAGAAATGTTACTGTGGTCTCCCTATACTTTTGCTACAGAAATGTTACTGTGGTCTGCCTATACTCTTGCTATAGAAATGTTACTGGGGTCCGCCTATACTCTTGCTACAGAAATATTACAGGGGTCTGCCTATACTTTTGCTACAGAAATGTTACTGTGGTCTGCATATACTCTTGCTATAGAAATGTTACTGGGGTCCGCCTAAACTCTTGCTACAGAAATGTTACAGGGGTCTGCCTATACTCTTGCTACAGAAATGTTACCGGTGTCCGCCTATACTTTGGCTACAGAAATGTTTCAGGGGTTCGCCTATACTTTTGCTACAGAAATGTTACTGGGGTGTGCCTATACTTTGACTTCATAAATGTTACTGAGGTCCTCCTATACAGATTCTACTGAATGGTTTAAGGGGTTCACCTATACTTTTGCTACAGAAATGTTATAGGGGTCTGCTTATTCTGTGGGTGCACAAAGACTTCCCATTGCGGTGTTTTACCTATATGACACAAATACCCTGACTGGCTAGGGCAGAAATGTGGGCCGAGGCCGAGGTCCTTGGCGGGGTGAAACTCTGCCATGTTTGGGCACTCTGATTACTTCATGTGTAATACTCTTCTTGGGTACCAGGGGCTCGCCTATGCTGTGGGTACACAAAGACTTCCTATTGCGTTGTTTTACCTGTCTGGCACAAATACACTGACTGACTAGGGCAGAAATGTGGGCCGAGGACGAGGTCCCTGGCGGGGTGAAACTCTGCCATGTTTGGGCACTCTGATTACTTCCTGTGTAATACCATCTTTGTGCACCAACAGCATGGGCGAGCCCAAGGAACTCAAAGACTTCCCATTGCGGTGTTGAGCTATTTGACTCCTACACAAAATGAATTGTGTGGAACACATGGATTTCCCATTGCTATGTAACTCGCGGCACCTTGGGTCACACAAGGTGGAGGCTGGGACCGAGCCTGACCCTTGGCCTGCTCACTTGCTTCTCACACAGAGTATTGCTGCATTGTGGAGATGTGTAGAAGTGCTGGCACCTGCGTCCCCTTTAAGCCCACGTTTGCGGCTCCTGACAATTTTATGATGGAGGTGGCAGGGGATTGGAATGATGATTGTACGTCAATATATCATCAATTCTCAACAGCATTGTGGGCTATCACCTACACTTTCAAAGACGGTCGCTGCCTGACCCTGCCAACCCTCTGCGGTGTGTGCCTCTGGTCCCTCCTCATCCATTACGCACCTATAAATAGACATGAGGGTGGTGCGGCTATGAAGCGAGCGTGTGGCATGAGGCCAGCTAAACGCTGCGCAGGGAACATTTTGGGTGCGCTGCGCTATGAATGCAGGGTCGTGCGGGGGGGGGGGGGGGGGGTTGGACAGCAATGCCAGCATTTAACCCAGGAGATGAGGCAGCGGTGTCACCCACAGGCAGTGATTGTCCTTTGTTGCAGGTAGTGTGGTGCTCAGCTATGATGTGCCAGTGCGTGTGCCTTGCTAAGTAAATTGTTAGGGGGGTGACGCCAGACTCTTGCCCCCATTTTGGCTTAATAGTGGTACCTGGGAGCCTCAGATGCAGTTATGCATACTGCCCCTGCCCTTTCCTATCTCTTTCTGTGGTGTTTCAATGACTTTCTGATGTTTTCTGGTGTTTGACAAGTCATCAGCTATGCGGAGCATCGGTCCCATACAAAAATGCTCGAGTCGCCCATTGACTTCAATGGGGTTTGTTACTCGAAACGAGCTTTCGAGCATTAGGAAAAGTTCGGCTCGAGCAACGAGCACCCGAGCATTTTGGTGCTCGCTCATCTCTAATAGTGCTCCATAATGGACCTACAGCTGGTCAGCACCCCAACAAGCATTTCACTTAGTTCATCTGTTACTGCGGTCTGGAGGCTGCTGCTGTCATCAGTCTGTGATTCCTAACCTCTGCCCCAGAGTCTGTTCTGCATAAAGGCACCCAGACACTGTTGGAGAGTTCAGGGTCACAGACTGATTATAGCAGAGGTGGCCCGAGCAGATCTGAAGACCCAGTGAGTGAGATGCTTGTTGAGTTGCTGCTTAGCTGGCTCGCAGCTGGTAATTATTTTTTAATTTGCCTGGTTAAAAAATAAATTCTGGCTGGGTCAGTGGCTCACCGGCCAGGTGGCAACCTGCAGCCGCCCCTCTGTGACAATGCTGCCTGCTGCCTCATGTTAGGGGCTCCACTGATCATCTATGTATTTGAGCAGTGTATGTATGTATATCTCTGCACTGTGTGCCATGTAGAAAGAACAAGGTCTGGTGCAATGTTAGCCAGTAGAATAAAATGCTATTGCTCTCCGTAAGAGAAACAAGATTATCTCATTTCTTTTACTGAGAACAATACCATGTAATTAAGTGTTGTATGGCACGGTCTGAGAAATGCTATGTTTACTGTTGTACTCAATATTTATCAAAGTACTGTATGGCACTATGGCAATGTATGTTATATACACACATAAGTATGGGTGTGGGAAGTAAAAGTTTAAAGCCATTATTCTCCCTCCTTCCTCTCTAAGAAACTTGTGAGGCATGTCTCCCTTGATCATAGAGATCAATGTGTCTAGCACTTAAAGGGGGGTGAATTCTAACTGTCACTTTTACGACGACTCTATTACGAATGCACTAATTGTGATTGGTAAGTATGTGTGTTTTTGAAAACAATTCTGCCCTGTAGAGTGAAAGTAAAGGTACCTTTACATGTAGCAACTATTGCTCAGGTAGTCACTTAAAAGAGTTGTGGAAGCGTACAGACGACAGCCATTTATTTGCTTTTACACAGAGCGATGTAAATGTAAGTTTATATAATCCATGTAAATTCACTTGCAAGTTATTTAAATACGAACTACTGTGACTTTACACCAGGCAATATAAAAAAAGGTTTGGTATTGTGTTAGCTAGTAGAGTAAAGTGTGATTGTTCTCAGTAAGAGAAATCAAGTAATTTTGTAGATATGATACCTTTCAATGGCTAACAAAAATACATGATGTTATAGCGAGCTTTCAGGATATTGCCCCTTTCGTCAGGCTAATGAATGAAACTTGTTTGGATGGCACATAATTATAACATACAGATGCAAGAGGGGTGCCCCCCTGATCTAAATAAATGTTCACACACAGAAATTTGAGACTTAAAAAAAAACACAAAACAGTCTGAGCAGAGAAATAAATACTAAATCAGTCCACTGAGCTGAGGAATTTAACAGTTTTATGATGCTATAATATCACATGTTTTTGTTAGCCATTAAAAGGTATCATATCTACAAGATTACTTGGTTTCTCTTACTGAGAACAATCATACTTTACACCAGGGAACAGGTAAACAACCAGCGACAATTTTTTTGGTAAGCTGAAATAAAATAACTAGCGACTTATTGTTCATCGTCCTGTCAGTGGCCATGTTTACACCAAACAGCTATCATTTAAATTCACTCTTTCAACCATTTATTCGCCCAATAGTCATCTCCTGTAAAGGTACCTTTAGTCACTGACAAATCTCTTTGACATCAATGTCGAATGGGTTGTGTCCAGATGCAAAACCCTTTTAAAAATGCATGGTTTAGAGGGATCAGCTGATATAAGTCTTGTACTCAGCACCCCTAGTAAGCAGCTGAGGCAGCCGGGGAAAGCCGTGGCCAGCCTGGCATTTTCCCTACAGCGGCCACCTCTTATTGAGAAGCCTTGCATTCTGGGACATTGAAGGAGGTCCCGAGCAGAGGACTCTGCTCTTTAACTTTTATATTGTATGCCTTGATAGGGAATCTAAACCAGGGATGCCATCTTGGTACAACGTCTTTAAGTTTCAGTTTCAATCCTCTAAAAATGTAAGTCATAGGTGGTGGGTGAAATTCTGGACAGTTTTTACCCCTGTTGGCTCCTCCAATGCTTTACCTAATCACTTAAAAGTGGTTGGATATGAATTCCATACTTTAAGAGCTGATAAGCATCTGCTATTCGCATTGCTTTGTATACACTATATTGAGCAGTTGTTTATGCTACACGATGGATATAATTTGGAGCTAAAGAATTAGATCAGTTGATAAATTAACAACACATTGACATGATGTCATAATTAATTACAATCTAAGCCTACGGGCTTATTTACACGCCAGTATTACTCATCAGTATTCTGTGAGCCAAAACCAGGAGTGGGTCCAAAATACAGAAGAAATGCATATCTTTCCATTCTACCTTCTCTCTGTACGGTCCACTCCTGGTTTTGTCTCCGAAAATACTGATGAAAAATACTGAAGAGTGAATAAGCCCTTAAAGTCAGCTTGTAGATGTAGAATATTCATGTTAAGAACTGCCTTTTGATAAAATATTTAGCTGAATATTTAGCTGAAAGCAATTATTTGTTTTTATTTCCAAAATGTCTTCAAGCTGAATGTCTAGTTCTGATTACTCCTCACTCATAAACACTCTCGCCATTAAAACTGCCTGCTCATGGCAATGTCCAAAAAATTAAAATAAATTAATTTGCTGTTCAGTGCAGTTCTGTAACATGGTGTTTACAGAAAAACTCAGCTTATCAGTCATTACCAAGCATTAATTAGTTAATTCAGTGTGGCAACTAATTAATGGTTGAAGCAAGGTTTGTGACACTGTTCTACAAATCACTGCTCCCCTGCGGAGATATTGACTATCATCCACTGGGTGAATAACAAACAACTTAGCGTACTTGATTCGAAGGCACTTGATCAACATGCAATTAATGGGACCACATGTGAATATCTGGAGCTTTCCATTATAAAACTATATTGAAAAAGCCTCAAAATGATGACAGCTCATTAAGACTTTGAATATGGAAACAGGTTGATCTAGTAGTCATCTGGCCCCTTAAAATGACTGCCGGCTTTCATGGCAACCGCCACCCTCAGCCTTATTCTCAATCAAAGTCTAAGGACATAAAAAGCATTTGGAAACTGGATGGAAAATATTCATACATCCATCATTGAGGATTTCCAGTAGTTTGGGAGATATACTGAACAATGCTGGATCTGGGTGACCAACGGAATGAAAAATAAAAATGATCTAACGCTAATTCTTGTTTAGCAATATACTGCAAACGGTTAATTTAGAACATCAGCAAAACATCAATAATGTTGGTGGATTTACTGTAATTAAACATTCTTAAAGATTAAGGGGCACATTTATCAAACATTTAATCAAAATTATTTAACCCTCATTACAAATTTACAAGCTTTCATCAGATTGAATCCACCTTGCCCTCCACACCATGCTTCACTGTAGGTAGGGTGTTGGTAGTAGCCCAGAGTTAAGGTCCCACAGCATTAGTATTAGCATCTAATGTAAATGTATGTGTATATGTTTATAATTAAGTATGTAATTATGTTAAATTATATGTATACGACTTTAAATAGTCAATTAAGGGTTAACTTTTGGTGTTCCTACTGCCTAGCACTGTATGACTGTGCAGAATATAACCTAACCTGCTCTAACCCCTGTCAGTCACCCTTAGCTAGCCTGGGATTGGATAGAGAGATTTTCCTTAGGTCAGGATTGGTTAGCGGGTAGAGCATAAAGGCGCCTCACACTGGCGAGGAAATCGCTCGTTTTTCGTACAATGTGAGAGCGAGTGAAAACGCGTGATTATGAAACCAATGAGTTTTAATGGTTTCATACTCCTTGGCGATGATTTCACTCCATGGATGCTGCGTGAAAAAAAGATCGCAGCATGCCTATTCTTTTGGTGATATCACCCATAGTTTTCACTATCCCCTGCTGCGGCTGTGATAGCTTTCGTAGGGGATTCCTTGGATGTGAAACCCCTGGATGCTATCACACCCAGAGGGCCTCACCTTGTTATCAATGGGGCCGGCGGCTGCAGTGTCGACCCTATTGAAAATATAGGGGGAAGATCGCGCTCCTCTGCCACTGCTGTGACAGCTGTGGCAGCAGATTCCTTCATTCCCGCGGGGAGTCCCCTCATCACTGAACTTTGTAACAGCAGTGGCAGGGTGTTCAGTGATGAGAGGACTCCCCGTGGGGATGAAGGAATGTCTTGCTGCTGCTGTCAGAGCAGTGGCAGAGGATCGCAAATGTTCTCCCATTGCTTTCAAGTCAATGTGATTCAACAGTGACTGCAAATGAATGTAAACTGTTTTTGCTGCAAGTTTCACAATTCCTTGTAAGGTCTGCTACTTATTTCTGCCACCCTCTTAAGGTTACAGGTAACAGCAAGCATCTTTCTGTTGTTCCTGTGCATTTGGATACTTTGTCTATCTTTGTCCAGTGCTGAGAGGGTTAACAAGCCTTAGGTCTGTCAGCTCAGCTGCTGAGTTTATGGGCAGTCACTTTCCTATTTAAGCTAAGCTGGTCCACTTCCTGGTTGTCTCAGTATTGGTGTTTCCTCTGGTCACTACACTGCTAGGTCTCCTGTTTCTGGACTTCTAGTCTATTTGACTGTTTGTCTGCTTGTTCCATTTGTAGCTTTGCCTTATCTGTATGTGTGTCCATTTCCTTTCAGTCTGTCCTTCTTGCTCATCTCAGTTGCAGTTAGTTCTGTGCAGTGTTTCCATTTCAATGTTTTGTATTCCATCCCTGTTTCTGTCAGGGCTAGTCAGGCCCCTGGTTGCAGCAGCGGGCCGCTCTTATCAGGGCGATCGCCTTGCTTATAGGTAGGGTTCCTTCATTCTCCCTACAGCCAAGGGTCAGTCTTCCTTAGCCTGTGTTCTGTCTATGCCTTCCTAGTTCTGTCTGTATTCCTGTGTCTTCATTGGTTCTGTATTCCTGTTTACAGTCCGCCTATCTGAGGAGTCAGCTATCAACCACTCCAGGACTGTCTTCAGTCTTGGTGGGTTGGTCCAGTGGATCCACTAAATTCGTTAAAATCCCTACCATCTCATTTTGCCCCCCACTGCTTAATACCTGCTAGGTCTGGGTTGCTGCATGTTCTTTTCAATCTATGCCTCATTCTTCCTCCTCCAGACATACTGCTGATCTACAGGCCTGAAAAGTTCCAGTTTTGTTGCATTGCTCCACAGAACAAAGTTCCAAAACTTCTGTGGATAGTTTATATAGGTTTGAGCATATTGGAGCTGACTTTTCGTTTGCTTTTGAGCCAGTTGAGTTGTGCGTCTTGGGATGCAGGCAAGAAAACTTTAAGTATTTAGAACATGATTTACTGTGCAAGCAGAAACCTCAGTGCCTTCTGCTACAAATCTTGTTGTAGGTCACTCAAAGGGTTTTGACCACCTGCCTCTTTAGGCATCTGCTAGCTGACAATGGCAACGTATTCTTTGTCTCATACAAACAGACAGTGTAGCTAGTGTTCCTTTAACTTTGAATTTGTGAACTATGCTTCCAGCTATTTCTCTAGAAACATTCTTTACTATCTTTTTGTATGCTTATTTGTGCAAGGCAATAATCTCTTCTTTCTGGACAATTTTTGACTTCAGCCGCTTTTAGAAAGAGTGCTTTGCAGGCTTGTAGTGGCTTTATAATTGTGCAGTAGAAATGCTTGCAGTGAAAATGCTTGCAGATAAAGGGCTGATCGGTTCTTTCATGCAAACTATAAAATCATCACTAGTCTGCCACTGCATCCTTAAGTTTAACACAGGCAGTCGTTAATCTATGAATGACTGCCTGTTCACTGTAAATAGAGGCTCATGGCCTGCTCTGCCTTCATTCACTGAGTGATGATAGCTTCTGTGTAAAAGCACAGGAGCGATTGGCGCGGCGACAACTGTCAGGTACTTTAGCCTGTAAAAGTGGTTTTAGCCATATTTCAAACATGAAATTTAATGTCACAATCAACAAAGCCATAGCCTGTTCAGGTATTTGATGTCTTATCTCAAGCACACCTGATGCAACTAATGAAGCCCTTGATTAGTTACATCAGGTGTACTTGAGGCAACACCTGACATGCAAATGTGTGTTCTCATGAGGGATTCTATTTAAGGGGTTGGAAAATTCAGAGAATGCAGCAGTCATTAAATGTAGAATTTTGTGTTGAATTTGAAGAAACTGCTTGTTATGAGTTGTGTCGAGTTCTTTAAATTGCTCTTATTTGACTGGTATTTGCAAACAGCTGGAGGTTTGTAAGTTTGGTAAATAGCCCTAATTGACAGTGGAGCTAAATAATTTTGATTACAAGTGTAGCTAGCATAAATTTCCGTTCAGGTGCATGGGAGCCAGAGATGCACATATTTTGTTAAGAGGTATATGCCTCTTAACAAATTAGGTGAATCTGTACTCTAACATTCTATTTATTAAGACTGGCATATGAAACGCCAATTTTAATAAATGTGCCCCATAGTCCTTTTGTACATGCCTAAGGCTATAGTCACACTAGCTCTGATGGATCAGTGATTTATAAAGTGTGACCTCTTCCATTTAGCATTGTGACTTTTGCGTGCAGCCGGAAATTGGAGTGTGAAGCTGTCCTTGTATTAGTAAGAATGACTTCTTTCTGTGATTTCTATTGGGGTTGTCAGTATTTGACAGCCAGGATAGAGCTGCATGCTGTACTTGTAGTTTATTCTGTATTATCTCTAATTCCTATTGGAAATCATAATAAGATTCATACATCAATAATGTCATCTGCACAGCACTTATCTTTTCAATTAATGTCTCTGAATCTGCAACTATTATTGAACATGAGGTAGGACACTTCATAAATTTGTTAGAACCTAAACTAGTGGAAAGCGTTTACAAGTTTTTTACTGTACATAGGTATAAAATGGCATATATTCATGAACTTAACAAAATGCATACTGTAGATTGATTAGGATAGGCAAAGGGGAAAGGGGAGCCATAGGGAAGGGCAGAGGGCATGTTGAGGGGGGTGGAGATTGGATCAGGAGATTTGGTATACCTCCCTGAAGAGGTGCATTTTTAAAGCATGTCTGAAGTTCTGTGCATCGGGAATTCTGCAGATGTTTTGGGGTAGGGCATTCCAGAGGACTGCTGCTGCTGTAGAGAGGTCCTAGAGTCGAGTATGTGAGGATTGAATTAGAGGGGCGTTAAATCTCATTGTGTTTGCTGATTGGAGTGTGCAGGCTGGGTGGTGCACAGACAGGAGGGAGGCGATGTACGGTGGCATGACGCCATAGAGCTTTGTGGGTGAAGGTGATGAGTTTGAATTTAGTTCTGTAATTGATCGGCAGCCAGTGCAGAGACTGGCATAGTGCAGAGGCGCTTGAGAAGCGGCTGGATAGGAAAATTAGTCTAGCTGCTGCATTTAGCATGGATTGCAGAAGGGAGAGTCTGGTGCGGAGAAGGCCAGGGAGTTACAGTAATCGAGTCGGGAATCAATGAGGGCAACAACAAGTGTCTTTAGTATGTCTGTAGTGAGAAATGGACGGATTTTAGCAATATTTATGAGGTGCAGGTTGCATGTTCGGGCAGGGATTGGATGTGGGGGGTGAAGTAGAGGTCGGGATCCAGTGTGACCCCCAAGACAGCGGACATGCTGTTTGTAGGTTATTGTGATGTCAGATACGGGAATGGAGATGTTGGGGGGAGATCAGTTGGAAGGCAGAAAGATGAGAGGTTGAGTTTGAGAAAAAGGGAGGACATAGAGACAGCGGACACTCTGTGATATTTTGGAGGAATAGTTCAAAGATGTCGTGGGAAGAGATGTATTAGTGAGTGTCACTGGCGTAGAGGAAGTGGAGAGGAGGTAGAGCCAGTGAAAGAGATGCTGAAAAAGCTATCAGAGTGATAGGCGGAGAACCATGAAAGAGCAGTGTCCTTTAGGCTGATGGAGCGAAGCATATTGAGGGGGAGTTTGTGGTCAACAGTGTCAAACACAGCAGAGAGGCCAAGGAGGAATAGTAGGGAGTAGTCACCCCTCGACTTTGCTGTCATCAAGTCATTTGGCACTTTTGAGAAAGCAGTTTTGGTTGAGTGTATAGGGAGGAAGCGAGACTGGAGGGGGTTGAGGAGACAGTTATCAGAGAGAAAGCGTGTTAGGCAGGAATAAATCAGGCATTCTAGTAGTTTGGAGATGAAGGGGAAGTTTGAGATGGGTCGGTAATTGGCAGTGTCGGTCGGGTCAAGGGTCAGTTTTTATAGCAAAGGGGAAATGATGAAGTGTTTGAATGAGGAGGGGAAAATACCAGAGATCAGGGAAATGTTGAAGATGGTGCTGAGGTGGGTAATGACAGCCCGAGTAAGTGGCCGCAAGAGGTGAGAGGGAAAAGGGTCGCTAGTGCAGGTGCTGGGGCAAGCAGTGGAAAATAGTCTGGAGACTTCTTCCTCTGTCATTGGTTCTAGTATAGATAGTGACTGAGTGATGGAGGTAGTGCTGAAGAGATCAGGATCAGGGCTAGCCATGTCATTTTTGAAGATTTCTTTTTGGATGTTTTCTTTGAAAAGAGCGGCTAGCCCTCCAGCACTGAGATCTCTCATGGGGTCCGATTCCTTAGGGTTGAGGAGAGCGTGGAATGAATCAAAAAGTTATTTGGGGTTGTGGGATAGTGAGAAGATGCGGTAGGTAAAAAAAGTTTGTTTGGCATTATGGAGGGTGAGGTAGTAGGTTTAAGCATAAATTTGAGGTGCAGGAAGTCTGCAGGCTGCTTTGATTTTCGCCACAGCCCTTCAGCACACTAAGAGCACCACCAAATAAGGCACGTTTGGGGCATAAGCCAAGGTTGCCGTGATTTGCGGTGGATGGCTCGGGTTATGGGGGGTGCCGCTTCATACAGGGTGCATCTGAGCATGGTGGTGTAACCCTCTGCTCAATTCAGGATCACTAAATCATCCCAGAGAGGTGTTAGTCCAGTCTCTGTTTGAAGACTTGCATTGAAGGAAAACTCACCACCTCCCATGGCAACTTTTTCCACTTTGCATCTCCTCCCTTTCAGTTTCATACCATTGCATCTAGTCTTCCTTGTGCAAATGAGAATAGGGCTGATCCCTCTGCACTGTGACAGCCCTTCAGATATTTGTAGACAGCTATTAAGTCTCCTCTCAGCCTTTTGTGCAAGCTAAATACTCCCAGATCCTTTAACTGTTCCTCAGAGGACATGGTTTGCAGATCACTCACCATTAGAGATGAGCGAACGTACTCGTCCGAGCTTGATACTCGTTCGAGTATTAGCGTGTTCGAGATGCTCATTACTCGAGACGAGTACCACGCGATGTTCGAGTTACTTTCACTTTCATCTCTGAGACGTTAGCGCGCTTTTCTGGCCAATAGAAAGACAGGGAAGGCATTACAACTTCCCCCTGTGACGTTCAAGCCCTCTACCACCCCCTTGCAGTGAGTGGCTGGCGAGATCAGGTGTCACCCGAGTATATAAATCAGCCCCTCCCGCGGCTCGCCACAGATGCATTCTGACATAGTTCAGGAAAAGTGCTGCTGGTGTCGGAGCTGCTATAGGGAGAGCGTTAGGAGTTATTTTAGGCTTCAAGAACCCCAACGGTCCTTCTTAGGGCCACAACTAACCGTGTGCAGTAGTGTGGAGGCTGCTTTTTGCAGTGTTGCACTTTTTTTTTTTTTTTGTATATCAGCCGTGCAGAGCATTGCGTCCTGCAGTAATTTTACATTGTCCAGGGCCAGTAGTGGTGAGGCAGGGACAGAAGACATATTTAGTGTATATAGGCAGTGGGCCTTTTCAAAAACATTTGGGGAAAAAAATCTATTTGGGCTGCCTGTGACCGTCCTCAGTGTACTGGGTCTCTGCTGGGGGTAGTTGTCCTAATTCATACGCAGCCAGCTAAGTGTTACAGCAGGCTTGCACAAAATTCTTTCCTGCCTCTGTGTTGCCTCTTGCATCACCGCTGTATTCCTGTCCACAAGTGTACTGAGTCTCTGCTGGGGGTAGTTGTCCTAATTCATATGCAGCCAGCTAAGAGTTACAGCAGGCTTGTGCAAAATTCTTTCCTGCCTCTGTGTTGCCTCTTACATCACCGCTGTATTCCTGTCCACAAGTGTACTGGGTCTCTGCTGGGGGTAGTTGTCCTAATTCATACGCAGCCAGCTAAGAGTTACAGCAGGCTTGCGCAAAATTCTTTCCTGCCTCTGTGTTGCCTCTTACATCACCGCTGTATTCCTGTCCACAAGTGTACTGGGTCTCTGCTGGGGGTAGTTGTCCTAATTCATACGCAGCCAGCTAAGAGTTACAGCAGGCTTGCGCAAAATTCTTTCCTGCCTCTGTGTTGCCTCTTACATCACCGCTGTATTCCTGTCCACAAGTGTACTGGGTCTCTGCTGGGGGTAGTTGTCCTAATTCATACGCAGCCAGCTAAGTGTTACAGCAGGCTTGCGCAAAATTCTTTCCTGCCTCTGTGTTGCCTCTTACATCACCGCTGTATTCCTGTCCACAAGTGTACTGGGTCTCTGCTAGGGGTAGTTGTCCTAATTCATACGCAGCCAGCTAAGTGTTACAGCAGGCTTGCGCAAAATTCTTTCCTGCTCTGCTGTGCGTTCCATAAGCGAAGTCAGCCTCCAACCACAGGCCAATAAGCGGCACATTTAATTACAGCGTTCTGTTTCTGCACTACTGGTAATACAGCATGCTGAGGGGTAGGGGTAGGCCTAGAGGACGTGGACGCGGGCGAGGACGCGGAGGCCCAAGTCAGGGTGTGGACACAGGCCGAGCCAGTGCGGTGGCCAGGGGTAGAGGCAGGGCCAGACCGAATAATCCACCAACTGTTTCCCAAAGCGCCCCCGCGCCATGCCACCCTGCAGAGGCCAAGGTGCTCTAAGGTGTGGCAGTTTTTCACAGACGCCTGACGACCGACGAACAGTGGTGTGCAACCTTTGTCGCGCCAAGATCAGCTGGGGAGCCACCACCACCAGCATGCGCAGGCATATGATGGCCAAGCACCCCACAAGGTGGGACGAAGGCCATTCACCGCCTCCGGTTTGCACCGCTGCCTCTCCCCCTGTGCCCCAACCTGCCACTGAGATCCAACCCCCCTCTGAGGACACAGGCACGAGTGCCTACCGGCCTGCACCCACACCCTCACCTCCGCTGTCCTCAGCCCCATCCAGCAATGTCTCTCAGCACTGCGTCCAGACGTCCCTAGCGCAACTCTTTGAGCGCAAGCGCAAGTACGCCGCCACGCACCCGCACGCTCAAGCGTTAAACGTGCACATAGCCAAATTGATCAGCCTGGAGATGCTGCCGTATAGGCTTGTGGAAAGGCGGCGGCCCCGCGCTACTCGGTTCCCAGTCGCCACTACTTTTCCCGATGTGCCGTCCCAGCCCTGCACGACCACGTCTCCCGCAACATTGTACGCGCCCTCACCAACGTGGTTACTGCCAAGGTCCACTTAACAACGGACACGTGGACAAGCACAGGGCGGGCAGGGCCACTATATCTCCCTGACGGCACATTGGGTGAATTTAGTGGAGGCTGGGACAGAGTCAGAGGCTGGGACCGCTCACGTCCTACCCACCCCCAGAATTGCGGGCCCCAGCTCGGTGCGGGTATCTGCGGCGGTGTATGCTTCCTCCACTAAACCACCCTCCTCCTCCTCCTCCAACGCAACCTCTGTCTCGCAATCAAGATGTGTCAGCAGCAGCACGTCGCCAGCAGTCGGTGTCGCGCGGTGTGGCAGCACAGCGGTGGGCAAGCGTCAGCAGGCCGTGCTGAAACTACTCAGCTTAGGAGAGAAGAGGCACACGGCCCACGAACTGCTGCAGGGTCTGACAGAGCAGACCGACCGCTGGCTTTCGCCGCTGAGCCTCCAACTGGGCATGGTCGTGTGTGACAACGGCCGTAACCTGGTGGCGGCTCTGCAGCTCGGCAGCCTCACGCACGTGCCATGCCTGGCCCATGTCTTTAATTTGGTGGTTCAGCGCTTTCTGAAAAGCTACCCACACTTGTCATACCTGCTCGGAAAGGTGCGCCGGGTCAGCGCACATTTCCGCAAGTCCAAGACGGACGCTGCCACCCTGCGGACCCTGCAACATCGGTTTAATCTGCCAGTGCACCGAATGCTGTGTGACGTGCCCACACAGTGGAACTCCACATGTTGGCCAGACTCTATGAGCAGTGTAGAGCTATAGTGGAATACAAACTCCAACATGGGCGGCGTAGTGGGAGTCAACCTCCTCAATTCTTTACAGAAGAGTGGGCCTGGTTGGCAGCCATCTGCCAGGTCCTTGGAAACTTTGAGGAGTCTACCCAGATGGTGAGCGGAGATACTGCAATCATTAGCGTCACCATTCCTCTGCTATGCCTCTTGAGAAGTTCCCTGCAAAGCATAAAGGCAGATGCTTTGCGCTTGGAAACGGAGGCGGGGGAAGACAGTATGTCGCTGGATAGTCAGAGCACCCTCATGTCTATATCTCAACGCGTTGAGGAGGAGGGGGAGGAGCATGAGGAGGAGGGGGAAGAGACAGCTTGGCCCACTGCTGAGGGTACCCATGCTGCTTGCCTGTCATCCTTTCAGCGTGTATGGCCGGAGGAGGAGGAGGAGGAGGATCCTGAAAGTGATCTTCCTAGTGAGGACAGCCATGTGTTGCGTACAGGTACCCTGCCACACATGGCTGACTTCATGTTAGGATGCCTTTCTCGTGACCCTCGCGTTACACGCATTCTGGCCACTACGGATTACTGGGTGTACACACTGCTCGACCCACGGTATAAGGAGAACCTTTCCACTCTCATACCCGAAGAGGAAAGCGGTTCGAGAGTGATGCTATACCACAGGACCCTAGCGGACAAACTGATGGTAACATTCCCATCCGACAGCGCTAGTGGCAGAAGGTGCAGTTCCGAGGGCCAGGTAGCAGGGGAGGCGCAGAGATCAGGCAGCATGTACAGCGCAGGCAGGGGAACATTCTCCAAGGCCTTTGCCAGCTTTATGGCTCCCCAGCAAGACTCTCACCGCTCCCCAGTCAAGGCTGAGATGGCGGGAGCACTGTAAAAGGATGGTAAGGGAGTAAGTAGCCGATCGCACGACCGGCCTCGGTGACACCTCTGCCCCCTACAACTACTGGGTGTCGAAGCTGGACACGTGGCCTGAACTCGCGCTGTATGCCCTGGAGGTGCTTGCTTGTCCTGCGGCTAGCGTCTTGTCAGAGAGGGTGTTTAGTGTGGCTGGGGGAATCATCACGGATAAGCGTACCCGCCTGTCAACCGACAGTGCCGACAGGCTTACACTCATCAAGATGAACAAAGCCTGGATTTCCCCAGACTTCTCTTCTCCACCAGCGGACAGCAGCGATACCTAAGCAATACGTAGGCTGCACCCGCGGATGGAAGCATCGTTCTCTATCACCATCAAAAATGGGGACCTTTTTGCTTCATCAATCTGTGTATTGTATTCATCCTCCTGCTCCTCCTCCTGAAGCCTCACGTAATCACGCCGAACGGGCAATTTTTCTTAGGCCCACAAGGCTCAGTCATATCATTTTTGTAAACAATTTTTATACGTTTCAATGCTCATTAAAGTGTTGAAACTTTCACCTGAACCAATTTTTATTTTAATTGGGCTGCCTCCAGGCCTAGTTACCAATTAAGCCACATTAACCAAAGCGATTAATGGGTTTCACCTGCCCTCTTGGTTGGGCATGGGCAATTTTTCTGAGGTACATTAGTACTGTTGGTACACCAATTTTTTCGGGCCCTCGCCTACAGTGTAATCCAATTAATTTTTTCCCCACCTGCATTAAAGCTGACGTTACATCAGCTGTGATGGGCACTGCAATGGGATATATTTATGTATCGCCGGTGGCTTCCTGGCACCCACCCATGCTGTGGGTCCACAGGGAGTTGTAACTGCATGTGTCCACTTCTAAAGAACCCCAGTCTGACTGGGGCATGCAGTGTGGGCCGAAGCCCACCTGCATTTAATCGGACGCTAGCTCTGCTGTCCAGGGCACTGCAATGGGATACATTTATGTACAGCCGGTGGGTTCCAGGGAGCCACCCATGCTGTGGGTGCACACGGAATTCCCATTGCGGAGTTGTACCTGCCTGTGACTATTTATAAAAAACCGCGGTCTGACTGGGGCATGCAGACACCTTGACAGAATGAATAGTGTGTGGCACATAGGTTCCCCATTGCTATGCCCACGTCTGCAGCTCCTGATGGCGGTGGCACAGGATTATATTTCTCATTGCTTCTGTACAGCATTGTGGGCTATCGCCCCGCCCCTTTTAAAGAGGGTCGCTGCCTAGCCGTGCCAACCCTCTGCAGTGTGTGCCAGCGGTTCCTCCTCATGGCAGACACACTTATAAATAGACATGAGGGTGGTGTGGCATGAGTGCAGCTGAAGGCTGCGCAGGGACACTTTGGTGTGCGCTGTGGACACTGCGTCGTGCCGGGGGGGGGGGGGTTGGGCAGCATGTTACCCAGGAGAAGTGGCAGCGGAGTGTCATGCAGGCAGTGATTGTGCTTTGTTGGAGGTAGTGTGGTGCTTAGCTAAGGTATGCATTGCTAATGAGGGCTTTTCAGAAGTAAAAGTTGATGGGAGGGGGGGGGCACTCTTGCTGCTATTGTGGCTTAATAGTGGGACCTGGGAACTTGAGATGCAGCCCAACATGTAGCCCCTCGCCTGCCCTATCCGTTGCTGTGTCGTTCCCATCACTTTCTTGAATTGCCCAGATTTTCACAAATGAAGACCTTAGCGAGCATCGGCGATATACAAAAATGCTCGGGTCGCCCATTGACTTCAATGGGGTTCGTTACTCGAAACGAACCCTCGAGCATCGCGATAATTTCGTCCCGAGTAACGAGCACCCGAGCATTTTGGTGCTCGCTCATCTCTACTCACCATCCTGGTAGCTCTGCTGTTTTAAATTGGGGTGCCCAGAACTGGACACAGTATTCCAGATGACATCTGACTCAGGATGAGTAGAGGAGGATAATTACCTCAGGTGATCTAGACTCTATGCTTCTCCTAATACATCCCAGAATTATGTTTCACATGTGCTGTTCCTCCCATTCTGTATGTGCTTTTTTTTCATTTTTCTTGCACAGATGTAGGACGTTGCATTTTTGCTTGTTAAATACCATTCTTTTAGTCGCCACCCACTGTTCAAGTTTGTCCAGGTCTTTTTGAATTCTCCCTCTCTCCCTCTCTCCCTCTCTCCCTCCCCTAGTGTTAGCTATCCCTCCTAGCTTTGATCAGTTTCCCCTCAATTCCCTCTCCTAGGTTATTTCTAAAACTGTTAAAGAACACTGGGCCTAGGGCAGAGCCCTATGGTACCCCACTTGAGACATTCTTCCACTTGGATGTGTAGTCATTAGAGATGAGCAAGCACCAAAATGCTCAGGTGCTCGTTACTCGGGACGAAATTATTGCGATGCTCGAGGGTTCGTTTCAAGTAACGAACCCCATTGAAGTCAATTGGCGACTCGAGCATTTTTGTATGGGACCTATGCTCCGCTAAGATTTTCATTTGTGAAAATCTGGGCAATTCAAGAAAGTGATGGGAACGACACAGCAACGGATAGGGCAGGCGAGGGGCTACATGTTGGACTGCATCTCAAGGTCCCACTATTAAGCCACAATAGCGGCAAGAGTGGGCCCCCCCCCCTCCCAACAACTTTTACTTCTGAAAAACCCTCATTAGCAATGCATACCTTAGCTAAGCACCACACTACCTCCAACAAAGCACAATCACTGCCTGCATGACACTCCACTGCCACTTCTCCTGGGTTACATGCTGCCCAACCCCCCCCCGCACGACGCAGTGTCCACAGCACACACCAAATTGTCCCTGCGCAGCCTTCAGCTGCCCTCATGCCACACGCTGCCCTCATGCCATGTAATTATCCTCCTCTACTCATCCTGAGTCAGATGTCATCTGGAATACTGTGTCCAGTTCTGGGCACCCCAATTTAAAACAGAAGAGCTACCAGGATGGTGAGTAGAGATGAGCGAGCACCAAAATGCTCGGGTGCTCGTTACTCCGGACGAAATTATCGCGATGCTCGAGGGTTCGTTTCAAGTAACGAACCCCATTGAAGTCAATGGGCGACTCGAGCATTTTTGTATGGGACCTATGCTCCGCTAAGGTTTTCATTTGTGAAAATCTGGGCAATTCAAGAAAGTGATGGGAACGACACAGCAACGGATAGGGCAGGCGAGGGGCTACATGTTGGGCAGCCCTCATGCCACACCACCCTCATGTCTATTTATAAGTGCGTCTGCCATGAGGAGCAACCGCAGGCACACACTGCAGAGGGTTGGCACAGCTAGGCAGCGACCCTCTTTAAAAGGAGTGGGGCGATAGCCCACAATGCTGTACAGAAGCAATGAGAAATATAATCCTGTGCCACCGCCATCAGGAGCTGCACACGTGGGCATAGCAATGGGGAACCTATGTGCCACACACTATTCATTCTGTCAAGGTGTCTGCATGCCCCAGTCAGACCGCGGTTTTTTATAAATAGTCACAGGCAGGTACAACTCCGCAATGGGAATTCCGTGTGCACCCACAGCATGGGTGGCTCCCTGGAACCCACCGGCTGTACATAAATGTATCCCATTGCAGTGCCCATCACAGCTGAGGTAACGTCCAATTAAATGCAGGTGGGCTTCGGCCCACACTGCATGCCCCAGTCAGACTGGGGTTCTTTAGAAGTGGACACATGCAGTTACAACTCCCTGTGGACCCACAGCATGGGTGGGTGCCAGGAAGCCACCGGCGGTACATAAATATATCCCATTGCATTGCCCATCACAGCTGAGGTAATGTCATGTTAAATGCAGGTGGGCTTCGGCCCACACTGCATGCCCCAGTCAGACTGGGGTTCTTTAGAAGTAGACACATGCAGTTACAACTCCCTGTGGACCCACAGCATGGGTGGCTCCCTGGAACCCACCGGCGGTACATAAATATATCCCATTGCAGTGCCCAGCACAGCTGATGTAACGTCAGCTTTAATGCAGGTGGGCAAAAAATTAATTGGATTACACTGTAGGCGAGGGCCCCAAAAAATTGGTGTACCAACAGTACTAATGTACGTCAGAAAAATTGCCCATGCCCAACCAAGAGGGCAGGTGAAACCCATTAATCGCTTTGGTTAATGTTGCTTAATTTGTAACTAGGCCTGGAGGCAGCCCAGTTAAAATAAAAAATTGGTTCAGGTGAAAGTTTCAACGCTTTAATGAGCATTGAAACGTATAAAAATTGTTTACAAAAATGATATGACTGAGCCTTGTGGGCCTAAGAAAAATTGCCCGTTCGGCGTGATTACGTCAGGCTTCAGGAGGAGGAGCAGGAGGAGGAGGATGAATATTATACACAGATTGATGAAGCTAAAAGGTCCACGTCTTTGATGGTGATAGAGAACAATGCTTCCATCCGCGGGTGCAGCCTATGTATTGTTTAGGTATCGCTGCTGTCCACTGGTGGAGAAGAGAAGTCTGGGGAAATCCAGGCTTTGTTCATCTTGATGAGTGTAAGCCTGTCGGCACTGTCGGTTGACAGGCGGGTACGCTTATCTGTGATGATTCCCCCAGCCGCACTAAACACCCTCTCTGACAAGACGCTAGCCGCAGGACAAGCAAGCACCTCCAGGGCATACAGCGCGAGTTCAGGCCACGTGTCCAGCTTCGACACCCAGTAGTTGTAGGGGGCAGAGGCGTCACGGAGGACGGTCGTGTGATCGGCTACGTACTCCCTCACCATCCTTTTACAGTGCTCCCGCCGACTCAGCCTTGACTGGGGAGCGGTGACACAGTCTTGCTGGGGAGCCAGAAAGCTGTCAAAGGCCTTAGAGAGTGTTCACCTGCCTGTGCTGTACATGCTGCCTGATCTCTGCGCCTCCCCTGCTACCTGGCTCTCGGAACTGCGCCTTCGGCCACTAGCACTGTCGGATGGGAATTTTACCATCAGTTTGTCCGCCAGGGTCCTGTGGTATAGCATCACTCTCGAACCCCTTTCCTCTTTGGGTATGAGAGTGGAAAGGTTCTCCTTATACCGTGGGTCGAGCAGTGTGTACACCCAGTAATCCGTAGTGGCCAGAATGCGTGTAACGCGAGGGTCACGAGAAAGGCATCCTAACATGAAGTCAGCCATGTGTGGCAGGGTACCTGTACGCAACACATGGCTGTCCTCACTAGGAAGATCACTTTCAGGATCCTCCTCCTCCTCCTCCTCAGGCCATACACGCTGAAAGGATGACAGGCAAGCAGCATGGGTACCCTCAGCAGTGAGCCAAGCTGTCTCTTCCCCCTCCTCCTCATCCTCCTCAACGCGCTGAGATATAGACAGGAGGGTGCTCTGACTATCCAGCGACATACTGTCTTACCCCGCCTCTGTTTCCGAGCGCAAAGCGTCTGCCTTTATGCTTTGCAGGGAACTTCTCAAGAGGCATAGCAGAGGAATGGTGATGCTAATGATTGCAGCATCCCCGCTCACCATCTGGGTAGACTCCTCAAAGTTTCCAAGGACCTGGCAGATGTCTGCCAACCAGGCCCACTCTTCTGTAAAGAATTGAGGAGGCTGACTCCCACTGCGCCGCCCATATTGGAGTTGGTATTCCACTATAGCTCTACGCTGCTCATAGAGCCTGGCCAACATGTAGAGCGTAGAGTTCCACCGTGTGGGCACGTCGCACAGCAGTCGGTGCACTGGCAGATTAAACCGATGTTGCAGGGTGCGCAGGGTGGCAGCGTCCGTGTGGGACTTGCGGAAATGTGCGCAGAGCCGGCACACCTTTCCGAGCAGGTCTGACAAGCGTGGGTAGCTTTTCAGAAAGCGCTGAACCACCAAATTAAAGACGTGGGCCAGTCATGGCACGTGCGTGAGTCTGCCGAGCTGCAGAGCCGCCACCAGGTTACGGCCGTTGTCACACACGACCATGCCCGGTTGGAGGCTCAGCGGCGCAAGCCAGCGGTCGGTCTGCTCTGTCAGACACTGCAGCAGTTCGTGGGCCGTGTGCCTCTTCTCTCGTAAGCTGAGTAGTTTCAGCACGGCCTGCTGACGCTTGCCCACCGCTGTGCTGCCACGCCGCGCGACACCGACTGCTGGCGACGTACTGCTGCTGACACATCTTGATTGCGAGACAGAGGTTGCGTAGGAGGGGGAGGTGGAGGGTGGTTTAGTGGAGGAAGCATACACCGCCGCAGATACCACCACCGAGCTGGGGCCCGCAATTCTGGGGGTGGGTAAGACGTGAGCGGTCCCAGCCTCCACTAAATTCACCCAATGTGCCGTCAGAGAGATATAGTGGCCCTGCCCGCCTGTGCTTGTCCACGTGTCCGTTGTTAAGTTGACCTTGGCAGTAACCGCGTTGGTGAGGGCATGTACAATGTTGCGGGAGACATGGTCGTGCAGGGCTGGGATGGCACATCGGGAAAAGTAGTGGCGACTGGGAATCGAGTAGCGCCGGCCGCCGCCGCCATCATACCTTTGAAAGCCTCCGTTTCCACAACCCTATATGGCAGCATCTCCAGGCTGATAAATTTGGCTATATGCACGTTTAACGCTTGAGCGTGCGGGCGCGTGGCGGCGTACTTGCGCTTGCGCTCCAACACTTGCGCTAGCGACGGCTGGACGGTGCGCTGAGAGACATTGGTGGATGGGGCCGAGCACAGCGGAGGTGAGGGTGTGGGTGCAGGCCAGGAGACGGTAGTGCCTGTGTCCTGAGAGGGGGGTTGGATCTCAGTGGCAGGTTGGGGCACAGGGGGAGAGGCAGCGGTGCAAACCGGAGGCGGCGAACGGCCTTCGTCCCACCTTGTGGGGTGCTTGGCCATCATATGTCTGCGCATGCTGGTGGTGGTGAGGCTGGTGGTGGTGGCTCCCCGGCTCATCTTGGCGCGACAAAGGTTGCACACCACTGTTCGTCGGTCGTCTGCACTCTCAGTGAAAAACTGCCAGACCTTTGAGCACCTCGGCCTCTGCAGGGTGGCATGGTGCGAGGGGGCGCTTTGGGAAACAGTTGGTGGATTATTCGGTCTGGCCCTGCCTCTACCCCTGGCCACCGCCCTGCCTCTACCCCTGGCCACCGCACTGCCTCTTCCAACGTGCCCTGCTGCTGCACTTGCCTCCCCCTCTGAAGACCTGTCCTCAGTAGGCGTAGCAAACCAGGTGGGGTCAGTCACCTCATCGTCCTGCTGCTCCCCCTCCGAATCCTCTGTGCGCTCCTCCCTCGTACTTACTCCAATTACTACTACCTGAGTGATAGACAACTGTGTCTCATCATCATCGTCCTTCTCACCCACTGAAAGCTCTTGAGACAGTTGCCGGAAGTCCCCAGCCTCATCCCCCGGACCCCGGGAACTTTCCAAAGGTTGGGCATCAGTCACGACAAACTCCTCCGGTGGGAGAGGAACCATTGCTGGCCATTCTGGGTAGGGGCCCGGTAACAGTTCCTGGGAGTCTGCCTGCTCCTCAGAATGTGTCATTGTAATGGAGTGAGGAGGCTGGGAGGAAGGAGGAGCAGCAGCCAGAGGATTCAGAGTTGCAGCAGTGGACAGCGCAGAACTCTGGGTGGTCGATAGATTGCTGGATACACTTTCTGCCATCCACGACAGGACCTGCTCACACTGCTCATTTTCTAATAAAGGTCTACTGCGTGGACCCATTAATTGTGAGATGAATGTGGGGACGCCAGAAACGTGCCTCTCTCCTAATCCCGCAGCAGTCGGCTGCGATACACCTGGATCAGGAGCTCGGCCTGTGCCCACACCCTGACTTGGGCCTCCGCGTCCTCGCCCGCGTCCACGTCCTCTAGGCCTACCCCTACCCCTCAGCATGCTGTATTACCAGTAGTGCAGAAACAGAACGCTGTAATTAAATGTGCCGCTTATTGGCCTGTGGTTGGAGGCTGACTTCCCTTACGGAACGCACAGCAGAGCCAGGAAACAATTTTGCGCATGCCTGTAGTGAGACGTAGGTGCGTATAACTGAGCTAGTGGAATTCACAGCGCAGAAGCAGTCAAGTGGCCAAAGGCCAGTAGTAGGCCTTAAGTATTTTGCTTCTATTTTTTTAAAATGCTGAGCTGATACAGCAGACAGATACTGTAGGCAGCGTATAATATTATGTATACTGTTTCCCTCTGGCGGGATGACGGCGATCATGTAACAGACAGCAGATCCAGGAAACAATTTTGCGCAAGCCTGCTGTAACGCTTAGCTGCGTATTAATTAGGACTACAACCCCCAGCAGATAGTATACATAATATTATACGCTGCCAACAGTATCTGTTTCCCTCTGGCGGGATGACAGCGTTGATGTAACAGAGACAGCAAATCCAGGAAACAATTTTGCGCAAGCCTGCTGTAACGCTTAGCTGCGTATTAATTAGGACTACAACCCCCAGCAGATAGATACTGTAGGCAGCGTATAATATTATGTATACTGTTTCCCTCTGGCGGGATGACAGCGCTGATGTAACAAAGACAGCAGATCCAGGAAACAATTTTTTCGCAAGCCTGCTGTAACGCTTAGCTGCGTATCATTTAGGACTACAACCCCCAGCAGATAGATACTGTAGGCAGCGTATAATATTATGTATACTGTTTCCCTCTGGAGGGATGACGGCGATCAATTTTTTGGAAAAAGCCCACTGCGTATATAGCCTGAATATCTCTTTCCCTGCCTCACCAGTACTGCCCCTATACTCTGTACAATGACTGCAGACTGCGAACGCAATGCTCTGCATGGCCGATATACAAAAAAAAAAAATTGTGCAACACTGCTAAAAGCAGCCTCAACAGTACTGCACACGGTCAGATGTGGCCCTAAAAAGGACCGTTGGGGTTCTTGAAGCCTAAAATAACTCCTAACGCTCTCCCTATAGCAGCAGCACTTTCCCTGAGCTATGTCAGAATGCATCTGTGGCGAGCCGCGGGAGAGGCCGATTTATATACTCGGGTGACACCTGATCTCGCCAGCCACTCACTGCAGGGGGGTGGTATAGGGCTTGAACGTCGCAGGGGGAAGTTGTAATGCCTTCCCTGTCTTTCTATTGGCCAGAAAAGCGCGCTAACGTCTCAGAGATGAAAGTGAAAGTAACTCGAACATCGCGTGGTACTCGTCACGAGTAACGAGCATCTCGAACACGCTAATACTCGAACGAGTATCAAGCTCGGACAAGTACGTTCGCTCATCTCTAGTAGTCATTTATGATCACTCTTTGAGTACGATCACTCAGCCAGTTGTAAATGCACCTAACAGTTGCCTTGTCAATCTCCTATTTGTTCCTTTTTTTTAATAAGGATGGTATGAGATACTTTGTCAAATGCTTTACTAAAGTCAAGATACGCATACTGTATCTAATGCATTTCCCTCATCAACCCAGTCAGTTATTCTGCCATATAGGGAAATTAGATTCATCTGGCATGACTTGTTGGTTACAAATCCATGTTGGATCTGGTTAATTACTCCATTCTAATCCAAGTACTTGCATACATGCTGTTTAATAATTTGTTCAAAGATCTTTTCCAGTATAGAAGTCAGGCTCACAGGCCTGTAGTTTCCTGGATCCACCTTCTTCCCTTTTTTTGGTAGAAAGAGACAACATTTGCCCTTTTCCAATCTTCTGGGACTTCTCCTGTGCTACAGAAATTTTAAAAGATTATGGCGAGTGGTTCAGCAATTACCTCTGCTGCTTCCTTCAGTATCCTAGGATATAATTCATCTTAACCTAGAAACTTGAATTCATACAAATTAGCTAAGTGTTCCCTCGCCATCTCTGTTTATAGATAGCCCGCATTCTTCTATTCCTTCAATAGCACAAGGAAGATTATCTGATGTTACATTTACTTTTTGAGAGAAAGCAGATAAAAAATAGTAATTTAACAGTTTGGCCTTCTCAACATCATTTTAAACCAAATCACCATTTTCATCCTGTAAACATCCTATAGCACCTTTGACTTTTCTTTTGTATTTGACATACCCCAAAATCCTTTTTTATTGCTTTTGGCATCTCTAGCAACCCTCAAGTTATTCATAGTTTTAGCTTTTCTGACACTTGCTCTACAGTTTCTGCAGACCACATTATATTCTTCTTTAGATATTCCCCCCTCTTTCCATTTGATAACCATATTTTTCTTCCTTTTTAACATATGTGCAGGTTCTGTGTTCATCCATTCTGGTCTCTTTGAAGGCTTCCCATTCTTCCTTCTTTTAGGGATTGTTAACGATTGTGCTTTTGAGAATCTTATTTAGCAATATTTCCCAACCTTCTTGGATATTTCTGTCCTTAAGAACATTCAGCCATTGGATCCTTCCTACCCCTTTCTAAGTTTATTCAAATCTGCCTTTCTGAAATCCAACCTTGAGGTCTGAGTTTTCTCAGGTCTTCCTTCCCTTGGAACACCAACTGGACAGAGCATTGCATACTGCAGACTGGACTGACGGACAGACATAACATATGAACACCACTCAACATGACATGCATGCCACCGTAGCTGTATGGAGCCACCTCACCCACCGTACAAGGGAAGGAAGATCATGGCCGGCATCACCTAGTCTGCACCATGCACCAGAAAATCAGATGATTGGAGGCTGCACCTGCCAAGGGGAGGGAGAAACCTGTGAGTGGCTGTACCGTACCACACACTACCGGGTACTCCACCCTAGAATGCCAGGAGGGGAGGAACAGCAGGTGTCCAAACCATCTGCGGGGAAACTTGCTCCAACAACCGCAAACTGAGCACCAGCAGGAACAAACATAATCCATAGCAACAACATACAACCTTCTCAGAACAGGACTATCCACACCTGATGTCTGGCCACCTGCACAGACACTGAACCTGACACTGTTCACACACAACAACAACATACATGTTGCACAACATAGTCCAACATAATGTAACATACAGCTTACTGCATTTCAACATACTCCATAACAACATACTCAGAACAGGACTATCCACACCTGATGTCTGGCCACCTGCACAGACACTGAACCTGACACTGTTCACACACAACAACAACATACATGTTGCACAACATAGTACAACATAATGTAACATACAGCTTACTGCATTTCAACATACTCCATAACAACATACTCAGAACAGGACTATCCACACCTGATGTCTGGCCACCTGCACAGACACTGGACCTGACACTGTTCACACACAACATACATGTTGAACAACATAACATACCAACACATGCTTATTATGTTACGTTTGTGTGGGCAAACAAACACCAGGCCAACACGGATGTGATCTGAAAACACGGGTTAGGGAAAACTGACTCTCTGCTGCAGGGAAGATGACAAGGCCCTACCTACAAAGCAGCGCGATCGCCTCAATAAAGGTGGCCCCGTGCTCGAACCTCGGCCCTACTTTCCCTGAAAGGGCATCACTCGCAACCAAGTGGAACTGACACATTAAATGCACAAACTCACTTACCACACAACCTCCCATGCTAAAGCAGATGGTAAAGCTGAATATAAAAGAGAGGGATTAGTTCGTTCATTGGCTAATGAGCTTAAGCTGCAAGGCCACGACAAGGCTCCTACGGTAGGTGTCTTGCAGTCCCTATTCTAGCAAGACACTAAACAGGCAGTACAGGACACCAAACACCCAGCAAGCTGCAAGCTGATCAGACACTACTTACACAGCAAGCTGCAAGCTGACCAGACACTACTCATACAGCAGACAAGACTGAGGAAATACAGCTTCCTCATTGCAGAGGGGTTGGGGTATATATATACCCTCAGACCCAGGGGATTGGCTGACCAGAACAACCACACCCAGCCAGCTCAATAAACCCTCACCTGTGCAGATGTGCTCCTGGAACCCTGTAGAACAACACACTCCAGCAGCACAACCTAACACACATCTTTGATTTGTGCACCTGATAGACAGCACACCTCTCATGAGGTTATTTCAGATCTGTAGACACTGGCCTCTGTTCCTCTCAATAGGGAATCTCCCACAACCAGCACTCTACTTTTCTTATTCACAACACTTTTTTTCTCCATCCAAGAGGATTCTGAGTGTTTACCACACTGCTCTTTGTGGGCAAAGTCATTTGATATACCTCTTTGTTGTTCTCCTGTATGAGAGCCTGGTACCGATTCCTGAGGAGTATGGGTGCTTCTTTGGGTCACATGCTTCCATTCCTCTGCTTCTGCAGGTACACTGAACATTTTTTTTCCTTCAATATTCTGAAGCGTTACTTCTGCTTTGTCAGGGAAATCCTCATTTTCCTTAATGAGTTTTAATGTTACTATTCATTCCTGAAGAGTTTTCACTTTTTCCTCCAATAAAGACACAAGCTTACATTTCTGGCAGGTGAAGTTTGATTTTTTTTCTCTGGTAGATCTGTAAACATATAGCATACGTTACAGCTCACCATATGGCTACTCTGCCCTTCCATGTTTATATCCACTTCTGAACTTCTAATAGAAGAATGTTTGTGATGATACTAAGTGTAAAACTTTGCATTGAGTCAAGTGCGCAGTCTGGCGATGTCCTCCGAACACCTAGACCTGGCTAAACCCAGGAATCATCCCGTGCACAGTGACTACTCCCTCTTCCTAGAATGTACCAGGTAACATGCAAAATCTTCCTCAGATCTGAATAAAAATCTGCAGCAGACCAGCTATGTGTGAACATACCCTAAGGTCTCAGTCACCTATGCGCTCCACGCATTAGCAAAATGCACATAACAATGGCTCCATGCACATTGCTTTCAATGGGGCCGATGCTACAGCTGCCGGCCCCATTGAAAGCAATTGGATACAGGCAACCCCCGCAGTGATTTTTGGGGAAGGGCTTGAAATATGTAATTCCCTGAAAATCATCCCTTGCTACTTGAAAAAAAAAATAATAAAAAAGAAAAAAAAAATATATATATAAATACATACTCACCTCTCCACCGCTGTTGGGCTCAGGCGTGTCTTGTCCCTGGCTTCCCCGGCAGTGTTCTGAAGCGCTTTCAGCAAGCAGGGATTTAAAAATCCCCGCCTCCTGAAAGGGCTGTATCTGATTGGCTGAGTGTTCAGCCATTCATTGAATGACAACTGAGTGCTGCGTGACGCGCCAGAGCTGCACAGCAGCAGAGAGGTGAGTAATTATTTTTTTTTATTTTTTACACAAGCTAGGGATGATTTTCAGGGCTTATATTTCAAGCCCTTTCCCGAAAATCGCTGTGAGGGTTGCCTGCAGCTCATCATGTGCTGTTCACCATGTATGTACCAATGTAGCAGATGCTGCCACAGTGTTCAGTGATGAAGGGACTCCCCGCGGGGATATTTTACATGTGGCATGGACCTTGCCACTGCACGGATGTCCTATCTTTTGCAGGTGCAAAGATTTTGTAAAAGATGGACATGTGAACACATCATAGGGGACCAATGGTTCTATCAGTTGCACTTTTTCTGCGCACATAGCCATGCGCAAAAAAACGCTCGTCTGACTTCGCCCTCAGGCAGTGTTCACATGTAGCATATTTGCGGCAGAGTTTCTGTATTGGAAAAAAATCTGCAGCAAATTCACACAAAAAATCATGTCAAAATCTACACCATCCACCATGTGGATTTTGTCACAGATTTCACCCAATCAGTTTAAATCCAATTGAATGGGTGAAATCTGTCACAAATCTGCATCAAAAACCACAACAAACGGTGCAAATTTTGAAGCAGATTTTAGTGCAGATTTGCTTTGGATATTTTTCCACTGTGGAAAACCCACAGCAAATCCACTATGTGTGAACACACGCTAATAGAAGTAATATTCAGACATGCAACCCCTTCCCAACATGTGACATACATGATCACATATCGCAGAGGAGTGCATGGAGCTGGCTCATGAGCTAAAGCTCGCTCCATATTGGTAGAGGCTGTGTCATACCCTCCTGCTATGTAGATAGATCTGATTCTTGATGTTGAACCCCTTAGATGCTGTGGTTCATCGCAAATGTGGCATCTAAGCAGTTAGGTAAAGGAAACTGGCTCGCTCTGCCACCCAATCTCCGCCCTACAGTGACATGATCACAGGGTGAGTAGGTTGTCATTACAGCTCGGGGACACAGGCTTCCATAAAAGGCAGGTCTGGAGGCCAATTAGGCCATGCTAGAGACAGGACTTAAAGTGGTATTCTGATACTTAGAAGAAAAGTGGCTGAGGGCTGGGGAGGGCACAAAATAACAAACTAAAGCATACTCACCAGTCAGATGTCCCTTGGGTCCATTGCAGGTGCTCTAGTCCCAAGAAGTTGCTGCAGCAATCATGTGCTGTTCATCGTGTATGTACCCCTGTAGTAGATGTGATATTTTTTTTTTTTATTATGACTTGCCATTAGACATGCCATAAAACATTGAACAGTACAAGTACCTCCATGGAGAGAAGGCTATGAATGTGTGGGCTAGGTCTACTGAACGTATTGGGAGTTAAGTGACCTTCCTAGTGCTTCCGCTAGGTTAGCTTGCAGAGCTCTGAGAATCCGCAGATAATACATTGTAATATAAAAGCGAAGTTGAGCCAAATAACAAACAACTGTAATGCAATGACCAAATCAACTCTGCTAATGTTCATCTGTAAATGGCACTTTCTAAGTGGTTTCCTCCCTCTACACGAGAATTTGTTTGTATCTTGTTCTCAAGAAAAGTTTCTCAATCTGCTAGTTCTTTCTAAGGAGATTAAATATTCAAAGTGAGTCACTTTCATGTAAAGTGATGTAAAATTAACAGTTGTAAATGTCACATCTATGAGTTTAACTGTAGTCTCACAATAGAAATAGCAAGCAATCTGGAAGCAGTGATTTACTTTAGCTCTATTGGTTACTTTGGGGGTGTTGAATAGAGAGGGCTTTATGGACTAAACTTGGATGTTGGCTGAGGATTTGAATCCTTTGCTTGACCAGAGAATTTTAGTTATGAGTCATTTTTTTTTCATACAAAGACAGGCTCCCAAGAATCCAAGGAGGTCAGTAAATCTAAACACTT
Organism: Eleutherodactylus coqui; assembly: GCF_035609145.1. Lineage (NCBI taxonomy): Eukaryota > Metazoa > Chordata > Amphibia > Anura > Eleutherodactylidae > Eleutherodactylus > Eleutherodactylus coqui. The sequence continues at coordinate 124,048,570 of NC_089838.1, read as the reverse complement.
TGTTTTGGCTAGCAGACGCAAGCCATTTCTAGAAAATAGATTTCCTCCGCTGCCGAAAGACATATCCACAATCTATTTTTACCCAGTGAAAAAATAAAATCAGGGAGGCCTATTGTGATAAAGATCAGGCCGGGTGAGTGAGCGCAAATAAACAGACCACACACTTTCCACAAATTATATCTTAAAAATCCTATTAACCCTATTTGAACTTTATTATGTCTGACCTTTCTTATCTCTACCTTGTACATCCGCTGTCTACCTGCTACATCCCACAGCAATTCTATCACTCCATCACTCATTTTACATTAAAAGAACAGATTTAGATTTTACTAATGCCTTAAACACTCACAATCTATATCTGTTAAGGATTCTTGCTACGCAAAAGGCTAACACCGAATTATTGACCCTTTTCTAGATGGTAATAAAAAGACATTTAAATGTTACTGTTAACCTTTAATCTATTATTCCCATTTATATAGCTGGATCGGCTATGGTATAGCTGATCAACTGTGTTTGGAGTCTTGTACTATACTTCACGCTTGTCAGTAAGTATACTGAAGCTGGTTCCCAAATGATAAGAAATCTTACACCAGTCTTGGTTTCATAACAGTATTGAGCCCCGTAGTGTGCGCGAGTCAAAGTCAAAGCAACATACTAATTCATGTATGTACATAATCATGTAATCAATATTGGACATACATCTCAGGGTCCTGTATGTAATACATGATGTCTAAAGACCCCTTTATATGGGATCGAACAATTTTTTCCTTAATTATTGTCCCATGCGAATATGCCCAAGATAAGCTGACAAATGAGTAAACACTCAATCAACAGTTAGTCAGATCTTTTATGCGAGTGATGCTGTAGGTGGTAGGCAACAGAGATTTCAGGATACATGATGGATGACAGAGATACAAAACTAACAAGGTTTATTGTAAGTAATGAATTGTAAAAGGCTATGTAGTTTAAAGGGGTTTTCCGAGTTGTGCGTTTAAATTAAAATGGCTTTCCCATGCCGTAAATAACTAACAGTAATATGCTCAACTCTCCCTTCTCCCATTGTGTTCTGCACTGCTGCTGTGGGTCTCCCCAGTGATTTCACATTTACAGGCTGCTGCAGCCTGTTTACGGGACGTTGCAGGTGCTGCAGCCAATAGCAGAGCTTAGCACTTGATCGTGGAGCCCTGTAATTGGCTGCAGTATCTGTTACATCCCATAAACCAGGTGGGACTGCAGCCCATCATTATTACCAGGGCCAGCTACAGGTTTATGTGGGCGCTTGGGCAATAGAATCTCAGAAGGCCCTTTGCAGTATTCCACTGTTGTTGTTTTATTATATCAATCACTATATGAGTGTTCACACCTGGCTTTTGTCGAGGCCAACCTCACTTACGATCCAATAGTGATGCAAGCCTCAATGTTCTTAGTGACTCGGTCTGTGATTCAAAAGTGTGAATCGAGCAATCTCTCTTACTATCGCAGTCCGCCTCTCTGTCTGTTGCTCAGATCTAGTCTCTCTTTTTTGTACAGGTGGTGTCACTTGGTGACTCCTGCAGCTCCACTACTTCTGGGGTGCAAACTCTTCCTTTCTGTCACACTGCAACCCCAATGAAAGTGCTGGATCAGTGTTTACAAATGAGCAGGATGCCTGCAGGAGCATAGTGACTGCTCTCTCTCGGGTCTCTGCTGCTACTCCTCCCACAGGCTCCTGTGACTTCTGCAGACTGTCACGCTTGGCCTCATTCCAAATCACGCAGCACCTCAGCACATAATGCAGTCTCTATCTGGTGCCTAGTAAGATTCAGGACTTTGTTGGAGAAAGGAACCTCCTTCTGCAGTGTGTAGTAACTTCCAGGACCTTTCTCTGTACTTTGTAATAAGGTCAGTGCTTCCTCCTTACATGGCATAAAAATGTTCGCCAGCATATCTCCCATATCTAATGCCTTTTAGGGCAAACAGCTGGAATATATTGTTATTCCAATGCATTATAATAAAAATGTAAAAGTGTGAGGAAAATGTAAAATAAACTGTCAAACATTGTGAAAGTGTTAAAACCCATACGTGAAGTTAACATGTAATTAGAGTTCCGAATATATAAACTTATAGCAAAGTTTCTGACTAAGCATACATCCGACTGCAGTCAAATTACTTTTATGTGTTTTGGAGGCACTTGCTTCAGATTTAACATGTGGCCTCTGGTATTACACCATGTCTCTTCTGCACAATACACATGGGACTCTGCTCTTCAGTTATTATCACATATGGGAGATCCATTTCTATAAGACATGTGGAACTATAGTAAGTTGCAACGCTAGCAAAGCTGTAAATAGATACTGTAAATGACCCTATAACCAGTCTCTGCCTTCCTCATGGGACTCAACTGACTAGGTGGGCCAGTCAAAGAGGTCTTTCCAGGAAGATTATCTACAATGGTAGGCCTACTACAGATACATTTGCCACTATAGGTGCATTGTATGAATGCATAATATTCTAGAATCATTATTCTAGAAATGGATCTTTTCAAAGTGGAGTAAATATTTGCATATTAATGATTATATTCTGTTTTTTAACTACATAAAAATCTCTTTGAAATAATGCAAATATACAGATAAACAGGCTATTCCCAGTCTAAGGGGTGTTCCAAGTTAATTTTTCTTAAAAATACAACTGGCTATGCCCCCCAAAAATAAAACCGCCTATACTCACCCCCCAGTCTTGGGTCTCTGCCCCTCCATTCTCCCCGCTGGCATTTGGTTTACAGGCCGCAGTCAGTCTGTTGAAAGGACATTGCAGGCTGCTGCATCCTGCCAGCGGGGAGAATGTGGGGAGATGGGGTGGGTGAATATAAGCTATGTATCTTGAAAAATATAACTTGGGAAACTCCTTTAAATCTATCTCCGTATTACTTTGCATAATTATTTATTTTTGTTTGTTTTTTTCTTTTTTGTTTTGTTCATCTTCAGCAATTGCATTTTCATAATGATGGTTATTATTTTCATACATGTGTATCATCTGTCTTGATCTTTAAAAGTAATGAACAGACCTTAAGTGTAACCAATGGATTAGAGTTTGTCTGGGTGCAGAGCATATTACACAGTTATGATGTGGATAAATCATCACTATGTGACCAAGAAAATGATTTATTTTGTTCACTTAAAATAGCTTCTCTGATCAGATAAATTGGATTTTATCTGCATTCCGTACAAAAGCCCATAGGAAAGCTGTAGGAGCAATTTGTTTCTGTGACAACATAATGTGTACATGAAGCTTATTAACTATATGAACATATTTTCTAATTAAGTTTAAGATGTCTTTTTGTAATGCACTTAATAAGTCAGAAGGAATACTGTTACATAAACAAGGTTAGTGCTACTCACCACTCCAGAACCAACCTAGACTATTGTTTTACCAGTTGTACCATGCTGCCAGACAAGAAGCACCCGCCATTAAAGTCCCTGTAGGGGTGTCATTTGATCCCAGCAGCACATAGAATGACAAAGGAGGACCATGTCAAATTATGTCTTCGCCTTATGGCCACACCCTACTGCAGTGGAAAGCAATGGATAAGGGTCCTTTTACAGAGAACCATTGTTGGGGTCAGATGCGCCTGACTGTCGTCCCAGTGATAATTGCTCCGGTGCCTTCACACAGCTGTGATCATTGCTCAGTAAATGGAGATCATTACTGATGATCTCATCAGGCCTAACTATTTAAACTTTACCAAGTTTCTCACTCACCTCCTGAGTGCCAGTGTTGAATTCTTGAAACTGGTTCTGTCTAATCGCCTGTTCCTATGGGCCCTGACTCAAGGTGCCTTGTTTCCAGTTTGTTCCAAGTGAGCATCCTGAATCACAGCCAGTACTCTCAATCCTGGACCATGAACTCTTTATCAGAAATTCGAACCTGTACTGTATATCTAAACTTTGTCCTGTGAAGCAAACTTGAATCTGCTGTTGTCTTGCAAACTCAGTTCTGCTGTTTCTCTGTTAAAAACTTGGCTCCTATGAGCCCCCACTGCTGTCTGACCTCAGACTGGCTGATTGTCCTCTTGTGTGTTGACCATGTTCCTCTGCCAAACTCCAAGTTCCTGAGCTGTGATGACAATGTTATGTAATGGTCTACGTTCTTGTGCTGTGACCACATTCCTATGCCACATTCCACCATCCTGTGCTCTGTCCCCATTTCAGTTCCTGGCCATGCTCCTATAGTCTGTACGTCTGGTTCCAGCTCCTAGACTTTACTTTTGTCTATGCTCCTAATTCCATGCTCCTCATCTACTCCTCATGGTTCTGTTCCATACTCCACATCTATTCCCCATGATTCTGTTCTATACTCTGCATCTAGTCCCAATGGTCCTATTGCATGCTGTGCATCTAGTCCACCTGGTTCTATTCCATGTTCCACATTTAGTCTCCCTGGTCCAGTTCCATGCTCTTCATCTAGTGCCCCTGGTCCAGTTCCATGCTCTGCATCTAGTCCCTGGGCCCTTTTCCAAGTTCCTGTCCTCACTTCACAGTCATGCTCCATGCTCCTCTTCTGGTCACGTTCCCGTCATAACTGCTGACTCCAACTGCTAACTCATGACTTTTCTGAGGACCGTGGCCTGGGGATCCTCCATGTGGGGGGTAAGACTACACACCCCAGTCTTGGCAGCGCAAGACCAGTTGCATCTTAAGGATCCATATTCCAATACAGGCACCTTAACAGTTACACTGACTATTTTGTATTCTTAAAAGCATTTAGCCGTTCAATCAAATCAAAGTGTATGCAAAAATAATAAACTTTGTAATATTGACAAATGACCTTTTTCTCCACTTCTCCATCTGATACATGTATATTTCCACATCTGGCCATTTGACTGTTGCTATCTGTTCTGAATCATTGCACTCACTTAAAAACAACAAACTATTAGACATATAAGCTGACCATATCACACAGAGCAGATATTCTGACAGGGGGAAGGATTTTCTGCACACACTTATATACATGCAGATTTTTCGCTGAACGTATCGTCTAATAAGGATTACACCGATCCCTTAATTGACAATGGCTCCAGGATACAATATTTTCAGTATACAGTTGTCTTTCCCAGAACATTGTGACTTGAAACCAGATTAAACCTATAAAGTCACAGCCCTGCTCTGCGGCATGTGGACTTTGCTGGAAGATCCAGCCAATCAGCATGGACATTTCACTGGTAAAACATCTGTATTACCAAAGCACATGCATCTATAGGTTGTCTAGTAGCGCCTCTCTACAATACAATGCGGTACTGCATGCTTTGTACTGCCCTTCACCTGTGCCAGCATGAGCTGATTAGGACAACAGGTGAGAGCGGCTCCATGTTACTTTTCTGCTACACTGCGTGTTCTGCATAGGAGCCTGTAGACATAGGCTGTCTACAGACGGCCGGGTTGGATCCCGCTGCGAGAATTCTAACAGTGGGATGCGGACCTGTGCCCCTGCAGAGGCCTGTGGCTCACCCGCTCCCGGCATCTTCCATCTCCTGCTATGTGCCGGCTGCTGGCCAGCCGGCACATGCGCAGAGCGGAGTCGGTCCGTTACTACTGACATTTCTGTGCGGGTCTCTGTGAAACCCGCATGAAATAGAACATGCCGTGATTTGTTTTCGCATGTGTTTTCACGTGGACAAATTGCGGCTGTGTGCATAGGATTGCGTTTGGCAATGCAATCCTATGCAGGCGGGGAAATTCTGCAGGAAATCCCGCTGCAGAATTTCCGCCCGTGTGCAGGAGGCCTTATGATTTCAACATGCAATATTCTCAACGTACAATGGTCATACTGGAGCCAATTAATATTGTATGTTGGGGGACCACTGTATATTATCTCACACTCATGCTTGATTAAGGTAAATGCTGGTAAGTATTTTCACTGTCTGGGAAGGAGAAAGTCTCTAAACAGGTTGCCACTTCTCATTTCTCATGAAGGAGAAGACAACTGACAGCATATTGAGGCAGCGAACACATGGGAAGCCCACCCAGGAGAGTGATCAGAATCAGCTGGTTAAAGGGCTTGTCCAGAAATTCAACAGTTTGTAGAAATGCCCCTTAAATGGTCCAGCACTGATTTACATATGGTGCACTGGGCAGAAAAACTTAAAGGGGTTGTCTCACGGCAGCAAGTGGGGTTATACACTTCTGTATGGCCATATTAATGCACTTTGTAATATACATCGTGCATTAAATATGAGCCATACAGAAGTTATTCACTTACCTGCTCCGTTGCTAGCGTCCCCGTCTCCATGGCTCCGTCTAATTTAGCTGTCTTCTTGCTTTTTTAGACGCGTTTGCGCTGTGCGGTCTTCTCCCCTTCTGCTCGGTCGGCACGATCGGCGTTCTGGCTCCGCCCCCTTCTATGCATCATTGCGTAGCTCCGCCCCATCACGTGTGCCGATTCCAGCCAATCAGGAGGCTGGAATCGGCAATGGACCGCACAGAGCCCACGGTGCACCATGGGAAAGGACCCACAGTGCATCGTGGGTGAAGATCCCGGCGGCCATCTTGGTGAAGGAATAAGAAGGAAGACGTCGCAGAGCGGGGATTCGGGTAAGTAATATGTTTTTGTTTTTTTTAACACGTCCCTTGGGGTTGTCCTGCGCCGAACGGGGGGGGGGGGGGGGGCCTATGGAAAAAAAAAAAAAGTTTCGGCGCGAGACAACCCCTTTAAATTTCTAAGCGATGGCAACAATAACAACACAAGTAATGGTTTGCTACAATTACCTGTCTTAGCACCTATCTAATGCTGTCAGTAGCTAATAGGGGTATTATATGCTGACAGACGTCCTTTACTGGCTTATCCAGATGGCCACTCCATGTGCATTGAGACTATATGGCCCCTTAATATGAAACCCCATGACCTTCATATGTTGCTGTAAGGGCTCTGTCTGCTGCTGTATTTATGAAGATCTTCACAATGCTTCCGGGGGAGAATAGCTCCACACATACTGCAACTGATGGAACACGTCACAATTTGTTGTCACAATGGTATAAAATCTGACAGAATAAGCCTCTGTATGTATTGGAGATACACAATGGTAGACTAGAGGCCCCTTCTGACTTTTTGGCAGCTCTATTATGGCTCCATAAAAAGGAAACTGCCCGTGTTGGTAGCATTTGCCTTTTAAGGTGCTGCTTTGTGTTTTGAGCACAGTAAAGCCATAGAAATTGTGGTATAAGAAGTTTTGCATTTAAATTATAAACATAGGATATTATGCGGTTGGAAAATAAAAGCATCTGTCATACTTTATTTCCAGATCAAACACAAGCTGAACGTCTGCAAGTGACTGTTTGCTAGCACAAATGTTGAGCACTTGTGTCCCCAGGAACTTTTATGTGCAGAGAGAGAGTTGCACATGTACAATCGTATTCATTCACTTTACCTATTTAATATTTTATGATTTTTCCATGCTGTTTTAGAAGTAGTTTGGGAATTCACATTTCACCTGGATATGAAGGAAATAAAATCATTGCACACTGAAGTTCAAAGAATTAAAGTACGCAATAAACCCTGGTAGAAAATTATACTTGTCTTGCAATTAATCTTCAAATGGAGAGTTCCAGGTTGTGCTGCTCAATAGTAAGTTTTAGTCTCCATGATATATATGCAATGTGGAGACCAAAATAGTAGATGATAAACAATGAGGGAAAACATATTTATTAAACCCAAACTTTATTTACCAAATATGCTATAAAATAGCACTAAAAATAATCAAATTGTATGATGAGATATCTCATCAGGACTGCCCCACAGTGTATATCCAACTACTCCGTGCTTCGTGGATCTGCCAGGGATGCACCACAATATAATGAAACCAGACGGTAGGAAAAGGGCAATGCTGGGCTGTGTACATGATAATGTTACCCAGAGGCGAAACTTGAAGCTCCTGGGACCCAATGCAAAATCTGTAACAGGGCCCCCATCTATAATGCTTTATTCATAGTACTGGGATTCCTATATGGAGAAGAGAGGCCTTATGGGGCCCCTAGGTCTCCTGGGCCTGGGTGCAACTGCATCCCCTGCATCCCGCATAGTTACGCTAGTGATTTTACCATTAAATCCTTCACCACCCTAGACCACCAAGGATATTAGCATTAAACCTTTCACTGCCCTAGACTGCCAGGCATGTTGCCATTAACCTATTCACTATCCTACTCTAGACATGGACAGTGTCAGCCCTTGCAAATCTGTGCAGATGACAACATCGACTCTACCTGGGGGTCACATAGCTGGCCCTTGTGTGCCTCTACACACCTGTCTGGGAGCATACAGGGGCACACACTCGGTGTCTCATACTTCTACCCTTGCTGAAGATACACTACTTGCTACAAGTCTGTGCACTCCATGCTATACTTCCACATAAGCCTGTACAGCAATAACAGCTGCATTAAGCTGTGGAATGCATAACTTTAACTTCCTGTATTATAAGGCAAGGAGGCCTCTTAAAACTCGGCTGTCTTAAGACTTGCAGAAAATAATATGCTGTTGCTACAATAAGATGGGCTTCATTGAGTACACATATGTACTATCAGTGCAAGGACTACAGTGTTGCTGGTTAGACAGATGAGGTTGACATGTGTTCCATCCAGCTCTAGTTCCATGCATTATCAGTATGTAGTGTTTACAATATTTTTTTTGCCTTAGTCCAGTGCAATTGCTGTTTCCATTAAAAATAGGAGAAATCGGAAGAAATAGATAAGACCTGCAAGCACTAGTAAGCAATAATGATATAACTATGTGTTGACAGAGTGCTAGTGTAGTTCTATCATCCTTTTAGATCCCTAGGCTGCGAGAAGCCTCCACTGTCTAAAAGAAGGATAAGGAGTCTTGGAATCTGGGCATTAAACTCAGCAGTGGGGAGCGTCCGTTCAACCTATGAGTTGCAGTAAGATTACTAGCTGTGCGTCCAGCTGCAATATAGGATGCTGATTGTGTGCTGTGGTTACTAAAGAGGTATACTGGTTTAATATAAATGGAGCTAAAGATCCTTTTAAACAGGCCAATTATTGGGCCTAAATGTTCCTTTGATCACTCGTTCACTCAACATTCAAATTGTGTAAAAGGACCAAGAATCAGCCGACTAACAAGCAAACACTCATTCAACAGCTCATCGTTCAGTTTCAGCAAACATAAAAATACTTGCTGTTTGGCTATACATTTCTTCATTTGAACAGCCAGCTGATGGGGGCGAGTAATCATATTTACAATTGTTTGCCCCATACGCCAAATTTTGTTCCATGTGAAAGAAAATGAAAGGAGTGCCAATCAACGTCCATGTTGATCAGTGCTCTTTACAATGGGCCAAGTACTCAGCTCAGGTGTTCTCACTACAGGATATTCTAAAATTGGTACTGTTGTATCTTGTCTCCACCATAATAATGGGTGGAGACAGGGTTTGGCAGTCCTCAGTAGAAGGCAACGCCCCAGTGGCTGACTGGCTCCTGCAGACGTTCCCTCCTGAACTCTGCCTCCTGCCCCCAGCGGCTGACTGGCTGCTGCAGACGTGCCCTCCTGAGCTCTGCCTTCTACCTCATCCTCCAAGCACTGAAGCTGCGGCCACTAATTCTGTGGGCCGGCCAGGCCTTGCAGTAACTCCCCCTCGCACGGACCAGGGAAACATGCCGGCGAGCAAGAGCACCTGACCACACCACAGTCCACCGGGGAGAGGAGTGAGGACCACAGTGACGGTGGTCCCAGCTGCAGCCGGCGCAAGGGGAACAGCAACGGAGATGGCAGTACAGCAAGGAGAGCAGCAGAGTCCACAGTGAGAATATGCCCCCGCCTTCAGCAGCTGCATGGGTAACAGGAGCGGAGCTGGGAGTCCGTCGGGAAGAAAAGAGTCAGGGAACATGTGTGGGAGCAGAGGGGCCATGTGCCCTGGGAGTTCTCTTTCACTTACACTGACCAACCCATGTCTCCACCTATACATCCGATGGGGACAAGATGCACGAGTACCTAGATGTTATTTATGGCCCTTCAAACAGCTAGTTATAGAAGTATCAACTCATTTGTTTAGACAGAAAGTAGAAGTTTCTTTTTTAATACTATGTTCACACTTGCAACAGCAGCTTCATTCAGAGCCTCTGGCACCAGTTCCATCAGATTTTATGGGGGGGAATAGCTGAATGCATTGCTATTCTTGATGCCAAAATGGCGGACCCCACAAGGGAACCTCTGATAAACTTTATTGTAAAGGTACTCTGGACATTTTGGGTCTCTGTCATACAAGACATCTGTCATTCTCTTATTTGGAGACATTCATTATGCAGGCTGCTAAAGCACCACTCTACAACCAAATGACTGAGGCTAATCCCTTATTTGCAAAGTTACTCAATATTTTATGAAGTTTTTTAACAGTGGAATTATGTAAATTCTGGAAGAATAGAACATATATAGAATATAAAGCAAAAGCTGCATATGCAATAAATAGTTTCAGTATAGATTATGGAACTCTTATGGTTCCACACGGTATTTGAGCTTTCAGTGTTTTCCTCATCCAAAGAGACCACATATACTTGAAAACAGTCATCATTAATCTTACTAGAATGTAAAGTTACAAACCTTTGGGAGTCCTCCAGCTAGCAGCAAGAGCATTGCAGCCATAGATCATTATTAATGTTGAAATATGTGATGATTGCAATTTTTTTCCACACACTTCTAAAATGACAGTGGAGACAAAATACACTTAATTGTAATATTCCATTTTATGCTTCATCACTTAAAGGATACATATTCATAAAGTGCTATAACAGATTTGATCAGTAAAAGGCAAAAAAGAAAGGATGCGTACTATGAAAACAAAACACATGTAAATCATTATATTACATTATTATGTATTATTACGCAAGAAAAGTCATAAAGAACGGCGCTAGAATAGGCCTTTAACTACTTCATGACCACAAAAGTTTTAAAGGGGTTTCTCCAGTACTCCAATATTGATGACCTATCCTTAGGATAGGTCATCAATATCTGATCAGTGGGGATCCATCTCAATTAGCTGTTGGAAGAGGCTAAAGCGCTGAATGTAAACACATTTTTTTATTACTTTTCTACAATAAAAACTAGTTTAAAAACAAAATGAACCTAATAGGGTTCCATAGATGTCAGACACAGAGGCCATTGTTAGGCATCCAACTGCCATAGCAACCCATCAGCACCTCATAATCACCTTATGGTGGGGACAGATAGGAAGCGGACTCTTTTTGTACCCTATGTAAACAACTTAGATCCCACGTTCAGCATTAATACATTTAAAGAGTTAAGTCCTGGCTGACCATAGGATGCATATGGTTATTGCCACTGAACAAATCTTGCCCCATGGTCATAACAGGTTCCAGAAGTTGAGACATAGGAAATCATATTGGATTTATAAGTTCCACATTATTTCCTAATCTCAGCAGTGCTGGCTTTATCCCCCCTCGTCTTGAATCCTAATCTACTACTCACAGAAGTGCCTTGCATCGATCTAGTTTGGCAGCATTTTAAAGTTCAGTGATGTTGAGGTTTAAGTTTGAGATCATCAGTCAAATGAGAAAAAAATGAGAATTTCAGCAGTTTTGTTGTATAAGTATATTTTGATCTTCTCAGAAATGGGGAACTTGATTTTCTCAAAGATAAAAACTCAAAGTAGTGTAAAAACTCAGTAGGGGGTATAGAAGGTCTTCCACATTTTCGTCATTTTTTGACTATTGCTTTTTAAGAATAAAAGTCCTCCAGGCTCTCTTTTTTTCCCCACTTATATTTATTCTCATTTGAAACTAGCACAAAAATCATATTTAGGCCTTAGTCACACGGGCGTTTTTTCACGCGATTTGCGGATCGCATGACGGATGCGCATCCGCAAATCGCGTGACTGGTGCGCGCAAGTCGCCCGCAAATCGCCCAAAAATCTGCTCCTAGCCGCGTTTTATTAGAAACGGGCCGGAGCTGTCCAGCGCATTGCATTCAATGGAGACAGCAATAGAGCCGGCTCCATTTAAAGCAATGCGCTGCGGGCGAGCCCGGGATGAATTGTCGGGAAGGGCTTAAATATATAAGCCCTTCCCTGCAATTCATCCTAAAATGTGTAAAAATAAAAAATATATATATACTCCCCTTCTCCCGGCAGCCGGAGCTCCGCGCGGCCGTCCTGCAGTGGGTGTGAAGGGGGTGTGAGTCAGACCTGCCCCCTGATTGGCTCAGCGCTGAGCCAATCAGAGGCATGTCTCACTCACACCCATTCATGAATTCATGAATGGATGTGAGTCAGACCTGCCCCTTATTGGCTCAGCGCTGAGAGGCAGCAGTCACTCACCCATTCATGAATTCATGAATGGGTGTGTAAGTGAAACCTGCCTCTGATTGGTCAGGGCTGTGACCAATCAGAGGCAGATCATTCAGCAGGCGGGGATTTTAAAGCCCCGCCGGCCGAATAGTGCCGAGAAGCAGTTCAGGAGAACTGACAGCGGCCGCGGCTGGACTCCGGCTGCAGCGGAAAGGTGAGTATACAATTTTTTTTTATTTTAACACATTTTAGGATGAATTGCAGGGAAGGGCTTATATATTTAAGCCCTTCCCGACAATTCACCCCGCGCACGCCGGCAGCCCATTGCTTTCAATGGAGCGGCTGTATTGCCGTCTCCATTGAATTCAATGGGCAAACATCGTTCTTCTCTGTCACAGCTGTTACAGCTGTGGCAGAGAAGAATGATTTGTCTTCTATATGCTCTCAATGGGGTCGGCGCTGCTGCCGCCGGCCCCATTGAGCGCATATAGAGAAGAGAACAGGAATCGCAGATCGCAGATAGGTGCGATCTGCGATTTCTGTTCTATAATTTATCGGACGAGCGCATAAAAAGCGCTCATGTGTCCGATACCATTGCAAAGCAATGGTTTTATAAAATCGCCGGACGCATGCGCATGCGCAAATCGCGGCTAAAAACGCCCGTCTGACTAAGGCCTTAAAATGTAGAATGTGAGAAGTTGCTTATGTGAAGGTTTGTTAGTAGAGATAAGTGAGCGTACCCGCTAAGGGCAAATACTCGAGCGAGTAGTGCCTTATTCGAGTACCTGCCTGCTCGTCTCAAAAGATTCGGGTGCCGGTGGGGGTGAGCGGTGAATTGTGGGAGTGAGCAGTGGGGAGGCGGGGGGAAGAGAGAGAGATCTCCCCGCCGTTCCTCCCCGCTTTCCACCGCCCCTCCCCGCCCGCACCCGAATCTTTTGAGACGAGCGGGCAGGTACTCGAATAAGGCACTACTCGCTCGAGTTTTTGCCCTTAGCGAGTACGCTTGCTCATCTCTATTTGTGAGCCTTTGGAGGGTAAAATACCATGAATGGCAACTTGAGGAAACTCTTTATTGGGAGCAGACTAGCTATAACGCATTGATTTTTAGATAAAGTATGGTTGAGGCCTCTTTCACTTGGGGACCAACGTGCGCAAAAATCATGCGCGGGAAAAAACTTGCAGCTATTAGAACCAATGGTTTCCTATGGCAACATTTAGATGATGGAATTTTAGACATGCCAAAAAACATCTGAACATTCCCATAGGAGACCATTGGTTCTAATGGCTGCAAGTTTTTTACGCGCGTGATTTTTGCGCGTGTAGGCCCCCGTGTGAAAGAGAAGTAGCGTGCACACAATGGCAACATGAAAACAATAAATAGTGATAGGTGTAATAATAACTTTACTATGTACTAATTACTATACTTTCCTGTTTTTTATTACACTGCAAACATTAACAATAAGTTCTTAATGGCTGTTATGACTGGAAATTAAATAAAAAGAAGTAAGGTCTCAGACTTTTGCACAGGATTGTATATGCACTGCGGATCCAGATGGCTTATGATTTGTTTTGTGCTTGATTCTGCATTTTTGCATATTTTGCAGATGAGAAATGAAGCTGGCAGAAACTATTTAGAACTGAATTGCTGGATTGTCCTTTTTGATTGCTATTTGATACATTCATCTCCTTTGTCATAAATTTAACCTTGATTAATAAATTCCATAACAATTATGCAAAAGTAATTGCAGTTATAAAACGGTGAACTAAGGCATAAAACAGCGATGAACTTAAAGCTTAAAACATCCAAACGATTAAAAGATGCTATTTACCCTTAATTTGGTAATATTTTGTTAACTATCCTATCTTTGGCAGCTTTAAATTTGGTTGTGAAGTCTGCAGTACACATATCAATAAGGCTGTTTATAATGCTTAAAGGAACAGTTCATTAGGATAGACTCTTGCCGACTATTAAAGCGGAACAACAATTATACTCCTTAAATAATCTCCAAAATGCTGACCAGAGGGTTAGAGACTCGTGTATATGGCAAGTATCAGGCCAATATGAGTGGGTGATATTTTAGTATTGTACTTTTCTCATACTTTGTATGAGATTTGGATTCTCTTTATGTAGTTAGGTCCTGCAAAAATGAAAACACTAAAGTGATGAAAGTTACCAAAGAGGTAGAACGTCTCTTCTGTTATATATAAAACTTTTTAAAAGAAGACTAAGAACTACAGTGTAAATGTACACGCTCAAATATTACTTTGTATTTTTGATCTAAAAAGGCATAAAATTCCGGGCTTATAAAAGTCCTCAATATATATTTATAGAAGTTGGAAGTTGCAGAGCACCATGAAAATGAATCGCAATGTCACAGTTGACAATGTAAAAATTCTAGCTACTTCTAACCTGCACCAGCTGGAGCTTAAAGGGCCACTCCTGCGAAAACACATTTTTCCATCCCTGCACCCCTCACCTGATTGCCTGTCACATTCTGGAGGTCTCCTCTGTGTATTGCAAATACTTCCATGCAGTGCAGCCCCCTGTCTGATACTTATCTGAGATATGGTAGATTGCTGATTATTTACATTTTAGGGTTTTTACCCAAGATGACTTTCATCATGATATTTATCTAAATACTACTTATCTTCTCCATATCTCACTCTTCGGTTAAAAGGTTGTTGCTAAAATTACATATAAATATATGGAGCCGATTAATATTACTACTATTGTCTAATGTATATATTGCTGATCGGTATATGTATATCTATTTGGTGGGTTGGAGCCAGTTTTCCTTGCAAGACTACTTACAAACAGTACTTTATACACATAAAGTGCTGTTTGCCACTGTATACAGGTGTTTCCGCGGTTCAGTGGTACCTCTATGACTATTCAGAACAGTGGAACCTCTAGCGCATGCGCACTTAACTTTTGTAGTCCCTTGTACTATATGGAGTCTAATGGTTATATCAGCGGCAACGTAGGACTCCAGGCGCATGCGCGATCAGACTCCCAAGATTCCCCCTGCTTTCCTTAATCTCGCGATAGCGGACATATTATGCACAGGGGCACTTGCACAGAAGACAAACCGGAAGCATCGGGCGCCATGGAGGACGTGAGCACATGCGGATTAGGTACTGTTCAGCTGTTTCTTGTGATTTTAATTTTTGTTCTACTATATATAGTCTGTAACTAAGGGTGTATGTATACTTGACAAAGATCACTGTGTTGATCGAAACGTCGTATGTGTATGGAGAAATAAAGGAAGAAGTTTTTACTGCATCGCTGTCTGCTGCCACAGTACTTCCCTTCTTGTTTGCACTACTTTGGGATCTTAGGATCCAGATCCCTATTGTGGCGTGCACAAGGTCGGTCCCACCCTGTGGGTATAAGTGGAGTGCTGCCCTGAATTGTATTACACGCATTGGATGGTGGATCCAGCAGGACGTGCACCCCCAGAAGAGAACCCCATGATGTAAAATCCCCTGGATGATGCTCCAGGCTCCATTACCACTTTTTCATATACCGAAGATGAGGTCAGTAACATATTTGCGGGGCTAAGATGCGATACTGCGTTCCTGAGCACCCCTTCTACTGAGAACTTATACCGAAGGTGGGAGAATGACAAGAAGAAAGAAATTTCATTGATGTTGCATCTTTCCACACTTAGTGAATATTATAGAGTCAAACGGATACCTCGAGGATTGCGTCCACATATACGCCCTACCCTGTTACCTAATTATGAAGCTTTCTGCAATAAGTTTGTGGCCATCATCAACAAATTCTCGTTTGACATTATTCTCCTTAATTTGGAGTATCTACAAGTTGAAATTGAGACCTACAGGAAGAAGATTGCAGAAACTGAGAGGATGCTCCTGGAGAAAATCTCTGCGCAAGACTGCGATGTCTTTTTTCGCAGTAAAGCACCAATTCTGATGAAATATAAAGAAGAACTCGAGAACAACAAGCAGTCGAAATGGTTCCGAGATTTTAATGATTATGCCCAGAAAAGGGTGTTTAATTGGCAGAGCGCAAAACAGGGAGATATGTCTATATCAGGAGCCAGTAATAGACGAATTAAACCCAAAAAGAGATATCCTAAACAGAAGAATAGGGCTGTTTTTTCCACTGCCGGGTCTGACTCGACTGATGACGCCTCTAGGGGCAATACCTCTGTAGAACCCTCTATTTCTGCGTCTTCCTCTTTTTTAGGGATCCATACGCGTACCAGACACAAGAGGAAAGAGGCCCCCGCATCTTCTGGCGGAGAGGCGGACAAAGACACTCCAGGGCACGGAAGAAATACTACAGGCCTGAATACTCTACCACCGAATTGGCAGTTGCCACCAACGCAGAAGAGATCCTAAATAAGGACATAGTGGTAAATATATCATCCAGATAACTAACTGATACTGAAATTAAGGTATTGGCAAAGGGTTTATCCTTTTGCCCGTCTAATCATATAGACTGGTTTAGCCTAGAATTAGATCTACAGAGGTTCTTTAGAAATCTCAACCTGAAACAGTATTTTGGTTTACAAGAGCATGTGCCTATTGAGGCGGCAGCCACTCCCTTGGGGGGATTTTCCCTCAAGGAAGTGGGTTTACGCAATAAAAGTCGGTTTGTACCACCTACAACTAACTATGCCATTGAGACTTTTTCCTCCCTTGTATTGAAAGACATCTCCAAATTGAGAATGATATCCCAAAAAAACAGGCTAATTTCAACTTGAATTTATCTAAAGCAGAATATCGGGCTTTGAACGACCTGTCCCAGGACAGGTCGATCATTATAAAACCTGCCGATAAGGGCGGAGCAGTAGTTGTGATGAATACAACCGACTACTGCTCCGAGATAGAGAGACAATTGACTGACCAACAAATCTATGAACCTTTGAGGGGAGACCCCACCCCAAAATTTCAGGTCCAATTAAGGATCCTACTGCATGATGCACTTTTGGAAGGTACAATAGATAATGCACTGTACAAATTTTTGGATGTACAACACCCTATCGTCCCGGCGTTTTACACGCTTCCTAAAATCCACAAGGATTTAAGCCATCCGCCCGGAAGACCCATAGTAGCCAGTTGTGACTCACTCTTTTCTCACAGTGCACAATTCCTTGATAAGATACTCAGATGTTTCGCCGAAAATGCTCAATCATACTTAAAAGATACAAGTGACTTTCTGAGGAAACTCAGTAATAAGATGGTAAATGATTCCACGATATTGGTCACGTTTGACGTGGTCAGTCTATATACGTCCATCTCCCATACGCGAGGTCTGGCGGCAGTCGAACATTTACTGGACTCCTCCTCTTATCCTGTCAACAGTCGGCGGTTTACCCTGTCGCTGCTGGGGTACATCCTGGAGAATAATTATTTCTTGTTCTCCGGGGTGTACTACCGGCAGCGACAGGGCACCGCAATGGGCTCAAAAGTAGCGCCCACGTACGCAAATATATACATGCGTGCGTGTGAGGAACAGTATATTTATTGTTCCGAACACTGGAGCCATATTATATGCTGGTACCGCTTCATAGACGACGTTTTTGTCCTGTGGGGCGGTACAGAGGATGGATTGACTGCATTTAACCATTTCCTTAACAACATCTTCCCTGAATTGCATTTTACCATGACCTATTCTCATACGGACATTCATTTTCTGGATGTCAAAGTAATCCATGAGGGTACTGTATTGAGGACGGATTTATATGTT